>NW_008360331.1:8992454-9045537 GCF_000622305.1 Nannospalax galili | reverse complement strand
AGAAAAGTAATATCAATAACTCCTTGGCTGACAGGTTCTATGCTATGTGACAATCAGGACAAAATATATGAATAGATATAACAAAATCAGAAGACAGAGGGAATAAGAGACATTTTACATGATTTGGGAAAATAAATTCATTATCTCTCTAAACTCCCAGAAGATTTTAAGTTAGTTTTCTCATACTAAAATAAATAACTCTTCACCTAGACAGCCTTAGAACGCACCACTAACATGAACAGCCTTAGAACATACTACCAACACTATTGTCTTACAACAGCTTTTCTATCTTTAGCAAAATAAATACTTTTTAAAAAATATGTTTCTTGTTTAATCCTCACTCAAAAGTATTACCAACTCATTCATTACCCTAAATAGGTAGTAAGACCTCTAGTGATAAGCAGGATGTCCTCACTGAAGTTCTCTGAGAACAGAAGTGTCTATAAATGCTCATGTAACTATGCCAGGCACATGTTAGCTCTTCTCTGCATTGCTGTTTATTATTAAGAACTGGTCCAGTTCCTCCTCAGATAAGCACTTCAGATTCCAGACCGTAAGATGCATCATACTCAGTACTCAAGGTCTATTTTGTTCATTTTTAACTAATATTCAGCTATTTAAGTTTGTCTTTGTTCTTTGCTTCAAATATATCATATGTTCTCAGTTCATTTCTGGGTCCTCCTGTTGAGACCAGCCCTAGTGTCAGCGATTAGTCATTATCTCTTCTATCTTGGATATATGATTTAGCTTCTCAGTAAATACTTCCATCTGAAAGTAGCTGGCCTCTACTCTTTGTGACATATTAAAAAGCTTGGCAGCACAGAGGGACTTTGTAGACCTAAGAGCAGTGGCACAGTTTGAGGATGACTGTGTTATTTTCTATTCCCCAGAAAGTGATGGTGGATTATAGAGAAAACATTAAACAAATTACATAATCACTCAGCAGAGTGATATGACATTTTAGGACAGGGGTATCTATGAGCTTTTATACAGGATATTTCCTTTCCTGTTTAATCATGTTTAAATTTAAAAGTAATTTATATTTTTATGTATCTTCTAAAACATTATAATTTATTTTTATGCTGCTATAAACTATGCAACTCACATCAAGCAAAGTATTAAAAAAATTTAATCCTGTAGAAAATGCATATCCTACAGACCTGTATAATAAAGAGAAACATCTGTGCTGGGCTTGAGTGCTGGGCCAGAGGTCTAAACCCATGAACCTTGTAGCCCTAGGAACTTGGGCAAGTTTCTCAGATTCTCTGAGTCTCTTCATGCATGGAATAAGACTTTAATGGCAATTTGTCATGAAGATTTAGCGATGGCTTAATGATCCTACACTTTAACTTTACATGTACTGACTGGTGTATAAAGATACAGACTAAGCTCACCATAGAAGTAAACTATAATTTGGCACTGAATCAAGGAATTAAAGAATTAAAATTCTTGTGTGTGTGTGTGTGTGTCTGTGTGTGTGTGTGTGTGTGTGTGTGTGTGTGTGAAAACAAACCCTAACCACAGGATTGTTCCAAATGACTCTTTCTTCAGCTCAGAATCCAGTTCCTGTTCTGTGTTAGTATTTGTTCCTCAGAGGGTTCTAGATAGTTCTTGAAAAAACAAAGCAAAATGCTTCTTTGAACAGGCAACACTAATTCTACTAATAAACGTATAGCTGTTTAATATTAATGAACACCTGTTCCTGCAGTAAGAGTTTTTCCATACTTACCTTTTCCTTTACCTCACACCATCTGGAATATTCAACTCTTATTCACAGACTACAGGCAGGAAAGCTGAGGCTAGTGGAGAGTGAGGAACTCTGGAGCTTGGCCCACAACCCAACCTGGGTTGACCCAGGTCTGGCTGCCTCTTTTCTCCTATATGTGGGGAAATTACCCAATTCATTTAATTGGACATGTCTGGAGACTGATTATGACACTTGGTGATCCATGTGTGCATGCATATACACAAACACAGACATAGACACACACACACACACAAAAAAAAAAAAAAAAAAAAAAAAACCAGGAACATGTATGACTCAGAAAAGAGGAAAAACTACTGATTTCAACTAGTAAGAATATACAGAGCCAACTTCAGACTTACCAAGTTAGATTCCTATTATATTTTGCCGAGGATGTTAGGATACAGGGAGCAGTCTTTCTAAGATAGTCCATGCTAATTTTGCTCACTGGTTACAATATACCTTAGGGGTTATAATATACCTTAGGTCTTTGGGGTTTCCCTTACTGAAGTGATAAATGCCATATGCACAGACCATAAATTTCAAAATAAGATTGCATTGTGAGGTTAAACTAAAAAATCAATATAAAATAAAAAATAAGATTATTAAAATGAGAATTCTGATTTCCAGGCATATCAATGGAAATAGAAAAAGAGGAATTTCCAAGAAACTGAAGCTGATAAACTAATTCTGGGAGAAATGGGGTGGGATCTGCCAGACAGGGCTATTCCTACAAGAATCAATGAAGGCAGGCTGTCAGAGCCAGTCATTTCCAGGACCAGTCATCTCTGGAATACTTCCACCAAGGCAGTCTTGTAAAAGTTTCTCTTGGTAGAAAATGTGCCAGCCTTTTCTTTGTTTGTTTTGTTTTGTTTTCATCAAATACCTTTTATATTTGAACTTTTCTAAATTTGGAGTAATAATATCTTTATAAAGGATATGAATTGTATCAATAGCCTTCTAAACACAGATGCCTTGGTAATGTCATATTCAAGAGCACTAACTTACACTTATGAGCACAAGATTTGGAGTAGTATTGCCTGGGTCGAATGCCAGATTTAGTGTTTACTAGTTGTAGGACTCTGTCCCAACTATGTAGCCTCTCTCTGAGACCACTAACAGTTCCAACTTTGTGGGTGAAAATGCAAACTGCTTAGAACAGTATGTGACATAAAGTATGTGGTCAATAAAACTTAAGCTATTATTGAAGTATACTCGATATTTTAAATTCAAACCAATTGTTCTTCATTCTAACACCAATTCCAACTCTTGGTGTATCAAATACTCTGTGTATTTAAAAGCTTCCCTACAGTTTAAGTTTTGCTCTCTAAGCTCCTTCCACTCTCCCATGTATTCTGCAGAGCAGAACACTGGTCCCTTTTACATGCTTGTCACTAAGCTTTCTGACTCACAGTACAAGGACAAGGGACTGTTGTGTTTTTGTTTGTTTCTTATACTACTTTCTCTAAAATTACTCATCAGTCCTCTTTGTAAAAACATCTCCACTACTTTGCATCTTGATCTAGTAAGATTCTAGATACTTTTTCAGTGGTTCAGGCTGCTTCCCATTCACCATCTACCCAGACTTTGTCTTATGCATAATTATGATAGATATTGATAATCCTACTAATATCTGGGTGGATGTTTCTAGTAAACATTCTTATTGTAAATTACACAATAGCCACACTCCCCATAAACCATTCAGCTAGCAGAAGTGACTATCTAGTTTGCATTCCTTCATTTCATCCATTAATTCTGTTAATAGTAAATACAATGCACTCTTATGTTCCAAATTCCAAGCTGTGTTTGGATGACCTTTAGAAAATGTGATATGTATATTTGGTTTATTCTTTTGTTGAGCTGTATGCAGATCTATGTAAACTTTTACCTCCTAGGTAATTTCTGGTTTTGAATTTTCTCTCCCATTGTCTATGTACATTTTCTTATTACGTGTTTCTATTTGTATTTTTAAAAGGATAATCATCATTTCTTTGTCAGTTTGGATAATACGGAATTTTAGGCCATTGACTAGATCCCTGGATGTATAGCTGAACACTACCAGAAGCAAGAAACATGTTCCCCAAATCATGCTTATTCAGAATAAGAAGAGAAAGTTTGTAGAATACATTACATCAGAAGTAGAAAATGTATTATCATTGAGTGGACAGTAATTTCCATTCAGTTACTTAAATGAATACCTAAAGCAATTTGCAGGCCCTGATCCTAACAGCTACAATATGTAAGATTCAAAATGACAAATGAACTCCCTTTATCAGAGATTAAAGTTCTCATATTTATAAAGAAGAGCTCAGTTTATAGCAGATGTAACTGTATTTTTCACCCAGAAAGACACCTTCTTCCTAAAAATGTAATTATTTATATGGCTATGGTAGTTAATAGCATGTGTAAACTTAACTAGTCCTCGGCTGCCTAGATATTTGGTTAAATATTATTCTTAGTATGTCCAGAAGATTTCATTGAATGAGATTATCATTGGAATTAGTAGACTAAATAAGATATATAACCTTCTGCAAAGTAAGAGGGTTTTCTCCAACCTGTTCCATCTCTGAAAGGAGCAAAATTACTTGGTAAGAGTGAATTCACACTCTGAGTTAGTGTTTTCAAAATAGGATACTGATTTTCTACATTCAAACTCAAATTTGGATTGGAATTATAACATGGCTTTTCTGTTTTCAAGCCTTCAAACTCAGATTTCTAGATTGCTTGCTGCAGACTTTGATATTTCTGAGTATCTTGAGTTTAAATTTCTTAGAATTAATCTCTTTCTCCCAAATCCTTCTCTCTTTATATATATGATATAAACACATATATACATGTACATGAAATATGCATATATAACCCCCACAGAAGTATGACTCATATGTGGGGCTTCTATTTATTACTCAGCAATACTTATTATTTAAGGAAACAGTTGCTTAAAAACACTAGCTGCTATGCTCTTATATATGAGTAATGAGTGATACACATTTGCATGTATGGATGATGGAATCTGGTTGAGAATTTTCTTAAAGACCACCTACTGATATTTTTCTGCCTTTGTACACAGCCTACTTATTATGCATCAGATACAAAAGGGGGTGGGATGCTGTTCAGATGACTATAATGGAGTTCACTGGAATAACAGCAGGGAGTTCTAGCCTTCCCACAAGTCAGGCTTTTATGAGCACCAGCCCATCACTACCTTGTTTCTGAGACCTCCTGCTAACAGTCAATGGTGGGGCTTTGGTTCTGGTATATTAGACTGTCCACTAGCAAGGAACTCAAGTTCTATTCAGGCATAATAAATAACTGTTCTCACACTAGCAAATAACTCAAGTCTGTCTTTCTTTGACAATTTATCTTCTGTCAAGTGATTGAAAAGGATATTAATGTTCTTTATTTTGCAACTATTAAAGTCAAATCAGCACTTTTCATATCATCTATAACTCTTCATTTTAGAAATACACACTAAGTAACTCTACCAATGTAAAATACGTTTATATATGAATGTGTATGCATACTTTTCTCTGCTCATCATGTTAATATGACAACTGCCCTCTGGGAATCTCAAATGCATTATAATTTCAAGTTCATAGACAATAACCTGATAAAGTTTCTCATTTCAAAACTGAACACAATCAAAGACAATTAAGCTTTAGGAATCAGGCTTATTTATCATTCTATGTTCTGTTCTCATTAATTCAATTTAACTCAGAAGCCATGCTAAGCAGTCACCTTAAATCAGGCTTCGCTGAACCTGTGGTGATTCCACTTGATGCAGTTTCTCACTAGAATAACTGCGCCCAAGGATTAGATAGGTCTCTTGTTTTTACTCTCTTCAACCTGGATCTCATCAAACAAAGGATAAGACCATAGGTGACTGATTTTAGTGTGCCCTTATGAAATTAGAAAAGGAGGGGGAAAAGCAGGGGGAAAAGAAAACACAATTCTGAGAAATAGTGTTCGACAAGTTACCTCTACTGCGGAAATGACATTATCAATACAGCTACTGGGGATTCCATTCATTCATTCAATCATTCATTGATTCACATTCTAATACATGAAGCACAATTCTAGGCATGGTTTAAATGTAGAACAGAGCCATTACAGTTTGTAGCTTGCATTCTAGTAGATAGAGTGGATAAAGAAACAAACCAAGTGATGTTTTAGAGTGTCGGGTGCTACAGAGAAAAACTAAACAGTGTAACAAAGAAGGAGTCATTGAATAAGGAAGGAAGTCAGGGGTGAGCCACTTGGGTGCATGCATGTTTGCACTGTGCTTCCCAGAAGGGCATTAGTGTTTCTTCAGAGTCAAATTGGGACCTCTTCAAAAATTTGAAGCAGAAGAGTAGTAGAATTTGACAATCCAAAACGATCATTTTATTAACAATGTTGAGGTGATCTTGTAGCAAGAGAGGACTTGATCTCTCAACTCATAGGAGAAACACTATCATTCCTCAGCAAAAGTCAGTCCCCTTTCTTCTGCTTAGGGATTCAGGAGGTACCACCACTTTTGCAATTAGGTGGGGTCACTGGGCTGATGCTAGGCAATGAACTGTGAATAGTGGTGTATTTCCCCTTACACAGAGGCTTTGGGATTCTCTAGTCTCAGTTTGGAGGTGGCAGTGGCTTAGCCAACGTTAAAGTAGCAGAGTCAAGATTTTATATATATTATAAAAGTAAATGCAAAGAAATTCATAAATTGCTGCTATTTTTGCAAGAAGTCAAAATTGAAGTTGAGCACACATTTTAAAATTTTCTTTCTTGATCCCGTTCTCCTTCTAGCCCTGGGCACAGGCCCACTTCTTCTCTTGGCACCCAAACCAATGCTTCTTCGGTATAGTTCCCTAGAAACTTCAGAGCCTGTCTCTATCCCCAACTTGCCTTTGCACACCTGAGACCAGGCTCCCACCCTGGCTGTCCCCATCCCCAACCTGCCTTGGATTCCTGAGATCAGCCTCCTCCCCTGACTGCCTGAGAGTGCCTGAATCCCACCTCCATCCAGCAAACCTCCCAAATTGTACTGTGCCTACTGACTAGAGGGACCCAGACCTTAGGAGTAAGCCTGAGAGCATCTGATTCTCATCTGTCTTGAGCCTTTGTGGGAACTCCTGAGCAGATAAACTAAAGCCTTCAAAACACTGCAATATAAAATCAAAAGAGAGAACCCAAAGCTTAGACCAACAAGCTTTTCAAAACCAAGAAGAAAACAACAAAGGCATATAAAGCATACAAAAAAAAAAAAAAAAGACCTAAACTCAAAAAAGGAAGGCTTGAGTCTCACACAGGAGCCAGAAACTACAAAAGAAATCCACATGTCAAAGTCACAGCAAAAAAATATTAACTTAAAAAACCCAAATAATATGTCCTCATCTGTGGCTGGAAAATTACTTATTCCTCCCGCAAAAAGTGTAAGCCACCCAGAGGTGAGACATGGAGCATTCTGGGAAGAGGGGCAGAGTCCACTGTGGACAGAGTTACTGTGGCTGTGAGATTGGAACAGGAAAAAGGAAGTATGTGCAGCTGCCGGGGGCAAATGGTGGGGATTCTGAAAGCGTGGAAGCAAGATGGGGCATTTACAGACTTGGGGTGAGACCTCAGGCCCACTGGCATGGGCAAAGCTAATGGAGACTGTGGGCGGAACCCAGAAGCTATAGGAAAGGCAGATTTCCAGGCTGCTTGGTTTCTTTCTAAGTCATCCCCTCACTCCCTACTTAAAGGACCATGCATGCAAAACCCAAACTAAAAATGTCTTAGTTTAGTCTGTGAGCCTTGAGGCCTTGGGAGGGCATGCTCAGAACCTCCCAAGAAGGGGAAAGGGAAGAAAATTTAGTAGGACACCACCAAGTGTCATACTATAGAGGACCTACACAATGAGAACCCCCTAGAGATAACAAAGGACACAGAATTCAAAAAACAATTCTAAACATGATAAAATAGTTCAATGAATTTAAAGAACACACAAAGAATTCAAAGAACTGAAAAAAGATAAAGATAAACCTCTGAGTGAATTCACAAAACAGTTAGAAATATTGAAAAATACTCAGGCTGAAATGAAGAAGGAGGTGAAACACTCACTAAGCCAATTAGAAATGTCAGGAGAAAACTTCACCAGTAGAATAAATGAAATGGAAAACAAATGGAAACTGGAAGATAAAGTTGACGAATTAGACCACTCAAGCAAAGATTATGAAAATTTAAGAAAACACAGAATGGAATATGCAGAAAATGTGTGTGTGACACCATAAAAAGACCAAATTGATGCATTATAGGCATAGAGAAAGGAGAAGAATCTGAGGATGATTGTATGGACCAGGTCTTCAAAAGGATTGTAGAAGAAAATTTCCCAAATTTAAAGAAAGACATGCCCATACAAATACAAGAAGCACATAGAACACCAAATAGACAGGACAAGAAAAGAAACTCCCCATAGCATATCACAGTAAAAATACTAAGCATGCAGAACAAAGAGAGAATACTGAAAGCTGCAAAAGACAAAAAACCCGTTACATATAAACAAAAACCCATCAGAATTACAGCTGACTTTTCATTGCAAACTATAAAAGCAAGAAGAGCCTGGACCAAAGTATTCCCAGTTCTAAACGACCACAGATGTCAACCCAGAATACTTTACCAGCAAAAATGTCTATTATATTTGAAGGGGAAAGGAAAATCTTCCACAGCATAAATTCATGTACACAAAACCAGTCCTTCAGAGAATTCTCGAAGCAATACAAAAACCTGAAGAAAGGAACAACTATACCCAAGGGGTAACAGAAACAAACTAAATGAAAGTGTAACTGTGGAAACACACAATTAGACAAAGAATTCAAACAGAAATCAAAATGACAGGAATCAATAAACATCTTTCAATAATAATTTTAAGTATCAATGAACTGAACTCCCCAGTCAAAAGACACAGGCTAGTTAAATGGATTAAGATATAAAATTCATCCTTTTGTTGTCTGCAAGAAACCCATCTCGCCTTCAAGGACAGGCACTACCTTAATATGAAAATATGGAAAAAATGTTCCAAGCAAACGGCACTAAAAAAAAAGCATGAGTTGCAATCTAGTATCTACAAAATAGACTTTGAACTAAAACTAATTAGAAGAAATAAAGAGGGTCTCTTCCTTCTGATCAAAGGAACAATTGACTAAGAAGATATTACCATCAAGAGTATTTGTGCATCAAACTCTGGTGCACCCAATTTCAACAGTAGTTGAACAGTACTACAGGACTTTAAGAAACAGATTAATCCCAACTCAATAATAGTAGGGGACTTCAGTACCCTATTATTTCCATTAGAAAGGTCAAAGGGACAAAGAATAAACAGAAAGACATCTGAATTAAACAATACCATACATCAAATGGACCAAACAGACATCTACCGAATATTCCACCCATGCACCAAAGAATATACTTTCTATTTAGCTCTCCATGGAAATTTCTCCAAAATCGACCACATACTGGGGCACAAAACAAGCCTAAATAAATACAAAAATTGAAATAGTTCCATGCATTCTATCAGACCATAATGCACTAAAGCTTCAAATCAACATCAGAAGAAACCCTACTAACTACATGAACTCATGGATAGTTAACAACATACTTCTGAATGATGAATGGGTCAAAGGAGAAATTAAGAAAGAAATAAAAATATTCCTGGAGCTAAATGTAAAGGACAATACAACACAACAAAACCTCTGGGACACGTTGAAATCAGTCCTTAGAGGGAAGTATATAGCTCTAAGTACCTACATTAAAAATCAGAAAGAACACAAATAAATGACTTAACATTGCAATTCAAAACATTTGAAAAGGAACAACAAATGAAACCCAAATCCAGCAGACAAGAAGAAATAACAAAAATCAGAGCATAAATTAATAAAATGGAAACAAAGTAAACAATACAAAGAATCAACAAATCCAAGAGCTGATTCTTTGAAAAGATAAACAAGTTAGACAGACCTGTAGCCCATTCAACCAAAAGAAAGAGCACCTCTAAATCAACAAAATCAGAGGTGAAAAGGGAAACATCACAACAGACAACAAAAAGATCGAGAATATTATAAGGGAATATTTTAAAAACCTATATACTACTAAATTTGAAAACCTGAAAAAATGATTATGTATCTAAAATCATGGGAACCACCAAAACTAAACCAAGAAGGGAGCAACATCTTAAACAGACCCATAACACATAAGGAAATTGAAACAGTAATACAAAACCCCTGTCTAAAAAAAAGCCCAGGCCCAGATGGATTTACAGCAGAATTCTTCCACATATTTAAAGATCTATATACAATACTACTACTTAATTTATTTAAAAAGATAGAAACAGAGAGAGAACTTCCAAATTCTTTCTACAAAGCCAGCATCACTCAAATACCAAAACCAGGTAAGGATACAACCAGAAAAAGAAAAAAAAAAAAAAAACTATAGACCCATATCCTTAATGAACATAAATACAAAAATTCTTAACAAAATACTTACAAATTGCATACAGACACACATCAAAAAGATCATCCACCATGGTCCAATCAGTTTTATTCCAGAGATGCAGGGATAGTTCAATACACATGTTAATATACATCATAAATCATATAAATGGACTCAAAGACAAGACGGTCATCTCAATAGATGCAGAGAAGGCCTTTGACAAAATTCAATATGCATTTATATTCAAAGTTCTAGAGGGAATTGGACTGGAGGGAACATATCTCAACATAATTAATGCTATATACAACAAAGCCACAGCCAACATCATTCTAAATGGAGAAAAACTGGAAGCATTTGCATTCAAATCAGGAACCCAACATGGATGTCCACTATCTCCACTCCACTTTACTAAAGTGCTTGAAACTCTTGAACAAGCAATAAGACAAGTTAAAGAGATTAAAGGAGTACTAATAGGAAAAGAAGAGATCAAATTATCCCTTTTTGC
Source organism: Nannospalax galili (assembly GCF_000622305.1). Classification (NCBI taxonomy): domain Eukaryota; kingdom Metazoa; phylum Chordata; class Mammalia; order Rodentia; family Spalacidae; genus Nannospalax; species Nannospalax galili. The sequence goes on along the minus strand of NW_008360331.1, from coordinate 9,034,846 downwards.
AGATAATATGATACTATACCTAAGAGATCCCCAAAAAAATTCTACCATAAAACTCCTAGAACTGACCAACACTTTCAGTAAAGTGGCAGGTTAAAGAATAAATGTATAGGGCTGCAGAGATGGTTCAGTGGTAAAGAACACTGGTGTTCTTACAGAAGACTCAGTTTTGAATTCCAGCACCCACATGGCAGCTAACAACTGTTCATAATTCCAGTTCCATGGGATCTGACAGGCTCTTCTGTCCTCTGCCCTTACCTACATGCAGGCAATACACACATACACATAAAATAAAAATAAAATAAGTAAAATATTTTTAAATTAATCTACAAAAATCAGTAGCCTATAACAAGCAATTAGAAAAAGAGTATGTGGAAACACTTCCTTTCAAAGTAGCCTTCAAAAAAAAAAAAAAAAAAGAATCTCGGAATAAGCTTGACCAAAGATATTAAAGAATGCTATAACGAAAAATTTAAATCTTTAGAGAAAGATTGAGGAAGACACCAAAAGATGAAAGGACCTCCCATGCTCATGGATTGGAAGAATTAATATTGTGAAAATGACCATCCTACCAAAAATCATTTATAGATTCAATGCAATACCAATCAAAATCCCCATGATATTCTTCACAGAATTAGAAAAAAACTATCCTAAAATTCTTATGGAAGCACAAAAGACCCCAAATAGCCAAAGCCACCCTGAGCACTAAGAGCAATGTCAGGGGGATTACTATACCAGATTTCAAAGTATATCACAGGGCTATAGTCATAAAAACAACATGGTATTGTCACAAAAATAGACCTGTAGACCAATGGAACAAATTTGAACCCAAATATGAGTACATGCAATTTCAGCCACCTGATATTTGACAAAGGGGCCAAGAACATTCACTGGAGGAAAGACAGACTGTTCAGCAAATTGTGCTGGCAAAACTTGAACTCTACATGTAGAAGAATGAAACTAGACCTTAGTCTTTTTCACCTTACACTAAACTCAACACCAAATGGATAAAGATCTCAATGTGAAGCCTGAAACTCTGAAACTTTTAGAAGAAAACATCAGCAACAACCTACAAGATATAAATGTAGGAAAGGATTTTCTAAACCTGGTATCATTTGCTCAGGAAATAAGATCAAGAATCAACAAATGGGACCGCATTAAACTAAAAAGCTTCTGTACATCAAAAGAAACAACCAAGGAAGTGAAGATAAAACTCACAGAGTGAGAGAAAAACTTCACCAGTCACACATAAGGTAGAGGTTTAACATCCAGAATATATAAAGAACTCAAAAAACAAAGATTCAAGAAAGCAAATAACCCAGTTAAAAGATGGGCTAAGAATCTGAACAGAGATTTCTCAAAAGATGAAACAAAGCTGGCTAAGAAACATCTTAAAAGGTGTTCAACATTGTTAATAATTAGGGAAATGCAAATTAAAACCATGTTAAGATTTCATCTTACCCAAGTCAGCCTGGGTAAGATCAAGAAAACAAATAATAGGAAATGTTGGAGAGGATGTGTGGAAACAGGAACACTAATCCACTGCTGGTGAGATTGCAAACTTGTGCAATCCTCATGAAAAGCAGTGTGGAGAACTCTGAAAAAACTACAAATGAACCATGTTTGTTGCTGCTCTTTTCACAATAGCTAAGGGACGCAGCAGCCTAAGTGTCCCTCAACCGATCAGCCAATAATGAAAATGTGGTTCATTTATACAATGGAGTTCTACTCAGCTGTAAAGTAAGACGAAATCACAAAATTTTCAGGTATATGGATGGAAACAGAAACTCTGAAGTAACTAAATGAACTAACACAACTCAGTAACACAAACTCAGAAAACAAATAATGTGTGTTCTCCCGCATATGTGGTTCCTAGCACCAAATCCTTATAAGTGAGTATGTATCCAGACATAACTACAGGAACCAGGATAATGAAAAGGAACCAGAGAGGTAAAGATAAAGGAAAAACCTGAGAAAGAAGAACAGTAGTAGGCAGGTGTTACTAAGGGAGAAATAGAAATGGATAAAAATGGGGGGTATTTAAATGGGAGGCAGGAGGGAGGATATACAAGAAACCTTGGCGATAAAATGAAAAACCGAGCTCAAGAGAGGTGGGATCAAAGGATATTATCATGGAGAAATGGGGAAAACGAGGTCACTTTAAATGGGGAAACCATGTCAGAAGGGTTAGACAGTGAGAAAGAGAGGAGTGATGTATAATGCTTAGCTAGTTTTAAAGAAGTCACAGGGAATAATATCAGTCCAACGACCTACTAACAAATTACACATACATTATCTCTACATAAGTCCATGTGTATAGCTAAAGGCTACCGAACAAGAAACAGTGCTAGACAGGAGATACCTTCCTTTGAGTTGTTGGCCAGGGTGGTCCAAAAGACTCCCAACATTACCCAGGCTATTGCCACAGCCCTAGATGGCCTCCCAGAACTTGAAGGTAAGACCCTACTACTGAAGGCAGAACATACTCTGGACACAGAATTAGGAGCAATAGAGCTGCCACTGACCTGACAGCACTTCTCCTGAAGACTAGCTCTCATAGCGTTGGAGAGCACTATGAAGGTGCCATCCATTAATGGATGATCCGAACAAGCCTCAAGACCAAATAACCACATCAGTGACCAGCACAGCATACATCATTGGTGCAGTATTGGCACTTTTATCTTGGGGGCAATCAACAGCTAGCTAATTGGAATAAAAGTCCACTCAATGGGAAGAAACTCCTATAGTACTGTAAACATAACCAAACACACATGATTGGAGAGGTCACAGATCTTAGAGAAAACCCCAAGACTGTCACATCCCAAGGCTAATGATATTTCTTACTATGTTCAAAATATGTGTCCTTATATTTACAGACAAATATCCCCATTACAACTCATCAAAGAAGCTCATTTTGCACCAGTCAGAGATTATTGCCAAGTACCACAACTGGCCACATATGGATATTGTCTATGAATTGCCCAGGCTTAAGTGACACATCTACAATGCAACCCCTACACCTAAGGCTCATGGAACATAGAACAGGGGTAAAGAAGACACTAATGAATCACTCAGTCCTCAGTAGTGAAGCTCCCTCATGCAGCAGAGGAGCAGGAACAAAAAAGGTCACAAATGGTCAAAGCATAGAGATCAAGAGTCTGCTGAATGCTGGTCCTTGGACAGGACTCCTTTAGTAAACTTCACCCACCCAAGGCTCAGGGCCATCATGGAAGAGGGGGCAGAAAGATTGTTAGAGCCAGGGAGGAGGTGAATGACCACGTGGAAACAGAGTCCTATAAGCTCCTGAAAACCTGTGGCCATCATGGAAGAGGGGGCAGAAAGATTGTTAGAGCCAGGGAGGAGGTGCATGACCACGTGGAAACAGAGTCCTATAAGCTCCTGAAAACCTGCTCATATGATTCTATAGCAATGGTGTCAGCATACACAAGTCCCATGTAAATTCAGGCAGACAAAATCCAGCATAGAACTGGGAAAATGAACAGCAGACCCCAATCTTATCTGAAGAAATATTGGTAACTGAATGCTGCTAGGTGAAGAAGAGCTGATCTTCCTAAAGCAAGGGACTCTACATAGGCTGACTAGACCTCAGTGGATGGACTTGCACTGGGGAAAAACAGGGACACTGACGACACAGTGGGCCTTAACAGGGATGATGAGTATATGGACTTCGATGGGGGCGGGGGGGGTTATGGGAGGGTGCCTGTGGGGATGGGAGTATAAAGATGATTTAAGTTTGTTTGAGATATTCTGTATGAAACACACAAATAATCTATAAAAACAAATAAAAAAACTCAGCTTTCATTCTTGTTGAAAAAGTGTTAGTAGTCAGGTTGGAGAGCTGCCTCGACAGTTAATAACATTTGTTGCTCTTCCAGAGAACCCAGATTCAATTCCTAGTACCCACATGACAGCTAACAATCATCCATAACTTCAGTTTCAGGGGATATGACAGTCTCTTCTGACATCTGCAGGCATTCCACACACATGGTGCACTAACATACATACAAGCACAACTCTCATACATTTGAAAAATAATGATAAAATAAAACATCTTAAAAACAGTTAGCAAATGACAAATATGATTCAGCCAAATTTACATAATCTGTTTGGGTTTATGTAACATAATTTCTGTAAGTGGTCTCAAAAAACTACTGTGCTGAATACCTGACATTTATATTCTTTTTACTTTTTTTACTATGATAATTCTTTTGAAAAAATATGAATTTCCACTTAGGGTAAATTGATATTGTAGTAATAACATTTTAAATTAATTTTTGCTAATTTTATACATCTTTATCATAGTTAGACCTTCCCCGTATTTGTATCCCCCATGCCATCCCCCCCCCAGTGGTTTTCATGCATTCTATCATTATACTAAGGCCTGTTGAGCCAAATTTCTGTAGCCAAATGTCCCTTGGTGTGAGTCCATTCACTGGAGCTTGTTCAACCTATCTAGTATCCGTCCCTTAAAAAAACAAAACAAAAAAACAAAAAAACAAAAACCAACTCTCCCTCTCCCATAGTTATTGGTTGTCAATTGTTTCTCAGGTAAGTTGGGGTTCCTTACTCATTTTCCTCCTTATATGCATGGTTTTGTCTAGTTTGAACTTGTATTCGTCTTGTGTATCCTGTTTTGTGTTCTGACATCAATTTCCATTAAGAAGACATGCACCTTTTAAGACTCATTGCAGTAAACTGTACTTTGTTTTTAGTTTTTTTGTCTTTTTGTTGGTTGTTTTTTGGCAGGGTCTCCCTAGTCACAGTCCACCTGGAAGTCACAATGTGAACCAGGGTGGCCTTGATCTCTCAGAGATCCACCTGCTTCTGCCTCCTGAGGGCTGGCATTAAAGGCACACAGCACCGCGCCCGGCACAGGAAACTGTACTGCCAAGACAGAGGACAGCTCTTACTATTTTTTTTATATATTTATTATTTTTGTTTTATGTATATGAGTAAATTACCTGCATGTATGTAAGTGCTGTCTGGAAATGCCGGCGGAGGTCAGAAGAGGGTGATGGAAGCTCTGGAAGTGGAGTTACGGACAGTTGTTAGCCCCCATGTAAGTGCCAGGATTCAAACCTGGATCCTCTGCAAGAGCAGTCAGTGTTCTTAACCACTGAGCCATCGCTCCAGCATCCAGCTTTCACTATTTTTGTGATAATAAATTAGATAAATTTATGCCTAAAGTTAAAGATGGGAGTAAAGTTAAATATCATAAGCTGCTTATCTGACAAGTATGCAGTAAAAAAAAAAAAGTGTGATGAGCACTTTCAGTCATGGTTAAAAAAATGTATTAAATGTGTGGTTCGACCTGTGGATATTGTGTTGCTAGTAATACACACAAATGACTATCTGGGAAATAATTAATGTAAATGCTTACCATTATAAAAAAATCATTTGCAATATTTCAAAGAGCAAACTGTATAATGACCTAATGAAACCAAAGATATTAACAGTCATGTAATTTAATATAACCCCCTCACAAATTTGTAGAATATTCCTTATTTTATGTACTTTTTGCAATATAGGATTTTAAAATTACGACTACATAAAATGATTATAATGTAGCCCTAAATTAATACAGGCCAGAAAGTGTAATGTATTTTGATATTTGGTGATCACTTTTAAAGGGGAAGAAGCACTATAATTTCAGTTAAGGCTTTTCATTCCTATGATTTATTTTGCTATTGGGTATCAACTATGGTTTTAACAAGGTCAAGTCTTTGAGACAGAGTTCTGTAAACTCTATTAATTATTTCCCAGATAGTCATTTGTGCATATTACTAGCAACACAATATCCACAGGTCGAACCACACATTTAATTAAACCACCTTCCAATACCTTTCCATTGGGAAAGAGAACATGTGACAGACAAGAAAATGTCACATGACATAAAATGATTTTTATCAATTTATGTTGAAAAAGAATTATAAAAACTGTTTTATTCTGAAAAATATCAGATTACCAAAGGGTGACCTTTTGTTGACAAATTTCATTTGATTCAATCAGGTTTGATTTTTCTTTTTAAAAAAATCAGACTTATTACTTTAGTTTTTGATTTATTCAAGTTCAAAATGTCAAATATACATAAAATAAAATGTATGTTTCCAGAGTTTATAAGAATTAAAGAAAATTTTATTCCATTAGCCTTAGGTTATAATGCTTCTGAAACTGTTCTGTGTTCACCAAGACAAGGTGAAAGTCTTTATAATCTTTCTTTTATTTTTTTCTCTAAACTCCAGACAATGTGTAAGCATCATTGTCTGGGATTTTGTTTTTCAAACATATTATATGGTCATTCACTATTAATATTCCCTTCCCACCCCAACATTCTCTGCATCTAGATCAGTGTTGTTTCCAGTCTGCAGAGTCTCTCCTTAGCATTTCTGTTGGCTTTCATTGTCTTACTCGGGTTCTGTTGTCTTGACCTGAGTAATAGTGGTCTCCCAAGTTTGGGGGCTCTTATTTGTAGTCCAGATTCATTCCTGCCAATCTCCACACTATTTCCACAATTATTATTCCTAAATGAAACCTGATCACTTGAGTTATGCCCCTTTGCTATAGAGTTTATTGCAATGTACTATGGTGATGAACATACAGCTGTTCCTTGGAGGAGAGCATTTGATCTGGGCTCCTAGGTAACTAACACATTGCTTTCTTCCACTAAAACTCCAATGCAAGGTTTGATTGAACGACTGAGGTAGCATAGTCTGTAAGTCTCTACAAATACATATATATATATATGATACATATATATTTCCATTTCAATATATGTTTATAAATCTCTAGCACATTTTTTTTTTCACAAGAGATACAAAAGGCTGTTGCTATTTAAACACAAAACTCTGTGGTAAACTTTTAAATATTCATATGTACAATTGTCACTCAAAGTGAAATATTGATTTTTGCCTAATTTATTTTATTTAGACAAAGAAGCTGTACTAAGTAGATTTATTAGCTGATTAGACATGTACTGAATTGATTTATACTACTTTAAATACATGCCGACAAAAAGGGTTTTATTTTAAATAAGAAACTACCAATGGTTAGTTATTAGAGACTTCCCACCTACCATAGCCTTGCTATTCTGAATGGAATGTAAATTTGGGTTCTGAATTAAGAGAAGGCATTCGAGTTCCATATAGCAAAATTCAGAGCAGGAAGTTACCCTGGTAACCATATATATGTTAGCAAGCAGTCAAGAATGATAGCCTCAGGTTCTCATAAAGAAAAAGGAAGTATGCTTTATGACCTTGAATTTGTTAGTGGCTAACTCCTTCCTCTTGTGCTACAGCATTATAATTTTAGGTTTGTTTTCCTTTAAACAAACTGTTGGCAAGTGGGTTGGAGAATTTTAATAAGTTCTAACCCATTTTCTTCAAAACTTTACTAGAGTTTTACATTTGACTAACAATGGTGATAACGTCTGTCTTCTGCTTCCTTAAGAAACAAGCCCAATTCATAAAGAAATCCAACCTCCTTCATCAAATTGCGGGAAGGCCAGTTGATGTTGTAAACATCCTTACACTGGACATGTTCTGGAAATAACCACTGAGTCAAAAACAGGAATTTTGGAGTTAAAATTTTTATCAAATACGTTTACTGAAAGCAACAGAATGCTGAAAAAAGTCGCATTTATGTGATATGCTACCACTTTGTTCTTCATAATATCAATTAAGCATAAATACAATATTCTAAGGAGAATTTTGCTTAATTTTCTTGATAGGATGCAAGAAAAGACAAATGAATTAAACTTTATACACTCTGACAACAATCATTTCAATCTTCCTACTTTTATTTTAGTAGATTTTGAAAAGATATTTCTTCAAAGTTCCAATATTATACTTTATAGCATCTGAAAATTAGTTATTTGTTAAGAATTGTGCCTTACATGTTTTAAAAAAAACTTTAATGTCAGTTTTTAGTATCTGTGATTCTTAGCAATGAATAGTCTAATTACTGTATATGACTTAAAAAATGCACACTCGGGCACATTTTACCATTAACAACAGGAACTCATAACACAAATTAATGGCAGCACATGCCCCTTAGTGGTTAATATACCATTTACAAAAGCTTTTTGTTAACTGTAGCAATATGCTGGCACCTCAGGACCATCTGGAAATAATTTTATTCCCAGTCTCGGGAGAAGGCGAGAGTTGTTAGCACAGAATATTTCAAATATTTGGATAACTTTAGATTAAGATATCGTCGGATGAAGCAGACGTTCCCTCTCCTATGAGCATGAGTCCTTTCCACCTTTCAAAGCGTCCTCCAAAGGGATCAGTGTAAAAAGCACACACGCAACGAAGATCTGCCTGAATCATATGACTTGCAGATATTCTCCTTTGTTGTGCTAAATGGTGTTAAATGTCAGGGAGATGGGAGAATAATGACATAAAGTGAGATTTTGAAAGCAGAAAATACAAGAAAAGAAAGAAGGATAGAAAACAAAATCAGCGCAAACGTTTGTAAGAAGCATAGTTCACTGAAGCGGAGGAGTCCAAGGCTCTGTGGTCAGAAGGAGACTGTTACTTTTCAGGATAGAATGAGTACCAGGGGGAGTCAGAAAATGTCAGTGTGGAATAGGATGTGATCTGAGATGTTGAGAGAAGCCAAACGACACAGAGTATGCGGGCCACAATAAGCAGTGATGGCTATGTTCTGAGGGTGTGATAGATGACGATATGGAGGCAGCCACTGGTTTCCCGTGGATTTAAGAGCCCATCTGGTATCTTTATGCAGAATGTTTTGTGAATGGGTGAGCTGAAGCAGGAGAAAAAGAATGACTTCTGCGCTCTAGATGTAGGTTTTATGCTATAGGTGATTAGAGATGTAGAAAAATATGTGCAGCAGACAGTTGGGAGGCAGATTTTGCCTATTGATATAGTTGACCGAACACTGAAAAAAGGGAAGAACGAAATGGAATGTGAGGAGGAGTCCTATGGTAAAAATGCAGGTATTCTGTTATGGAAAGTCTATTCTAGTTAAAGATGCCAAATAAACATGTAAATTCATGAGTCAAGATTTCACGGAGAAGGTCTGGGCTGGACTGTGGAATTTAGTTTTCAGCATGTAAATGAAATTTCAGTCCATGGTACTAAATGATCTCACCTCAAATGACAATGAGAATATGGCACACAACCTGAACACATATATGAATGCATACAACAAAGGACATGGAAGATATTGTCCTGAGGCTATGACACTTGAGGAAGAGGAAGAGCCAGACAAGGAGCTAGAAAAGAATGGCTGTGAGAGGCAAAGGCAGATGGGAACCAGGTGACTCCATGGCCAGCAAGAGCAGTACCCTGAGATGGTGGAAGAAGGACGGAATGCTCAAGCTCAAACATCAAGTTCAAGTTATCATGTCTGTAGACAAATGAAAATAAGACATTAAAGGGGGACCACTTAAAAATTTTGAACTTCTCAAGGTATTTTCATCCAAAAACCTGAAGTTCTTTGCTCATCTCAAGTGCCGATCCCACGGAAGACCTTTTAACTAACATATTAAAGAGCTCATCTATTAATTTATTCTAATCATATAATAATTAATATTTTGACTATGACCCATATTTTGGGTCATATGTGCACCAAAATAGAGCTAGATTAATCTGCATTTTAGTGGATAACCTTCTTGCTTCAATAAATCTGTCCTGGAAAGTCAGTGGAACCACAGTTCTAAATGCAAAAGAAGAAAAGTTACTTAGTGGTGATCTCTTTAAATTCTTTTGTCTGAAGGGAAATTTTTCTTTCTGAACATGTTACCCGTTTAACCATATTGATTCAGAGAACATCTAAAGATAATATGCTGTATATGAAGTTTTAAATTTGTGTTAAAAGCTAAACAGCAAAAGCTCTATAATGTAAAATATGATATAAATGCAAAATGTTCTCAATTAAACAAATCTTGAATTACATATCCAACCAAGTTTCATTTACTCTCTTAGGTCAAGGAAGGAAAATAATTTCGTTTTTTTATGTTTGTATGTTGCCTGTTTTTCTGCTAGATAACATGATCCTTATGATAGGGGCTGAGTTTTCCAAATTCACCAATGCCTAACACATAAACTAGAAGCTTCTTATTATCAGCTGAGTAGACAAATAAACTGAAAGTTATCATACAAATATAAAGAAAGCACAGAAACTGTCCCTTTCTAAGTCCAAATATCTATACACTGAACATTTTCTAGGACTGAGGCGATAACTCTGTTGGCAAAGTATTTTTTCTCACAAATACGATAACCTGAGTTAGACCCCTGCAGAAACCACTTTTTAAAGATAAATGGCACCTGAAGACGGTGCCTGAAATTGTCCTCTGCATTCCACTTGTACCAGCACATACACTAGCATGCACACAAAGGCAAACACACACGCACGCACACACACACACAGACACACACACACACACACACACACACCGTTTTTCTTTTTCTTTCCTTTTTTGCTTTTGTTTGTTTGTATTTGTTTTGGGGACAGAGTCTCTCTGTAACCCCAGCTGATCTGGAAATTGCTGTGTAGATTATCAGGCTGGCCTTGATCTCATAGAGATCTGCCTGCCTCTGATTCCCAAGTCCTGATTAGAGGCATGCACTACCATGCCAAGCTTAAGAAAACGTTTTTCAATGCCTGGCCATAAAAGCAGATAATATGCCAAGTATTTACAGGAATCTAGGAAGAAAATGGACCTAGTAAATTGTTGAAGCAGATAATGACTCAGAAACCACAGGCCCAAATGGCGAATCTGCCACAGTAGTAAAGCAATGGTCTTTTGAAGAAGCAAAAGGGATACTATTTTGTGGAAATAATTACATTCATACACTGATGGCAAAAGACACAAAATTTAGGATAAATAACAATAGATATTAGGCACAGAGGCAAAATATAAATAATGATTTTAAGTTTCTTTTTTTAAACATTTTATTTATTAATTTTATTTTTTGTGTATGCTTGTATTGCGGGCATGTAAGTAAGTACACTTGTGTCATGCAATGCCTGAGGAGGACAGAATAGGCTGTCAGATCCCCTGGAACTGGAGTTATGGACAGTTGTTAGCTGCCATGTGAGTGCTGGAATTCAAATCCGGGTCTTCTGTAAGAACAGTCAGTGTTCTTAACCACTGAGCCATCTCTCTAGTCCTGAAGATTTTAAATTTCTAAAAATGGAAAAATTGACAATAGACAACCAGCAAAAGTCAATGGATCTTGTGATACTTTACATTGTATTAAGTAGATCTCAATGAACAGTCACAAAGAGCATGAATCTAAACCCCAATTCATTCATTCCCAAGCAAACCCATTTAAGTTTAAAAATGACAGTCACAATATAAGACACTGCCAGAGATCTAATAAAATTATATATTTCAATTTAATTGTAAATTATAAAAGATAAAAAATGAGTTTTGTTTCAAACAGGAAATATTTAATTTAATTCTAAATTATAAAAGATAAAAAATGAGTTTTGTTTCAAACAGGAAATATTTAATTAGTGCATTCTATTTTATTTTTTCAAGGCATTCCTAAGACATTTCCTGATCTACTCTTCTTTCAAAGAGAAATTGCTGCTAAGTATTTTACATATGTCATATGTAGTCTATAACAAAGTACTAGTTTTCACATAAAAAGGTATTATAAATTGTGCAAAACTCTAAAATAATAATTACTGAATTACTAGGAATCATGTAAAATTTTATCAGAAAGTTAGTATTTGCTTATAAGAGGGAGTGTTTTTATGAGACAGAAAAGGGAGAAGGATGATAGAGAGGAATCTCTACAATATTTATCATATGTAGTCTATAACAAAGTACTAGTTTTCACATAAAAAGGTATTATAAATTGTGCAAAACTCTAAAATAATAATTACTGAATTACTAGGAATCATGTAAAATTTTATCAGAAAGTTAGTATTTGCTTATAAGAGGGAGTGTTTTTATGAGACAGAAAAGGGAGAAGGATGATAGAGAGGAATCTCTACAATATTTATAGAAATGTTACAGTGTGTCCCACTAATTTTCACAATTAATGTGTCCAATAATCATTAGTTATTAAATAATTGACTAACATTTAAAAACCTTAAACAGAAATGAGTCTCTAATGAGACATTTCCTATGCTCTTGAAATAGAAATGCGTACTTGAGGGAGGAAGTAGACTTTCAGATTTAGCTCTACTAGTCCAATATTTCTTGCACTGAGCAACCAAGATTGTGATTGTTCCAAAACTTTTTGTATTTTTTTAAAACTGTGTGTCATCAAACAGTTATTGTTGATGTTTTTAAAATTACACTAACAATTTTGGAGCACTTTGTTGATTCATTTTTTAGGTAGTGTTTCTACATTCTAGTAAAATTCATAGAGAATCAATTTAGCAAACATCATATAATTACTGGACTGTTCTCTGCCATTATTAGAAGCCTCAGTTATTATCTTCCCTTTGTTGTTATGGTAACTGCTTTCTTACAATATATGTCAGATAGATTAAAGTTGTCTTTGTTACCGCGTGTGTTAATACTTGTAAAAGTTTTAGCAAAAGTATATTAATCTTATATTGAGTCAAAGTATATTATTTAATCACATGTCCACAGAATTTTTAATAAGAATGTCCATTTCATCTTCCAAGGAGATTAAGCTACCAGTTAAGAATCTGTAGCATAGTTTATTTTTGCACTAAAACATATGCACTACCTAATGAGATCAACAGAGTAAATTCTTAAAATTCAGTGTTTAGCATGGTGTGGTGGTGCACGCCTTTAATCCCAGCACTCCGGAGGTAGAGGCAGGCAGATCTCTGAGTTCAAGGCCAGCCTGGTCTACATAGTGAGTTCCAGGACAGCTGGGGCTACAGGGAGACCCTGTCTCAAAAAGACCAAAAAAAAAAAAAATTCAGTGTTTAACCAAACTCAAGAATTTAGAGAAGATTTATAAATTTCTTTTGCATTGTTTTATGTATGCATTAATTATGACAGTTGTCCAATAACTCTTAATTGTTAATATTTAGATATCTAGGCATACATGTAGAAGTGTACAATAGCATTTCTGTTATGTTAGTATATACGTCTGCTATAGATTGATTCAGACTACTCTCGTCAGTTATAGAATAGCTCAAAATATTTATTGAACACACATGATACATTGGAATATATGTTTTAGAGAGCCTAAATAATTAATGTATGACCCATTTGAGGACAGTGTTAAAGGCAACCAAGACTATTATAATGTGTAAATTTAATCCATATTAGAATAGGATAATGAATGCAATAACAAGTTTAGATCAATGTGAAAGGACCACTGGCTTGGACTTACTTGGGAAAAGATGTCCCAGGGCTAATCTGATAATGTTGGAATGGACAAAATGTGCAGAGAATTCCAGGCAGGGACAGATACTGCTTTGAGGCAGGAGGACAGTAGACCTCTGTGGAAAACCAAGATCTTAACAACCAGTTTACAGTGCAGAATTCATATTTGGAATGATAGAAATATGGGTTAAGAATGGACATTGAATTTTATCATGTACACTTATTTATTTTTAATTTTTATTTATTATTTTTATTTTATGTGCATGGGTGTATTGCTTGCATGTGTATAAGTGCATCCATTGGCATTGAATTCCCTGGAACTGAAGTCACAGACAGTTGTTAGTCACCCTGTGGGTGCTGGGAATCGAACCTGGGCTCACTGCAGGAGCAACCAGTGCTCTTAACTGCTAATCCATCTTTACAGCCTCTTAAAGAGAATTTTCTACATATTTTTTGCAACAACATGTTATTTAGTCAGTAGACTGGAACAATGCATGATACTTTTTATTAAACCTTAATAAAAGCTTTTATCTGAAAAAATCACTAGTTCTACAGGAAAAAATAAACACACTTTGTTTTTCAACAAGTCTTTCTTTTTAATTTCTAAGTTGTATTTAAATATTCATTTCCAACTGTGCATGGTGGGTTAAGCATCGACAACTGCGTCAGAACTTTTAAAATATTTACAAAAGCTTGCTACAGACTCTTGTTTCAGAAAGCTTTGCAAGGCATCATTACCTTGTGAAGTTGAAGTTAAAGATGGCTGGTTGATCAACAGTATGGCAACCTAAAGGCCAAGCATGTTATTAATGAACAATCTGAAGACAAATGATATATAGGAAATCTTCAGTAGTATTGCCAGTTAATATTAGATTTCAATTGCAATGCAGTTTTTTTTTAGTTTAAAAAATTGAATCTGCCAAAGACGCCAAATATATAGTATACTTCACGATTAAATCAAGTTTCTGATATCAAAATGCAATAAGGAGATATTAAAATTGCAGGAGTCAGTTATCTTGAGTCACTGTATTGCACTTTAAAATGTTCTCCAGACTGAAAAGGGTAATAAAGAAAAATCACTCCTATGATCAGTAAGTAAAAAGGAAATATGACCAGCTGATTACATTGTAGAGGCTTGTAGAGTGATGCTATTTGGCAAATGTAAGGCATGAATCAAGTGCAGTTGTGTATGTTCTAATTATTTTTAATGGAAATTGGATAGTCATTAAGCTGGAAAGAGTATGTGTATTTTCCCTGGTGTCCCATATCCATTTCCTTTTTCAGATGCAAATTATTTTTCTCCATTTTTCTCTTTCTACATTTTTATACAGAATGAAGGCATTTTTAACTTAATGACAGTGTCCAGAGAGTGTCTGTACGTTCTGATATTCAAATGACATAAAAATAATAGAAACATAATTCATTCAATGATTTCAGGAGTTTTAAAAGAATTACTATTCATAAAATTACCAAAGTTTTTTAGGTACTTGAGAAGTAGATCAAGGAGGTGCCAAAAATGGCTTGGGACATTGGAATCCTTTACATGTTTTGGTGTTCTTCCCTTATGTAGAGTTGACAGACTTCAATGCTGTTCCTGAAAAAGAAGTGCATGGAACCCTCCCCAAAGACAACTGTATATTCTGAAGGCCTTCTCACAGTAAGTAGAGTTCTCAAAATTAGAGAAGTAAATTTATGTGAGAAAAAGCAAATTTGATGGAGGAAGGAGAAATGTCTCTATAAGAAGCAATGCTAAAATTAAAGCTTATTTTAAAATCCAATTTAAAAGGAAGATGTTCATATAATATATTCATATGCTCTCAAAGTGTAGGACTCACACGTTTTAAAGCTACAACGTACTATGGATGTCTTCATTACTATTACTATCCAGAAGTAAGTCACTTCTATATTCCTTCAAATTTGATTGAAAAAGTTAGCTGGAGAAAGCATGACATCATGATAAACTAGAATATTTTATATAGTATTTGTGTCCATGACATAGAGTGGCTGTTTCAAAATGGGATTTATATGTAATGCTATTTCGAATGTAGCCAAAGTAGCACAGTTAATGTGAAGTTGTATATGTTCTAATTATTTTTAATGGAAGCTGGAAAGAGTATATGTATTTTCCATGATGTCCCATATCCATTTCCTTTTTTCAGATGCAAATTATTTTTCTCCATTTTTCTCTTTCTTCAAAATAGTTATTTTCCAAATTGGAGTCAAAGAAAATTGGAACATACTACCTTCTCTTCTCTCTTGGAAAAATTCTCAACAATAGGATATATATATATATATAATCTGTCTTTTCTGAGACAGGGTCTCCTTGTAGCCCCAGCTGTCCTGGAACTCACTACGTAGACCAGGCTGGCCTCGAACTCACAAAGATCCACTTGCCTCTGCCTCCTCTGCTGAGATTAAAGGCGTGTGCCACCACGCCCAGCAACAGGATATCTTTTTATTTGAAACTTTGTCAATTTTAAGACAGATAAATTATACTCAGTAAAGAGGTCAGGTTCTCTTGGTCTATAAAGGCTGCCCTGTAATTGACCAAAACGAGTGCCTCTAGAGCCAGAGCGAAGATTTTGTCAATTTCAAGATGAAATCAAGCACTATCTCTTTGGACACTGATAGAAATACTGAGGCAAATGGTGAATCTATTGGAACTGAGATCATGTATAATAATTATCCATATGTGCCTGACATCAGAACAATCACATTAACTCCATAAAGATGGTCACTCTAGACCTTCAGAACAATCTCAGTGAGTGAATGTGACACGTAGTAAAATTCAGAATTTGATAGGCACATCATGTTCCTTTAACAAAACAAAAGATGTGATTGTCAGTTTGCTTTCTATATTATTATGTTTATGGTCATAGACTAATGCTGCTGTTATCTTTGGTCAGAGAAGTGTCCTCTTTGAGTGGTCAAATGGTGACACAAAGACTCATAAGGCAAAGACTCAATGGCTGTCACAAAGGCTCAAAAGGCAGAAAATCAATGGCTGCAAATGCCAAACCATAAATAAGCCATCTATATCATCCCGTCCAAGGTTCAGGGACCATCATGGAAGAAGGGTGGAAAGAATCTAAGAGTCGGCAGGAGAAAGAGAGGTTAGAGGCCTGGAACAGTGCTATTTGGTATGATGTGACTGTTGCATTCTTGAACTCATAGCAGCTGTGATTATATGCATAAGATCTCTTCATGATTGAGCCTGTCAACCCTATCATGGAAGGAGGAAGGACTTTTGATATCTCCCTCCTTGAGGAATTCTATGCAGTTGATGGTTGACAGCAGAAGGAAAGGTATTGTCTGCATTGATATAGCCATTTGAAAGGTACTAAATTTCCTGGAGCAAAATCCCCCCTGTGGTCTTATAAACAATCCTAACGAACATCATTGAGTTATATATACAAATATAGACGTGAATGTTGAAGGGGGATAGTTGCGGAGAGAGAACAGACTAGCTAGGAAGGGGGACAGCAAGAGAGAGTAATGGAGGAGGATCTGATTAACATTACACTAAATTATGTTTAATGACAAAACTCCTACAATGGAAAACTGAAGATCTGAAGATGGAAGGCTCGCACTATTCTGAATAAAAGCAGCATTAGCCATTCCAGACAGGCTATTTTGCATAAATAAGTTAAGATTTAACCATAAGTAAAATAACTATTTTTCTTTTAAAGTAGTGAATTACCCAGATTGATCAATAAAAGTTACATTGGTATCCGATGTATCTCAAGGATATACAAAGAGAAATAATTGCACATCATTGTTTATAAAGTAGGAAATATATATTTTTAATCACTGATAAATTTTAATTTAAAATATGTAAAGTGTAAGATTAACAAAAGGATCACTTTAGGCTTAGAGTACATCACAGCAGTAGTATTCGTGCTCCACCTGAAATCCACCCCAGCCCCTACTAGATTTAAAAAATATATAGTTGTTATTTGTATATGAGAATCCTAATTTGATCAAGTAATATAAATATGACACTAAATGATAGCAAGGGAATAAGCATAACAAAAATTGATGTTCTCCCATATTGATATATCATAGAAATATTTTAAGAGGGAATAATTTATCCTATGCTTACTTTAAAGACTCTTTATAATTAATAAGCTTTGTAAAAGACTTCTCATTCAATGACCATTCACCAGTTATTTCATGAACTGGATAGGCCAGTCACTGTACTGGTAACAGAGGTGAACAGATAAAGAAGACACAGGCCACACTTATGTGGAAACCAATGGCCCTCCATGAAGGTGAAGAATTATAATACTAGATATTGCCACTATAAGACTTGGACACAGGTAAAGATACACAGGTAAAACCAATAATAATTGCTGCTTTGCATCTGATCAGTTCTTATTCAACCATTTGATCCATTTATTATTTAAGATGGGAAATTATTAGCAATATAATATATAATTATAGTTTACTGGAGAATTTTAAAGTATCACTGAGATACTTAATACAAAATAATTTTCCTCTTTTCATTTTAACAGTCTCTTATTTTAGTCTATTTTATCATGACTGATATTATTTACTTTCCCATAAGCGTTTTTATTAAATCCTATATAATGCTCTGATGAACTCTTTAGATAGCTACTTAAATTCCATTCAGTGAGCAGATATTACATCATCTTGACATAAGACATAGATCACAAACTCCCAAATCTCAGAGATCAGGGTTTACCTTTAAATCATTGCACTATTTAGTCACTGCTCTATTTTCTCATCTGTAAAACGGGGTTAGTAGTAAATACTTTCAGGTTACTAATCCATCAGAAACTGTTAACAAACCTGAAGCACAGTGAGAATTAAGACATCACTGCATTGCAGAATTAGACTACAATAGTTGAATAACTCTTTGGGGGGAACTGTTTTACTCCTCTTCACACACAGTTTTACCTACCAACCATAATGATCCTTGGGTTTCTTAGTTTCTCACCTCAAATTAAAAATACATTGCATTAACTGTTTTAGCTAAAGAAAAGATGATCTAGGAAACCATAGGCAGAAGAAGGCAAGAGTAGGTGAACTTAAAAGTCATTCCCTGACTATCTGGCTGGGAAGGCTTTCATAGGAAGAAAAACACTTCATCAGCCCCCAAGCTGAAAATACGTCAGCACATATCAGCAAATCTAACATATCACCACAGGATTGTTTACTTCAGCAATTATGTACATCCCAACCTACAGCTAATCTCTATATATTTGCAAAAGAAAAATAGAGACAGTTGAAAGTCTCTTCTAGTACAACATTTTATTCCTTCCAAAATATTTTCAGGTTGCAAAAAATCAATTATGAGGGAAAGGCATGTATTCTGTGTACCAATGTAACTCAATTTTCCCTTAACTATTTTGTTTTGGGGTTGACTTATATAAAATGACATAAAATTTCATGAGGGTTAAAAGGTTGGGTAACACACACAGAACAATGACCTCAACTGTTGACATGCTGCTCTCTTTTGCTTTGGCTAACTTGTTGTCTTAGACAAACAAAATTGCATTTCTCTGTTTATTGAAAAGGCACAATGCTGTAACAGTCTCTGCTGGTGTATGAATGCTCTTTGTTGCCATGGAAATAAAAGAAAACAAAAGTTTATCAAGGATTCGTTGAAATGCAGACAAAAGGAATTCTTTAAAGCATACCATTTTAAAATATACTTCTAATTCATGGACCGATCTCATTCACTGTTATTTCTAACTTGGAAAATAAATCTCTGTGATTTTCAGAGCCCAAGGTGGGAAGGATACAGTAGGCAGACAGTGAAAAGTCAGTCTGATATTTAGCTGAGGACCAAGTCATGGTTCTCTTTGGGAATATTTTGGAGGGAAATCCACTACTCAGCTGCTGTCTTCTCTCTATACATATTTTCCATTGGCTATAAAGAAGCCTAGAGATGGCCTCCTGCTTCACTGAGTGAAGTGTTTAGAGAGTGTTTTGGGGTCCTGCTTCTGCACAAGGAGCCTCGGCCTCTCTGGGAAGCTGAGGATATACCTGTAGAGGAGATCAGGTGGAGGGAAGATCGTTTTTTCTCTGGAAGCCCCTCCTGTGTATGTTTCGTGCAACCAATCATGAAGAAAAAGTGAGAATGCAGCTTTCAAGTAACTGATTCACTTAATAACTGCCATTAATTAGGCTGGAAAAGCTAAAGGGAAGAGTTCGAGCATCATTCAAGAAGCCCAAGCCCTTTGCTTCTTCTCAGGAGAATGCATACAATGCAATGAACTCTAGCCCTTGGCCACAGACAATAGCTTAGACTATTAAAATGAGCATATGCTAAAGTCCAGTAAGGACCTTGTGAAGAAAAGATTAGGCCAGTCCAGCCCAGGTCATTAAATACAGACCTGAATTTCAGGAAAGAGAAGCATGTGAGGACGAATCCCATCGAGTTTTAAACACTTAAAACACCTTTAGTGTCTAACTCAAGAGTTAAAATAAAGGTAGTCTGACACCAGTTAATATGGAAACTTAGTAGAAATGATGTAATGATATAAGATTTGGAGTTTTATTTTGGGAGTAGCCAGTCCTTTAACATCTAGTTCACACAAATGCTGTAATTTGTTTTTCATAAGAGAAAGTAAATTTAATTTCCATTTTGGTTGCCTCCTTGATACCATGTCATCCACAAAGAGTGTTTATGAGAGGCCCTACAGTTTCAACCAAATTTGGATTCCTGTAAGTTTTAATTTACACAGGATTCTCTCAGAGAATGAATACCATGAAGACAGAAACTAAAATTGTTCAGCTCATCATGATGGCCATGTTAGCAGAACACAAAGCCTGGGTCATACTATGTCTTAAATGTAAGCTCCTTAATAAATGTATGCATTCCCAAGGATCTCTGCCTTTCAGAACCACATTAATAATACTTTCCCCACAGTATCTAAATGTACTTCATAGGCTGTATTTCTGTGGGTTTCTCTTGATTTTGCTCAGAAATAATAAAATGAGCACCCTTTTCCAAGATTTCTCAGCTGGATAAACAACAACTTGTTCTTATTTTGATTAAGGAGAGCTATTACATCTTCTTCCTCAAGCTATTAGTCTGCCAGGGACACACTATAATTTATAAGCCCTATCAAAACTTTCCCTTTAATGAAATGAATAGGAAATTAATGCAGTCAGGCAGAAAGCTCTTTTGGCTAATAGTTTTTAGTACATTCTTCTTTGAAGTACTAGAGAGCAATTTTCATTTACTGGTTATTTAAGGAGGAAAAATTCAATCCTGCTGATATCACCTTGATTGGGTTTAGGTACAAGTATGGTTTATTTTCTCCCTTGGGTAAATCATGTGCTATAAGGTGGAAAAATGAAAGTTCCAGCTTTTAACTTCAATAGCTATTTTAAATGCTACCTATATGACCATTAGAGGAATTCCTGGAATAATACTACTTCTTAAATGTTAATAAATATTTGTAAAATAACATACATGAGTAATTGACATTGGAGTCAAACACCATAGCCAAGGGACACTGGAAGTCATGAAGTTCAGATTTTGCTTTGAAATAGAGGTTACAAAAAATAATGCTCTTATTTTAGTCCTTAGAAAATGCTTTATGGTTACAATATTAAAATAGGTGATAATGCTATTAGATTTTACTTTTTAATCATATCTATACAGCTAGCCCTCTGGTCTGTGTGAGCTTGAGGTATTTTAAAAATGACAAGTTAGAGGCTCATGATTCTCCACAGGTGACTATGATTTCACTAGTATCATACAGTGAAAGTATTGGTTTTCATTGTTAATAATAACAAAAATGCTAACCCACTTGAACTGATTGCTCTTTAGGTACAGTGTGACTATAACTGAATTCTGAAAGCTAGATCTTGATTTAGAAGGGCTTTATTGTCAGAAATAAGTACCAATCATTGGGGCTGGAGAGTTGACTCAGCACTGATGAGCACTGGTTGCTCTTGCACAGGACGTGGGTTCAGTTCCCAGAATGCACATGGTGGCTAACAACCATCTGTAACTGCAGGTTCAGGGATCTGATGCCTTCTCTGGTCCCCCGGCATTGCACAACACAGTTGCATTTACATACATTCAGGCAAAACAATCATGCACATAAAATAAAAATAAATTTTAATAATTAGAAAAGAAACAATCATCTTGGAAATATATTTAAACATTTTTACTAAACAAGAGTTGGAAGGAACCTGCTTCTTGAGAGGGTTAACCATTTCTATTTGTATTTTTGTTACTAACTAGCTTAACAAATCTTTTCCTAGAACAAAGAACATTCTCCACCTAACAAATATTAGTATTATCATGTTGGTGAGCATAGAAATTTTGATCATCAGTTAAATTAATAAGTCCTTTGGCTCTTGTTAATATATATGTATATATTAAGTGCTAAAATAAAATAATTTTGAAACAAAGTTTCAAGAAAAAGAAACTATGGGGCTGGGGAGATGGCTCAGAGGTTAAGAGCACTGACTGCTCTTGCAGAGGACCCGGGTTCGATTCCCAGGACTCACATGGCGGGTACAAACCATCCTTAACTCCAGTTCCAGAGGAATTCAAAGACCTCTTCTGAACTCCACAGCATTACAAAGATGCACTTACCTACATGCAGGCAGTACACGTATACACATAAAATAAAATAAAAAAGAATAAATAAAATTTAAAAAAGAAAAAGAAACTATAACTTGTACAAATATTCTATAGGGACAAGCACAGGATCAAGGATTCTTTGTCTATCATGGGATGCCTTTCAGGATTCAGCTTTGAGGCTCATAGCCCCTTTGAAAATAGTCTCACAGTGATGAACACACACACACACACACACACACACACACACACTCCTAAAAGCTTTCTTAAATTGAAAATGCTTCTTTTTTAAAAAAATACTTATTTATTATTTTATGTGTATGAACATATTTCCTGCATGTGTGTAAGTGCACCCATGCTGTGCAATGTCTGCAGAGGTCAGAGGAGGGTGTCAGCTCCCCTGGAGCTGAAGCTAAGAGATGGTTGTTACCAGTGTTCTTAACTGCTGAGCCATCTCTCCAGCCCTGAAAATGCTTATTTCTTAAAACTGTGTGCAGCCACCTAAAAAGGAGAAAGGTTGACTTTGTCTCAGTATTATGTTGACAAATCAGGTCACTAAGAGGTGTGGCACTGTATGGTTTATTCAGGGCGTGGCCCCATTAGTTGAGGAATGCTATGTCTTCAAACTCTTATCTCTATAGCATGTTTATACTTCCTCCTCTCTAGCTGTGGTGGAAGAACCCAACATTTATACTTGATCTTTCAATGAAGAACATATTATCTCTCCTAACTGGGTTGTTGACTATAGTTTATTTGGCATAGCCCTAATGATTTTGTAAAAACCAAGTTAGAATTTTTATTAAAACTGTAATACAAGTCTTCTTATATAAACATTTTTAGACATCCATAATCACATTTTAGGCTAGAGTCTCATTTAGTCAGAACAATCACATGGTGATAAATAATGCTGAATAGGGTCTTCACATCAGACCTCAAAAGTTTTCAGTATATGTAGGAAACGATTTTATCTTTATGAACAACAAAAACAACTTCCAGGTATTTTCATTGTATGAAACACTTGATAAAATCAACCCATAATTTCCTTTAAGGACAGAGGATACATTTTGGTTCAGGTTTTTAAAATATTTTAGTGGTACTAACTACTTAAAGAATCTTTTCATTTTCTGTCCTACAAATTCTCCCCTACATAGCATATCTGAGGTTTTCCAAATGATGTCTTGAATTCTCACTCCCCCCCAATGAAATTGTCTCTATTTTAAAAATTACTCTCCTTGTTATAGTTCTACTCACTAAATTTATTCTATATCTTAACTTTTGACTCAGCAAAAATATTTTGCTCATATGTCTCCCATTTTCTTCTAATTTCTAATTATTGAACAATATATCAGAATTTTCTTTTTTGTAAAATATTTTATTATTTTTACGTGTATGAGTGTGTTGCCTGCCCGTATGTAAGTATACCCATGTTGTGCCTTGCCAGGGGAAGTCAGAAGAGGGTGTCAAATCCTCTGGAACTGGAGTTATGGACAGTTGTTAGCCACCATGGGGTGCTGGGAAGTGAACCCAGGGTCCTATGCATGAGCAGTCAGTGCTCTTAACTGCTGAGCCATCCCTCCAGCCCCCCAAATTTTCTTTTTTGTGATATTTGTAGGCTGACATTCAATTTATCCTGGTAATTTATTGTTTATGTGGATCATTTGACATAATTCTTATAATATAACAAACTTCTAATGCAATCCAGCTGTTTTCTAAAACGCTTTGACTCCCACCAGAACATAAAGCCTCTGAAGATCACACATAGAAGCCAAACAAGTTGAAAAATTCAGCCGCTTAAAAATGATCACACTTATTTACATGCACACACACATATGCACACACACACACACACACACACACACACACACACACATGCACACACCCCACATAGCACTAGTGTGGAGATCAGAGAATGACCCATAGGAGTCACCAGTTAGACTTGTCAGCAAGCAACTTTTTCAAGCATCATGACTCACTGAGACAACATTCTGGCCAAATTTTTTAGAAGTTACTAAATCAATAGAGCAATAATGTTTATGCCTTTTCATTATATTTATCATTTTACTTGAAGAATATGCCAAGCTTCTAATCAGCCCAGTAGAAAACCATCCCAGTCCCTCTCAACTCCTCCAGATTCATGATGACTGGCAGTCATTTCCATGCTTTCCTGTTAACAATATTTTTGGAAATTTCACTGTAGTCCTCAATGCGACAAAGAAAATTCAGTTCCAGAATCTTATAACATTTTCTTCTCTCTCATCACTGTCCATAATTGTCACCGCATCAAACTAGGAGGAACCTCTCATTTATTTATGTCATCAATCAATCACCACTGTCTCATATCACTAAGAATTCTGGACAAGTACTGCCTACAGCTTTGCAATGTATGATTTTATCTTGTCTCCATTTACATTACACAAAGCAAGACTTCTGTTCTTAAAGGCTCATTACCTCGTTCAGTGAAAGCATTCAATAGCTCATAGGAGGACAGAATTTTCTATTCCTCCTATCCTTGGGAAAGGTTTTACATTTCTCTTTGCCTTTGAAAACTTAGACTTTTCCCCCTGTTCCAACTGTAAACAGCACTCTTCTCTGAAAAAGATTATCCACTACTCAGTTCAAATTATGGGAGAAAAGAAGCTGGACACCTTTAGTTTCTTTAACTTCTTGTTTTCAAATTCCCAGTTGTCCAAGTTCTTGACCCAAATCTGGGAAAACACATATAAAATCACTATGTTTAGCATATAAATCACACCTTTGTAACCTAACTTTTAACAGGATTCTTGAAAAACAACTGTCATGATTTATAATCAAGATCAGGGTATAGAATATTTAGGAATTATTTCTCTATTGGTTTTGTCTATATTTAAAGGCAAGTAGAAAAAAAAATTAAGTCAACTTTACAATATGATAACAAAAGTAAACTCTGGTTTCAGAAAAAAAATGTTAACACATTACCACAGGGAGTGAAAAATTAACACTTTTGTAAAAATGAAAGCAAGACTTTTGAAAAAAGTTTTTACAAGATTTTATATATATATATGCGTGCATATATTCATTTACATGCTAATCATAGCTGATATTTTGGCCTGGCAATGCCAAATACTCAGTTTAAATGTAAGTGTGGTCTGTTTAACAATGTTTATGGGCTTACATTATTATACAATCTTTATTTCTTATATGATTATTTTAGTAAATGACTACTATATTTTACAGTGATTTAAATAGCACCAATCTAAATTTCATAAGCTAATTTGCCCACTTAGTCTTGATACACTTTAATATTCAAAATGACAAAGCTTGATATGACTGATTCAAAAAGAAAAACCAGCACATATTTTTAAATTTCAGATCTGTGCTTCTTGCTTCAACTGATTATCAGAACTTGATTCTAATTACTCATTGTCACAGAACAATTTCTCAATTAAGAACAGTAGCAAATAACCAACTTACACTCCTCAAAGTCTAACCACCCTGGTACAGGTCAATAGAGCTAGGCAAACAAGAGGCCAATTCAAAAGTTCCTCCCCAATTTCCTTCCACAGCCAGGTCTTTATGAGCAAGCAGTCATGGAAAAGATCCTAAAAAAATAAACTGTGGAAACATTTCAGCAACTTAATTGGGGTTTGCAAGGCTCTCAAAGCCTGCATTGTTACAGCGGACTCTCATCAATGCCGGATTCAGCTTCAGGATGGTGCTATTCAAACCCATTAGCCACATATCTCAGGAATTTGCTTCCTAATTATGCAGCATGCCTTATAAACACTTTTTTCTGTTCTGTCATTGGGTGACATAATATTTTAAGCAAGGAAAGCAAATTGGTCTGATCATTATTTTGAAAAGTTCTTCCTCAACACTTGTCACATTTAGGTTATAAAAGCACATTGCCTTTTTATTGTACAAACTTTAATGATCGCTTGATAAATTTCTCATTTGCTACAATGTGGGAAATTGTGTGTGTATACAGCCTTACATGTAAGAGTGAAACTGCTAGTCCTGTATTTAAGGACAGGAGGTAGTGAAACGGCAAATATCAGAGCTCCGATCAGAAGAGAATAATTATGCCTTTTGGAAAGGATAGCAGAATTTTGATTTTTGACTGTCTCCGAGGAAGTTCAAGCATAGGTACAAACAATCCAAGTCTAAGTGCATGTTAACTCTGACAAGACAGTGCTTTTCTCTTATGAGTTGACACAGTAGATATGATGCTACATGCTTTATGAGAGTAGTAAAAATAATTTAGAGGTGAAATCACTAGATAGGTACACTATATTTAACACTGGGATGATATGTTTGGAGCTACAGTGATAAGACAGTATTTTTTTAATTAAAAAATATTATTGTGTGCATGATGTAGATATGTGGGTGTGTGTGCCATGTACATGTGTATGCATCACAGAGCAATTTTATGGAGCTGGTCCTCTCTTTCCACATTTAAGTGGTTTCCTGGCATCAAACTCATGTTGCCAAGGCTTCTACAGCAAGTGCTTTTACCAACTTAGCTATCTCATAGGTCCAATGACAATATTTTTATTTAGAATATTGTTTTTGCCGGGCATGGTGGCACACACCTTTAATCTTAGCACTTAGGCAGCATAGGCAGGTGGATTTCTGTGAGATTCAGGCCAGTCTAGTCTACATCATGAATTCCAGGCCAGCTGGGCATGTAGAGCAATCCTGTCTCAATTTTTTTTGAAGATTGTTTATATGTTGTTCAGGTGAGTACTTATCATAAACAACAACATTTGATTGATGCCCAGTAGTGCAGCATATTTCAATCAAAATATTTCACCAAACCATGAACATTCACCGATAGTTTTTGGCCTGGGTAACAGGGATGTTTAGCATAACACCTAGTAGCAATTTTTCTGCCACTTGCACATTCTAAATTTGCTATTTTGAAAGGCATTTGATGCAATAACACATGACGTGGTGCCTTAAAAATTTAAATTCCCAGCATGGTGAATAAGGTTAATTGTTACAGAGGGACAGGAGACCTAGAAAAATGACTATGATGTTGGACTCGACAGACAGTAAATCTGGAAAAGATTCAAACAGTAACAACCTAAGTAGCTTGGAATTGTTTAATAGCTGTACAATATTAGGAATATCAAATGCATTCTTCTGTACAAAGGGGTAATAATATTCAAGCTATGTCTGATTTTCTTCAAGTTACACTCTTATTTTAAAGTATACTAATAATCATAATACAATGTAGTTGTGATATGAACTATGATAGGTGGTGTATGTGTATACTTGTAGACACAAAAACAGGTGTTACATACTTGGTGATTGGAAATTTCACCCTAAGCCTTCTGAAAATTACTATCACTTTATTTTGAAGTTCAGAGTCAGAAGTCAGTCAATATTTGGAGACCTGTAAATATATTGCCTTTTTTAGTTTTCAAAGATCTTATTTCAGTGAATTTGAGACATCCTTTAAAAAGACAGATTACAGAGTAATCACTTTAATTTCTTGTGAAGTAATTGACAGACACAAAGGAATGCGATTATCTATTTAAAATTACCAGGAAAAAAGGAGGTAATGAAGCACCATTAGATAATTAAGATAGCTAAATGACAGCTGGTAACTCTGAAATGTCTTACTGTGTCCTTTATGATGACAGATAAACAGTCCAGCCCCTTAAAATGACTCAACTACCACATGTTCTGCCTGGTTTTCCTTTGTTTGGTCTAATTCAAGAATGTTGGGTATTATTATTTTAAATATATGCTTCTATTTTGAGTTGGCAACATTATCATTTCCTTTGTTTAAAAACTCCCGTCTCTGACTTTTCTTCCTCATGCATTTGTGACACAGCAGATCCCTTGGCCCCTTCTCCAGCCCCTGCTGTTCCTAGTTCATCCTTGGCCTTAGAAGCCTCATATCCTCTCTTGATTTCAACCATCGCACTGATGCTGAGGACACAGTATCGCTATCTATAGTCTTTTCTTCCTCCCAATACACACTTGTATAATTCTAGTATGCTGACCTCATTTCCAACTCGAGACCATTAAAATTCACATGCATCATCTTTCCTGCAACTGTGTCATCTATATGTGGTCCTCAGTTTTGTCAATGGTATCATAATTTCTCCATCATCTTGTTCAAAATGCCATCATCAGCTTTAACTGAAAAGGGAACTCCACTTCCTTGAATCAATGTGAAGCCATCATTTAAGTCACCGTCTAAGTGAGCCTTGATGTTTCCTTCCTAGCATCTCTAAGCTCATCCCTCCCTTCCCATTCCCAGCACATTAAAGATTTTGGCAATTTTGTTGGTTTGTTGCAGCTTGGGTCTTTTTTCAGCTAGGTTCTAGAGTCATCTCTCTATGCACAATTTTCTTAATACAATTTAAGATCAAAGGTTCTGGACTCACATTGCTTTAGAATAGATGCACACCAGGCTCCAACAGTCAGTAGGTTAACCAGTCTTGGAACTAATTATTCGACGTGTGCAACCTATTCCCGTCCTGCCGCACAGGTTGTTTAGACAAATTGATAAGTTAATACATGTGAAGCACTGAAAGCAATTCCTAAGCTCTCCAAAGATGACCGTCATTGTTATTATAGCCATTACCACTTCATAAAATGCTTCTAACACTTTTCTGTACACTAGATAAATAGCCCAAAGTCCCTAACCAGATACCCGATGTTCTATACAGTCTGATCCCGTGTGAACATACCATTCAATGAGCAGTATTGCTAAGAGGTATTCTCTGCTGTAAACAGAGTGAACAGGAAGAAAAACTACATTTGACATTGTGCTTTTGTTTTTGCTGTAATTCATGATGTTCTTCTCTTCCTCAAATGTGTTTTCTTTCCCCCTTGCCTTTAAAATACTGCTTATTTTTAGCTTATTTTGGTGACTTACCCAAGTTTTGTTTATTCACAAACAAATTAGACCAATTTGGCATTTCACATCACCAGTAGTCTCCAGAAAAAGGATTCCTCAAATATACTTGGAAAGCTGTATGGTATAACCCTTCTTGGAGATTAATATTACACAGGAATATTTAATGGGCTACACTACAGAATTTCTAAACACAATGCTCAAAATTTATTTGAAGCTGAGATATCTTATTTTTATTTAAATCCATTCTAGGGGTGAACATAAATATCCCAGAACTGAAAGCACAACTGAAAATCTTCTATAAATGTTGAAACTATTATAGAAACAATTTCCTATGTAATTCTAAAATTTGAAAGTAAATTTAAGCAGATCTTATAAAACAGGATATATAAAACAACTTTCTATCAGACAGGAAGTTTAACACATACTTTAAATAGAGTAAGAAACTTAAATATGTGTGGGAAAGGGATACACTTGCCTAGCATACACAGGGTTCTCATACCCCCAGCACTGAAAAAAATACATATTTAATAACATTTAATTAAGTTTGCTGTTGACTAATTTTACTAGATCATTTACAAACTCATAAAAGTGAAAGGTGTTTTAAAAGTCATAGACCTTAACACATATGACAAAATGCATTGAAGTCCTGTGGGTGGGCTATGGGGTGGGGTGTAGATAGGGAAGGGAGGGCTAAATATGATTAGGATGTATTGTATTATATTATGTGTATTGTATTATATCCACAAAAATTTAATAAAAATATTTTTTAAAAGTTGTTTTTAAAGTAACTATATAAAAAGTGTTTTGCAGTATCTACCTTTATTTTTCAACAGACTATTATATCTACTACTAGTAGGTTAAAGAAGTAGAATCCAGTGCTGTTGTTTTACTTTAGATTTCCTCATTCATGGACTGATTTCTTACTGACATCTATAATTCTATGTTCTTCTGTACACACTCAGCCTTCACATCTTAATTTCCAGGTTCTGTCTTACATCTAGAAAAAAATTTCATTTCTACTCTTCATTTATATGCTATAAACTAAAACAGAGAAAGAAAAGGAAAAAAAAAAAAAAACATGCTGACATAAAACAAATAAGAAAGAGGCTTAATTTTAAAAAATCCAAAGATTGGCCCCCAGTCAACGTGGGTGTCAGAGAACTTTAATACTAGAACAGTGCTGCTTAAAACAGTATTTAAAATGTGCGCACCCTGTTATCAATTCAATTAAAAAGTAGTCATGACCATATAGACTGAAGATAATTAGTATATAATTAGTGATTTGTGGAGAGAAAAGCAATTCCTAGAAATGTTTGCTTTTGTATGCTCATTTAATGCCATTCCCGTTAGATTATCACACTTGTGCTGCAGAGGGGGTCATCTGATTCAAATGGCTGTCTGTATGATAACAAAACATGAAAAACAGGAATCATAAGAGGTAAAAGGGAGTGCTAATCAGCCACACGTGTCTAAATTATCCATCTGTCTCTACATAGTTATAACATTCTAAAAGGAGAGCAGGCTCGGACTGGAGAGACGGCTCAGCGGTTAGGAGGACTGTCTGCCCTTGCAGAGGACCGGGGTTCAGTTCCCAGCACCCACATGATGGCTAACTGCCATCTGTAACTCCAGTTCCAGGGGAATCCAACGCCCTCTTCTGACCTCTGCAGGCATTGCATGATGTGGGTGCACTTATATACATGCAGCCAATACAGCAATACACATAAAATTAAAATTAACAAATTAAATATAAAAAATAAAATTAAAGAAGAGCAGGCTTGCCTTTGGTGCGCACAGCTACTCTTGGAGGAGAGTTGTTTTCCACCTGTCAAATACTTGACTCTTAGAAGACAAAAGAGTTTAAACTTTTATATATATTTTATTTAAGGTAGAAAAACTTGGAAATAAAGCTAAAGTACAATAATATTAGGCTTAAAATACCAATGTCATATAAAATATTTTGCTAAGGGGAAGCATTTATATCTGGTTTCTCAAATTCTCCTTGATAGACCTTACTACATAAGCTATAACAGGGGCAAAGAAAGTTTTGTTAGACATGTTCTCATTAAAAGGGAATATCCTCCTTACTATACTTTGATAAATACTTTGCTATAGATATTTTACTATTATCAAGTAAATAGTTATCTTTTAAAAGCCAGGATTAAAATGCATTAAACTAGACCACTAGAGGGCAAGCAAACTGAGCTCAGTTATAAATACGTGAGTGATTCCAGGTCTGGGTGCCACTATTTCTAGTTAATACTCATCCTTTCTTCCTTTATTCTTTCATTCAAAACTCTTTCATCAGTGCCCACTGTGTGGCAGCCACTGTTAATATAGGATTTAAGTTAAATATGGTTCCCATTGGCCTTGCTTATCTTTCTTACTTCATGTATACACTATTATTTTATATTCATAAATACATACATGTATTTGAAAAAATTAATATATTCCTCTGAAGATTTTCCTTCCTTCATTACTCACGTTCAAATTATTTTCTTTCGAGTAGGATGCGCGGTAGTAAAGTCAGATATTAGGAGTTCCTGGACAAGTTTTACTAGCACAGCTTGGACTTCTCTCATACTCAAAATCAAAGAGCTGCTTTGTACATAAAGTATATTAACAAAAATCATCCTATAGCTAGGATTTTTATTAAAGCTCATGACTATTCAACAAAACATCTACAATTTTTAACACTCTCCTCAGTTTCTACCTTCTTTTACTGGGTGGACTAACACCAACACACTAAGATATAAGTGGTTGAGTTGTCAGAGACAATCAAAACCTTCATCAGGTCCCCATTAGCCATGTCCTGAGAAAGGCGTAGGGTGATTTCATAATTTCTGTTCAATAGAAAAGGACACAGATACCCTGGGGATATTGATTCAAAGAGACAGAAAGAATAGATAGGACATGCTTTTAATGATTGAGGAGTTATGATTTTGTGATTCATCCAAGTGAAACGCCCTACAAGTTTTGATAATTGCAAGAATGATAAGGGCATGGCTAGCCCTGTCAAATTAGGAGGAGGCAAACCAAGTGCCATGAAGAGGCAGTTAGTTCTCATGTTTTAAATTTTATTTATATGTGTGTATGCGGGTGGGGGGCTCTTCTTGAAATACTGGTTAATCTTAGGTCCAAAGTATTTTCTCACCTTACTTTTTTTTTTGGTCTTTTTGAGACAGGGTCTCACTATGTAGACCAGACTGGCCTTGAACTCACAGAGATCCGTCTACCTAAGGCGTGCGCCCCCACGCCCTGCCTCACCTTACTATTTTTACAGCCTGTTGGATATAGCAAACCTGCTCTGCCACCTTATTAAGGAAAATGGAAGCCATCTCTCCTTCAAGTGCTAGAAATAAGGGTTATAACACTAGTAGTCTAAGCATCAAATATTCACCATTGTTAAATTACATAAGGAAAAAATGTCTACCAAGATATAAAAGCTGATAATGTTTCTCCACCAGGTGACAGTCTATGTCTATGTAGCTAATGTTTTTTTGCCCTTAATATTTAAATCAATACTTTCATTCAGAAGATGACTGTAGAGCCTCTAGTCAGTCTCCATGGATACAACAGAATCAGATCTGCTATCAGGTAAATCAAGATGCTAGTGGGGAGGTCCTGTCGGATGCATCAAGAGTCTCTCCTTGAAGGAATTCCTCTTGGGTGTGGGAGAAACTCAGGAATTCAGAGCCATGTAATGAAAATAGAAATTTGTATCAGGGAGCATGGCAGCAACGAGGCAGACATTCTCTTTTGAGGAGAGAGTGGACAGCGACATGGTGGGCCTTATTTTGAAGGAGATGCAAAGAAGTATGCTCTGTCAAGAACACAGCTTTCTGAGAGAAAGTTGAAGGAGCAGAGAAGACTCATTAGATGAGGGAGGAGACAGCAGGCCAGGGACTGGTCACCAACTGGCTTGAAAATCATGGCAATCGAAGGGGGTCTGGAGAAGGAGGTGGGGGCCTCCCATGACTATAGGTTCTGTGACTTCCTTTGGGAACTGACCATTGAAAGGTTCAAGCTTGAAGTTGACAAGAAATAAGTAAACAGTATGAAAAAAGGGGGGAAACACTTTTTGATTTCACACAAAGAACACATAGGAAACACACACCCACACTCCAATGGAAGTACAAAGAAAGACTGAAGCCAGGCAATTATTCTTATGCTTTGTGACACAGAAACTGGATGAACTATTTTCAACAAAACAATAAGAAGCGTCTCTGGTACAGGAGGGATTCATTCTCTCTCTCTCTCTCTCTCTCTCTCTCTCTCTCTCAGAACAATATACTGTACAAAAAAAAGTATAGTTCTGGAAAGAGTTTAAATGCAAATGCAAATAAAACAGAAAACTTCACCTTTCATCTGTACAATCCTAAGGTAATCAAACCATCCCAATGTTTTGAAACTGACATCTCTTTACACATAATAAAATCTTTTGAAGTTTACCATCTCTCATAATTCAACAAAGATTAAAGATTTTTTACCCGAACTTTTCTTTTTTTTTTTTTTTTCTTAAGGACTCTGATAGTTAAATTTTCAGTATTTCCATGCTAGGTTCATGGTAGCAAGCATGCTATTTGCTACTACTAAGTAAAAGTAATTTTTTATTTGGTTTTTAAAATTCTAATTAATTAGTAGAAAATGAAAATAAAAATTAATTTACAGGTAATAAAATCATTTCTCCAACGTGTTGAACTAATATAGTCAATATTTTTTGAGGAAGTATAATCCATGATAAATTTACCTTATATAAGCTATGTGTTATATATGTTTTATCCCCTGGTATCTACCTAGGGAAAATAGGGAAAAAGAAAACACACACACACACACACACACACACAAGCAAGCTCTTTTTTCTAACAAGGGGTTATCCTGGACACCTCCACAAGTGGTTTGACAAACCTAGTTCTTGTCATGGTGCTAAATATGTAAATTATTCTGAATGACCAAGTCTAAAAGCAAAGTGTCAGTTGAGTGTGGCTATCATTAACTACGGATCACATCCCTGCATGTAATGCAATTATATAGCAGGAAAACAAATAATGTGAGTTGTTCTGGTGAGAGAGGGGAGAAAATATTGAATTTTTCTTTGTAATCTATTTAAATCTTGCAATAGGGGCATTAGCCAAATGAAGGTTCAGCATGCCAGGCACACACCAACACGGTGCCTCCATTCATAACGTGATAAGAAGGTAATGGTTAGGGAAACAAATGCATTAAAACCCCGCTGAGTCAGAGGGCAATTTTCTCTCATCAACTTCCCTTTCTGTCACAGGAGGCAATGATAGAGATCAAAATCTTTCAGACACTTCGAGCTCTGGCAGGATTAGTAAGCATAAACACTACTTCTCCTTTCCCTCATGAATAGAAGAATTATGTTGAAATTTCATAGTAACTCATGAATTTTATAACAAAGTTCAAGTTTAACATATACTCATGAAGACATGTGAACAGAATGTTAAAATGCACATTTCTAGATTTTTTTATTTCTATTGCTAAATAGACGTGAGTAAATGACAGCTAGCAAGCTAGCTAGATGTCGCCAGTTTTAAGAATGAAATAAATGTTTAAGAAAGGCTTCAGGGCAGCTTGGCAAATCCCTTTCAAATATTATTCTACGAGTTCAAGAATTCAAACATAAGTATATTTTTCTTGTATGCCCTTGTGTGATTAGCCATCATGACAAGACAAGCCTCTTTAATGTGTGTCTAACTTGTTTAGACAGTTCATTTGTTTTGCGGGTACACAGATTTTAAATCTAAAGCTCCTAGCTTGCTTGCCTGAAAATCCAAGCTTTAAAGCATATCACTTATATGATTTCAGACTTCTATAAAGACGAGATCTCTTATGCGTGGGCAGATGGTACACTTCAGAGTCAACACCAAATTTGGTAACTTGGGCACAGATAAACTCCCTGTTTCTTAAAGCTGCTTTCTGATAGTAATAGTTTTATCCTTTCCAGCAATACTTGCAATTTCCCAAAGTCTCTTTCCCAAGAACCTGTTCATGCAAGAGTTCAAGAATTATCAACTGAATAGAATAACCCAAGACCAAATCTATTACAGATAAGCTTAATTTGTTAAAAACTGACTCAAGCATAAAATTTGCCTTTTGGTCTAAATATCCATATTTAGTGTATCTAAATTCAGTTGATATTAAAATATTCATATTTTTATTAGGTAAAACCATTTTAAAAAATCCAAGCCTTTAAAAAAAGAGAGAGTGATGCAGTATTTTTGACTAATTTGTAAACTCTGTAGTTCTGGTGAATCCTAGCAGTGGATTACACTGGTAATTCTTATGAATCTTCTGGAAGCAAAATATCCTCTGACAAACCTTTCCTTGACAACATTCACAAGTTAGCATATATTTCTATAGTTTACTGTTGCTTTCCTTCAAGGCACTTACTATAATCACAATTACATAATTTTCTGTCAGTCTTCACTGTTTATCTCATATCATCCAGTGTATCAGACTCTAGCCACAAAAAAAAGGTACCTTGCAAACAGCAGGGATCCAATTTTTAGTAAATGAATAAATATTTGAATGGTGATTTATTTCTTGACATTTCTCCATTTCCATAACATACTGTCTTAAATACGTCTAATTTGTGTTGAAAGGCTAGATATTTTTGCAATACATAAAAATTAGATCAACACCAACTTCTTCATGTATGTAACATGGTAATGCCTGGTTCAGAGACAGCTTCAAGAATGATTTCTTTTACAATATATTACTCTCCTAATATTCAAACCATTGCTTCTAACTATGAAGTACTGAGAAGAGAACATCTACAAGAAGCCCTCCTGTGAGGGTCTTTGGATAGGACAGTTGACGATTTAAAGTCAAGTCCCAACTTAAAGACCTTGTAGGGGATAGTGATGGAAAAGACTGTGCATAGCCATAGAGTCTAAATGAAGTCCCAGTGGCAGAATTCGTAAAAAGTATTTAATAGCCTGCCCTTTAAAACAGCATATTTGTGAATAACACGTTAGATTTTCCTCAGTAAGCCTGTTTTTGTCAGCTAGATGAAATGGCTAATTGAAAACATCTAAAATTTTCCTTTACAGTGAAGACAGAAGTGAACGTGAAGCATGAACAATGCAGTTAAACAGCTATAATCATCATGACACAGAGCCAACAGTCAACAGATGTTACACATCGACCTAAAGGAAAAACCTCCTAACACATTTAACAGGACTTCTATTTGAAATAATGCACCTAAATCAAAGATCTATTTTCACATTCACACACACACACACACACACACACACACACACACACACACCATTTGTAGCAATTTTTACTTTTAGAGAGTAGTTCTAAGCCTAACTTGTGACTTCAGCCAAATTGTAAGCTGGCACAATCAAGAATGGACAGTGATGTTTCAAAAATCTAGGGGAAACTTCACCAAACAGTCCCCAACTGATGAAATAGTATGAATGTATACATATATTAACTCTATATGTGTTCAGATTCATTGTTTTAAATTAAAGCTTGCAAACTGTGCCACATATTCAAGAAAAATGTAATGATATTTGCACATGATTTGGACCAGGTTTTCCATGCAGAATATCTTGTTTCCCTCCAATACTATGATACTAATGCTTACATATGCTTTCAAAAGTAATCTTTAAAATATATGGTGGGTGTAGTCAACTATCTCATTTGGATAGAAATGTTACAATAAAAATTGGCACTTATTTGACATTTGAATAAAATATCTTGAATTGGCCTGATATTTGGATCCTCACAGAAATGTCCTAAAATATATCCTGATTGGAGATTCTAAATGCCAAAAAAGATGAAAATGTAATAGACTTGGACAGGCTTTTCTGTAATTTGGACTATCCTTGTTTTTCTGAGCATCAGATGAAGACTACAAATGTATATGACCCTCAGTCCGAGGGAAACTACTAAGTTGGAAGCTCAGCTGGTGCTTTCACCTAGTGAAAAACAAATGCCTTGTTTTCCAGGATGTTCTGATGGCACCTAGTGGGAGCTGGGGGATAAAAGTGTGTGTACCCAACAGCAGTCAGCTGCCTTCTTCAGGGTGGGCATTGGAACCTTTTGAATGGAGAGGGTAATGGATTTGCACAATCTCCTGCTGCTTCCAAGCCTTCGCTAACACTGCCCCCAAGTCCACTGCTCTTGTAATCAAAGTAGCATGCTCATCAGCCTGGATAATCATTGTCACGTCAATGTCTGCATCTGCTGTTTATCGCCGTAGAAAGCCAAGCAACAGAAGGTTCCTTTTCGACCATGCATTTTAAAATCTCTTCTTGGAATGATACTTCCTCTGTGCCATAGAAGACTAACAGTGAGTGCCACACAGGAAAGGCAGGATGAAAACAGAAGCAAAGTCCTGGGATGGAGGGTGGTAGGCAGCACCATGGCATAAAAAGGCTTAGAAGGAGATATTCATTGCTCAGTCACTGACTAGTTTTCTCCCCTGTAAGCTGAAGGATAACATAGGTACCTATATCTCCTCCTACAAAAACTGATTACAGAGGTTAGATGCCATAACATATGAACCCTGCTTTTTAAATTACAAAGATAGAAACAAACTACTAAAATGATAATTATGATAAAATTATTAATCTGGGGGACTGGAGAGATGGCTCAGCGGTTACGAACACTGGTTGTTCTTGCAGAAGACCCAGGTTCGAATCCCAGCACCCACATGACACCTAACGGCTGTCTGTAACTCCAGTCCCAGGGCATCCGACAGCGTCTTCTGACCTCTGCAGGCATTGCACAACACAGGTGCACTTACCTACATGCAGGCAATACATACATACACATAAAATAAAAATAAAAAATGAAATTAAAAAATACTAAACTGGAACTCAAATTTAAGATCCTGTTATTCCTTAAATACAACTCAAAAAATCCCCACTTCCACCAAATGATTCCTACTTCTTTGAAGCTTGTATTTGCTTCATTTTTGTTGTTGCTGTTGTTCACTACGGTTTAACCAGTGAATTAGCAGATTTAGTATCTGATGTTGGAGTTATATTGACTATGTATAAATATCTGACTATGAGAGACAGAGCACACAGTTGAAAGGAAAAAGCTGTTAGCGCTACTATAAACACATATAACAAAAAAATTTGGAACAACACAGAAGTCTGAAATAAAGCAAACTAAAAAGGATAATCAGATTACGTACTCCTAAAAATATCAAGATAAAGCAAGAATTCTGATATTAAACTACTAATTCAATATTATTTCCAACCTTACACTGAAAAAGGAAAATATTTTGTTGTCCTAAAAAGTTGGACTTGAGGCACAGTATTAAAAAGTGCACCATTAAGAAGAGACATCTGGTCATTTTGCCATGATCACACTTCTGTTACAGAGTCAACAGCATTCTTTATGAGAATGTGCCATTGATCTTACACTCTGCATTTCAGTGCTGTTTCCAAACATACTGTAAATTATGTTAAGTAACACACTGAGTCCATGATTGAGAGGTTTTTCTCCCTCAAACAGAAAGATAATGTTTGCTCCAAAGAAGAATAAGCCAGCGGACAAATCACATTTAAAAACTCTGCAAATGATGTGAGTGACACTAAAACATCTGGGAGACGTTAGAGGCTGCATTAACTCTAACCAGGGATCATATTATGGCAGAAGGCTTTTTCTTAATGACGAGGAAAGCCTGAGATAGCAAATGTGTTACTCAACATAACCCTGCAGTCCTTGTCCAGGAACTGATAAAGCAGGAGTGAGAAGGCCGGCCCAGGCAGATTTCCAGAGCAAAAGCAAGCCACCTCCTTTATGTCTGGCCAGTGTGTCAATGGTGACAGTGTCTGAAAAACAAGGCCCATTTCTCACACCAAATAAATCACAGGCTGCCCCACACCCAGTATTTATGTTTAACCAGAAGATGATCTGTATTCCCTTTCTTCTAGCATCACTCCATTTATCCATGAATAGAGAAACTAAAGTAGAGGTCACTAAAGATAAAAGTCCATATGCACTCATAAGATTTAAAGTGCAAAGCTGTAACATACTTTGAAAAGCCAATTTGGTAATTACGCTATAATTATGCTGCTGTACCTCCAGCCCAACTACTTTAAAAATGAACCCAAATATGCATCCTTTTAGAGAAAACTGTATGATCCGTCTTAAAATACACAAATATGACAGAAGAGCAGAGAAACTGAGCACATGCAGTAGCTCTCCTTGGAACAAGACTTAATCATCACTTTAAATATGAAGAAGAAATATTTTTGGTTATGTAATCTTTAAAGTATATTTTTATTTCATTTATAGAAAAATATCAAACAAGGTCTAATTTGTATAGGGTTTGATTGAATGGATAACCAAATAAAATAGTAATATTCCTTTAATAAAGCAGTTACTTTCCTAAGATTTAAGTCTTCATCAATAAGTTTGTACTACATTTTAAAGAGATATAAATGTAGCTCTAGTAAGAAGTGTGCTGACTTCGGTGTCATGCTACTAGAGCATTAAAAGGATGGTTGTAAAGTAATATTATCCTAAATCTCTTTTGGAAAGGAAGGGAAGGGAGAGAAAGAGAGAGGGAAGGAGGGAGGGCTGTAGGAGGGAGGAAGGTAAGGAGGGATGGAGGGAGGGAGGAAAAGCATGCCAGGGAGCAAGAGAATGAACACAAAATCTGGACCAAAGAAACGGGCCTATTACTTGGGAAAATTTTTCCAAGGATGACCATTTTGAAAATGTTACTGCATGATTAAACCAACACATGGAAAATACTGCTTTAGAAGATAGAGAGAAACAAGTGAACAAAATTAAAGGAAGTTTTATGAACATTCTTGGTGGATTCTGCTAAACTGCAGTGGCCGAGAAAAAAAAAAAAATACCAGTAATCCACACTGAAGTCCCTCAGAAGTGGGAATGGGTATCTGGCTGAGTGGGCAAGGCCAGAAACTCCTAGAGGAGTAAGGCACCGTCTGGAGGGGGAGAAGATACCTGCCTTCAGGCCATTTCAGTGTGATTAAATGATTTCTTTTATAGATGATCAA
This sequence comes from Nannospalax galili, assembly GCF_000622305.1. Taxonomy (NCBI): domain Eukaryota; kingdom Metazoa; phylum Chordata; class Mammalia; order Rodentia; family Spalacidae; genus Nannospalax; species Nannospalax galili. The sequence goes on along the minus strand of NW_008360331.1, from coordinate 8,995,097 downwards.
TAGGCCAGATTATTTCATTATCTCCACCATTATCACTTCTGCCCAGTGTGCCAAAATATTACTTCCCTTACTAAGTAAGAAAACCATCAGGAAAGAAAATGCAATCACATGTACACCTCTAAAGCCCCTGCCCCTACCATTCTGAAATAAAAACAAAACCAAAATAACCTTTCATCCTTCAAATGCTGACTTGGACAACATGTTGGCATGAATTCCTTGCACTAAAGTAAAATCAGCTCACTTATCCAACTACTTTTCGGTCAACACTTTTCTATACCAATTAAAGGATGCAATTAATTGTAGTGTGTTCATTAACTATGTTTGAACTGTTCTGAGTGTATCCGGGAACAGAAGACAGAGACCATGGAGTTCCCATTTCTTCCCATGTCTGACCTACTTACCTTCAAATCTAGAGTGCACACATAGCTAAAAGTATTTTTGTCTTGCATAAGTGCAAATGCCTGCATCTTTCATAGAGATTGTCTATAAAAAGGCCAGAGAACATGCTGACTTAATAATGAAGAAGCTGTGCTCCAGAAGGCCGTTAACCCAGTCATCACCCGTGCCTGAAGCCTTGGGAATTATCTGAAACCATACTATGTGCAACACTGAGACAGACTCCTGGATTTTCAGAGAAGCTGACATACATAGGAATTTCTGCACATCTTCCAAAAACCATCAGATGAATAAAGACTTGAGGCTTCAAAGGGCTAATATGCCTTTTGCAAGGTCACAGAGCTCAGGAAGTCTGTAGATTCCAATCTTGAGAGAGATTTCTAGGTCATTTTATGGACCACACACAGAATATGAAATATATTTGTAAGTATATGGGAGTTTTGCTATATCATTGTTCCAAGTAATCCAATTAATTATATAAATGATGGTATTTATCAGAAGTAAGATTTAAGATTGAAATCCAACATTTGAGGAAAAAAAGTTTGAGTAGGGCTCATTGTATTTATTCATGTTATATTATTTACTACTGAAGTGCAAAATGGTAAAAATATACTAGAAGCTTATGGCTAAACACTGATATGAATACTTTCATTTAAAGAGATGTTCATTATTACTTTATTTACAGAGACCACATGACTTAAACAGCAGGCATTTGTTTTTCATGAGGATGGGAGTCTGAGACCTGGTTCTCGGTGAGGTCCTGTGTCCTAGGTGAGGTCCTGTGTGTGTCCTAGGTGAGGTCCTGTGTCCTAGGTGAGGTTCTGTGTGTGTCCTAGGTGAGGTCCTGTGTCCTAGGTGAGGTCCTGTGTGTGTCCTAGGTGAGGTCCTGTGTCCTAGATGAGGTCCTGTGTCCTAGGGGAGGTCCTGTGTCCTAGGTGAGGTCCTGTGTCCTAGGGTCTGTCCCCACATGGTCCTTCTCCCATGCATTAGAAAGAGAATTCTATTGTTTCCAGTTTGTTTCATTTTGCTTTTTAAGATGACGCTCTTGCGCCCAGCCTAGCCTAGCACTTATGATCTTCCTATCTCAGTTTTCTGAATGTTAAGATTGTAGGCAAACAACATCTTCTACTCTTTTTTAATAAGCATACAAATCATGTAAAAGTTTTACTCTCTGACTTCATCTAGTCCTACCCTCCTCTCCTATGCTCCACCCTTCACCAGCCATCATGTGGAGAATTAGCATTTCAATATATGAATTAGAGAGGGAATTCTTTGAGTTCCTAGTAAACACACAGAGGAAACATATGAGACAGGTCCACAAACCTTCATAAATGTTCCAAACTACTTGTTAAAATATTGAACTCCAAAAAGGAATAGTCATATTTTTTAAAGTTTTTATCCATTTTATAGCTCAGAGAATGCCATGAAAAATAAAACGGGTTAAAAATATGAAAAGGAATCATAATTTTCTATTTAATTTTATCATTCAATTTGATCTTGGCTTGGCAAATGAGAAAACTGACAGTTACAAATTGTGTAATTTAACTTAATGAATATCACGCTGAAAATAAATGCCAGAAATGCACACTTTTTTCCTACGGAAAAAAATGACCAAGTTTCTCCCAGTAATTTATCTCTGGATTAATTTAATTATATATACTAAATCATAATCAATTTTCCAGGATGAGCTACAAATAATTCCCTGAATGAACAGCTGCACGTAAAAAAGATACATTATTTTAAAATTATATAAAAGGAAAGCTTATATATTTGGATTCAATTTATTAAATTACTTATAAAACAATGTTTGGTGAAAAAGCTTTCAACAGGTCCTGTATGACTACCTTAAAAATGACCATGATTTAGAATCATTTTTAATTTGAAAGGCTAATATTTCTTTCAATAAAAAGAAAGCAAGCTAGAAAAAAGCCTTTGTTTAAAAGGTAGGAGGGGAGAGATATGTGCCCTAATGGGGCTCTGAGAGCCAGGGAGGGGACAACCAAAAGGTTCAGTAAAAATTAGCAACTTAAATCTTATGAGGAAAACATGAATATCAACCAAGAATACGGTAGTTTATTTTTTCTCTATGGAGAAAACACCTGGTATTTTCAAATAGCGTTTAAAGGTTCTGGTTGAGAATCAGCCTCCAAGATCATAATGCATGTGTTACCACTATTAACCTCTATAGATAGGGCTACTGTAGCCGTTCCCCAACTTCCCAGGGCAATTTCTAAAATCGCTACAGTG
>NW_008360331.1:8964751-8992429 GCF_000622305.1 Nannospalax galili | reverse complement strand
TCTCTCTCTCTCTCTCTCTCCCTCCCTCCCTCCCTCCCTCTCTCTCTCCCCCATATTAGCAGATTTCAAAGAGAAAATTCTCTTTCCCCCCATATTAGCAGCTTTCAAAGATCTCTCTCTCTCTCTCTCTCTCTCTCTCTCTCTCTCTCTCTCTCTCTCTCTCCTCTCCATATTAGCAGCTCTCAAAGTAAATCCCCACCCATATTAGCAGCTTTCAAAGAGAAATCCCCATGTTCCAGAAACCCCAAAGCCTTTGGTAGATTTTGACTTTGCAGAACATTGTGACACCAGAGTGGAGGATAAAAAAGGACAGACTGCTTACTTGTAGGCACGCTCTGTTGAAAGTTGCAGTGCAACACTAATGAGGGAATGTGCTCTCTGAAAGAAGAGAGGAGCAGAGGTATTCTGGAGAAGAGACTCACCTAGAGACATCCTCACTGAGGAAGTGGGGTATCAGAGCAGAGTGGGGGAGCAGCTAAACACCCAGCAATGCCACAGGTCAAGCGGCAGCCTTACTAACAGGGAGCTCCTCCAGAACATGAAGCTGCACAGAATTCTTCTCACCTTGTAGAAGCTTTTCAGGCAAAGTTGCTCTTGAGTTAGTCAAGGGAATTGTTGGTAGAAGGGGGAATATGGCAGCTGTGAGCCTTTATCCGCTAGCACCATGGCAGCTGGCGGATGTGTGCACTGGGCCAGTAAAGAAGATCAGGTCAGGGAAGCAACAGCCTCCACTACAGCATCCACTCCTGAGAGATTTTCCATCAGCTTCCTGTAGGCACAACTGATCATCTCTGCATGCAGCAGAAAAAAAATGTTAGGGAAGGAGAAACACTAGGAGTAGATAGTATATTGTGTATGTGGAACAAAGTGTGACTTTGAAGCCGTTTAGGGCACAGCTTATGAAGAAGCACATGGTGGGACCAAAGAGCAATATAAAATATTAATGAAAGCTGTACAAATTAGTTTTCAAAAATTCTCTAAGTTCCATTATAGCAACAACGATGCAATTGTATTTGAAATGGAAAGAATAAGATAGCGATATAATTTTATAATTCTAGTTAAAGGGACATAATGTAAAAATCACATATAAACTTAGTCATTAGAGTTCTAATTTCCAAATATACAATAAATCAATTTGTAAAAATCCTCACATGTCTCAATTAGCTAATGTTTTTTAAAGTTTTAATTTCATCTCTATTAAAAGTTTGGGTTTTTTTACAGAAGAAAAATGAGAAGAAATATATGTCAACCCAGTTAGCCAACTAAATAAGCAGTTAGAGTTTTGTTACACCAGAGATCTGATTTATATTATAGAAATTATTGTAATCCCTCTTAAAGTTATTATTAGTGTATATGCCTTGTTCACCGGCCAAAGCAAAGAAAATATTTTCTACAGCTAACCCTCATCTTTGGAGTATAACAATACTTCATGCTTGAAATGTTGAATTGAAATGGACTTTGGACAAGTCTATAGATTCGCCAGTAGCTTTAATTCAACAAGCAATAGTTGAACCAACAACATGAATGAAATATATTAAAATAAGATGAAAAGTTGTGGGATCAGACATGACCAGCCAACCTTAGGCCTGAATTTAGCTCTTTCAATTTGGTAAATTATTTCTAACTGATAGATCCTCAGTTTCTTCTTCTTCGTCAATCCTTCTCTGGTTTGGGAGGATTGGACACATGATGTATAAATTGTGCCTTACATGTTTTAAGCAATAGGAGTCATTATTACTGCTGCTGTTAGGGAGAAATAGAGACTGCAATCTACCAGGCAGCTGGCAAATGTCCACTTGAATGCATGTTTCCTTTGGCCTGCCCTGCACAAGAAATTTCAAACAAAAACAGACCTGGCTTTTCTTGAATAATTAGAAGCTGCCACTCTGTTAGATCTATACACCTACAGAGTAGACCTGGAAAGTTTTATGTTAAACAGGACATAAGTTATCTGGTTTGCCATAGTCCCCAGTGGTATCTGTCATCCTACACTCAGCTCACTTACTCATATAACTGCATTGGTCCCAGTAGAAATCGGAACTTATGACTGCTGGCTCTGTCAAGGGAGACTAAGACTCAGAGGCATGAAATATAAATCTGCATGGGGCAGTGGAAGACACGGTGCCGCTTGGTAGAAAGCAGCTAGAGCTGGGAGCCTGGGGCTCTGAGTTGTCCCAGGTCCACATTAACACCTGTGTGAACTCTATGCTCCAAGGGGGTCTGTTTCCTCATCTGTGAAATATATGTTCTGTATAGGTCAAGTTTCTGAACACAAAGCAAGTGGGGGTCCCATCTGGGTTTCAGTTTCTCATGTGTTCTTTTTTTTTAAAAAAAAATGTTGCCAAATTAGTGGGTCACTGAAGCCAGGCTGAATTAAAGAAATCCCTGCCTTCACATGCTCCTGTCAAAAAACTAAATATTGAACACAAAGCTGACAGAATACGTTTGGAAGCCAGAATGCCAAAAGGAGGTTTAACATATAAGAGTAGCAATTTTAAGAAGGCCCTCCTCTGTGAGGCTGGCTTTAGCATTAATTTCTAACTGACTAAAGAGAATAAATTGTCTCCCCAAGTTTATTCTTCTTCCCCAGATGCTTGTGAACGCTCAAGGGCTAACCAAATTAGATCTGCTTCAGAATTCTTGATCTAAATTTCAACTTTAGCCTCATAACTTTACAGAACTACTTTATGTAGTTCACGAACATGAACATTGCAATAATTACTCTTTCTATGCGGTCGTTAGTCATCTTGCATTTTCTCCAGCTACAAGTCCTTAATCAAATGGTTTTTTTTGTAAATTTCACAAGGTAAAAAGCGTGAAACACGTTACCCACAATTGCCACTGAAAGTTTTAATATAGTATTTTTTTTAAAAAAATCCATATGTAATTCTCATATCAAATGCTAGTCTATTTTTTAACTAAAAAATTATTTATTATTTTTATTTTATGTGTATGTGTGTATTGCCTGAATGTAGTTAAGTGCACCTGTGTCATGCAATGCCCATGGAGGTCAGAAGAAGCTATTGGATCCCCTGGGACTGGAGTTATGGACAGTTGTTAACTGCCATGTGGGTGCTGGAATTCAAACCCAGGTCTTCTGCAAGAACAACCAGTGTTCTTAACCGCTGAGCCATCTCTCCAGCTCCGACTATTGCTAAAAACAAAGATCTCTAGTCACTCATGTTTCAATGACAGGTTAAGTACTGAAATGAATCACAGAGTAATTTTGCATTGTGAGGACATCATACAGTGTACCTGCATGAAGATGGCTCTGATTGTCCTAGGTGTCTGTGGAATCATAACAGTGTACACACTCCACTGTGATTCAAAAAACATGAAATGTTTGCATGTAAAGTTATAATATCCTGGGGCTGGAGAGATGGCTCAGTGGTTAAGAACACTGGTTGTTCTTGCAGAAGACCTGGGTTTGAATCCCAGCACCCACATGGCAGCTAACAACTGTCCGTAACTCTAGTCCCAGGGGATCTGACAGCCTCTTCTGACCTCCACAGGTATTGCACAACACGAGTGAACTTATCTACATGCAAGCAATACACGCATACACATAAAAAATAAGATTTTTTAAAGTTGTAATATCCCGATGTCCAAGATGCTTATTTTTCAAATACTACATTTCAGTCTAAAAAGCCATTATTTGGTTTATTCAGTTGAATCAAGATAGGCTCTCAAATTAGAAATCAATTAAGACAAGTAAATCAACATCCCAAAGGTCACTGTCCAAGTTTCCTGTTTGAGATTCTGCTGCTGAGGAGAGGAACTACTGTTCTCAAACGCAACAGTCATTTGGTAGCAATTTCCAGAGTAGAAGAAACAGGCCAAAATCTAATCCAAGTTTGTATGTGCCTTTAACAAATTTCGATACACTTTTCAAAAAGCGATCTGCAACTGGAAGGCAGCTGTTTAACTTTCTGCAGTACATTTAGTATGATACTCAAATCCACTGGATGAAAGGCTGAAGGTAAGACAGCTGAAGGCCACTGTGCATTGGCATGGAAAGGTAGCTGTCTGGGGTTAATCAATTATTCACCTACCTTTCTGAAGACAGTAACTTTTCAAAGACATGGGTATAGTATACTAAATTTTAAAAACATTATAAACTTCACCTAATTTCTCCCCTGTGATTATGAAGGTTGCATAACCTTTTTGTGTTTTGTAGGGTGACATCCACTGTCAAGGAATAATTGTTTGTAGCTTCTCTTTTATATACAAAAATGACTTAGTGTAAGCAAAAAACTATGCTGTCTCTACATCGGGGTCACAATGTTGCATCTAGTCATTTATGGACCACACAGCAGTTGACTGACATAAACATTCAATAATAATGAAATTGATGGGTAAAACAGTTTAAGGTAATTGATCATACCACTTATAAATATACATGCATGCAAACTTTTGTTAGGCTATTCAATGACACAATATTTTAAAAGTGGTAAGAAGACTGATTAAAATAAAGTGTTAATAGTAATTAGTACTAGAACAAATTAACTACTTGTAATATGCAATACCTAAGACTTTCTAATTTGTGACTCATCATAGCAAACTGGGCTACTCAAGAAAGACTTCTGATTATTGTGTGGCATTTGTAAGATTTTTTAATACCGGGATAATTCTCAACTTCCCTGTTTTTCTTCATAGACTTCAAGTTGGTATTCAATAGAGATATCAATATCAATACATAGTTTTGAACAAGTGCATTTAACATAAGAAATATCAGAATTATGACTATGATTACTATTTTCATTTAGTTTAGGAAAAGCTAATTGATTACTTTTACAGATTTATAATTAGTGAGAAGAATAGAATTTAAGAATCATGAAGATTTCATTTGCAGGGTGATGGCCTTTGTTACTTCTGTGCTGATTGTGGCAGAATTCTTTGCTGAACAACTCATGGAAGGGAAGATTGTTTCATCTCAAGGTTTCAGGGGGATTTCAGTCCATCAAGAGGGAAGGCATGCCAAAGTGGCTCTCTCTCCTTGGACAGGAACACACAGCAATGCTTCTTCACAAGGTTGATATCCAGAAGCAAAAAGAGTGAGAGTCAGAAAGGAGAGGTGAGTCTCACCTTCAAAGCCAGCTCCTCACACCCTGCCAGCCAACCCCCACCTTTTAAAGGCTCCACAACCACAGCGTTCAAAACAGAATCAGAATTTGGGGACCAAGTTTTCATCACATGAATCTGTGGGTGACCTTCCAGATGCAAAGCAAACTGATTTCCTTATTCATCTAAAATACAGTTTGGGGGCTAGAGAAATGGCTCAGCAGTTAAGGACATTTGTTACGCAGAGGACAAGGGTTTGGTTTCCACATCAGGTGACTCACAACCACCTATAACCCCAGCTGTAGGGGATGTGATGCCCTCTTCTGTCTTCTGTAGCCACCTGACTGCACTCACATGGTGGGCAAACAGACAAACAGGCACACAGGCATATACATAAATAAAAACAAAGAAATTTTAAAACAAAATAGAAAGTTTCTTTACATGTATTTTTTTCATCCAAGCACTTGAGACAACTTTAACATGAAACCACCTCAGTGTGGCTGTCACTGTGCTGCAAAATCACTTTACACTCTTCTCCCACATTCTTCCCACATTTTTGTTTTTAACGTTTACTTTTCTAAAACTGGAAAATACCAGAGCCTCAGAATCATTCATTGGCATTCTATAAACTGTTTACTCTAGTGATACTAGAAAAAGAAAGTTAGATAGCATTCACTAAAAGAAGGATTATAGTGAGGAAATTACAACAAAATATTATTACATTTTCAATTTAAAATGAACATCTATTCGCTATTAACTATTGGTGTATATTTTAAAACTTATTTGTAAAATGTTAGACACAAATCATCTTATGTTTGAATTCAAAATGAAGTAGCAGAGTTGATCCCTCTTGTACTTTCAATACCAAGTACCCTAAAGAATTTTCTTGATTATAGGAATTTGTACAACTGACTTTGAAGTAGTCTGTAGGTCTTTATGTTTAACTATCAGTTTTCCTACCCATGGAGCTTGGTATACCAGCTCCTCTCTCCTCATATACCTTTAAAGAGATGGCGAAATATCTGTTTGGCCATCCTTTACAGGAGCTGACATCATTTTATAAACACCAAAGCACCAAGGAGACCATTACTCAAAATCCAAACACGTATTAAAAAACAAAAACCACATTTAAAAGGAAACAACAAACCTGAACCCCTCAACATACTCATTCTGTGGCTGAGAATGTGGTCATGTCTGGGCGAAGTGCTTAGCTACAGAGTATGTAATAAAAAAGCTAAGTTTGGGTTGGAGACTCATTTTTGCACTCCAAAATGAAATATAGTCCCAAGAGAGTAAAGGCAGAAAGGGACTGTAGAAATCGGAGAGCAGGACTCTGTTACTCCTCACTTCAACCTAAACACAGAGCTGTTAATAGGAGGCGCAAAAGGATAAAAACACTCTCCAGATTAAAAGAGGGGGAAAATGGAAAGAGGTGTACACAGGCTACAACAACACAGTTCTCACAGAGCATTTCCAGTGGCCTCTCCAGGCCGAGTGAGAGCAGTGCTCACTGAAAGGGGCAAGGGTTGTTCACAAAGTCAGCTTTTATCCCAGCAGAAAGTTCTAGCAACAGATGATATTGATCTCTGCTTTTATCTCTTCTAAAATAATTTTTATTATTTGTCATGTCAATCTATCATCTTACGATTTCCAGACTTTTCTGTAAATTTTAAATCTCCCTAACAAGTTTTTAGTTTCTTAAAGAAGGAACATGTATGTTTTGCACCTGGAGAGACTAGCTCAGTGGATAAAGTTCTCGCCGTGCAAGCATGAGGCCCTGAGATCACCCCCAAGGAACCACATAATAAAAATCAGGTGTGGTGGCACATGCCTGTAATTCCAGCAACAAGGGAAAAGCAGAGACAGGCAGATTCCAGGGGTTCATTTGTCAGCCAGCCTAGCCTACCTAGCAAGACCCGTGTTCCAGGCCAGTGAAACACCCTGTCTCCAAAAATTAAAGATGGTAGATGGCTCCCGAGAAATGATACTTCAGGGTGTTCTCTGAGTTCTACATACATATGCACTGTGCATGCACACCTCCACACACACATATGAACACACAACACAGAGACATATAAAACAAATTCTGCATTTTCGTCTACCTTATATATCTCAATGGGACAAAGCAATACTACTTCCTGAATTAAATCTCAGTTACACTAGAAGTTTTACTTTGTTAGAAAAGATAAACTGTTCAGGGCATGGTGATGCACACCTTTGATCCTAGCACTCACTCAGGAGGCAGAAGCAGGTGGATTTCTGTGAGTTCAAGGCCAGCCTGTTCTGCTTAGTGAGTTCCAAGCCAGTTGGGGCCACAGGGAGTCCCTGTCTCAAAAAGACCAAAAAGAAGTAAAGAAAAAAGAAAAGCTAAGCTAAATGTTCAAACTCTGAAAAATAATATTACTCTTCATTGAAAAATACATGGATCCACAGCTACAGTCCTAGTCACACCTTGAGCCTTAGGAAAGGCTAAACTTAGCTGAGGACTGGATAGTCCTCAGGCAGCTGGTAAAATGCACTTTACAGCTTATGTAAACTATGACTTTGATTCAGGCTTATTTTAATGCTCTCAAGAACCTGAAGTACAAGAGCTTCAAATAAGTTAAAATATGCTGGTAAGTTACATGTCACAAAAATATTATTTTCCCTCATTCTGTATCTACCCATTTTCAGATAATTCTTGAATATCTTCCATATTTGGCATTTGCTTTGCACAAAGCTGAGACCTTCAGCAATAAAAATCCATATTCTTAGATGGAGTTATCATAGCATGACTTTGTCAAGTGTGACTTAAGTTTATTTTAATTTGGCTGCAGATCTTTTTTTCCTTCATGTTCTTTGGAGGGCTGGTCTTTTCTGGTAATTTTCCAGAATAAATTTTATGTCTTCCTTTTAAGTGGGGCAAGATCTTGACATATACTACTGTGGAAGCATTTCTGAGAAACGCAGGGAAGGACTGAATTCTCTACTTGTTTTCATAGTGATAAATATAAAGTTCATACTAGGCAAGAAGACAAATATTCCTGCAAAGCATGCACATCTGAGAGTGAATGGAGTCAAAAAGACTTATCAGCATGACTTTTATACTAGGAGGTGTTGTGTTTCCCCTGAGTTTCCCACAGCACAAAAAACAACCAGTATATTCCTACTGGGGGAGAAGGGGGAGGAGGGAGTATTCCAAGGGCAATTTTTAGAACAACAATCATTCTAACAAAATGCAAATAAACAAGACAAAAATACCACTAAGGACATTATATTCTTTGGTATGTGTATCACACCACGGATTCTATTTTAAAATAGTAAAATATATTTCATTATCGAGATAACAGTGCTAAGTGCAATTCTTTAAAGTAGTTACTACCAAAGGACATTTCTTTTGTAAGTTCATTACGTGGTTTTTGTATAAACATTATCATATGACTTGTTACTCTTGTAAGCACCTATTACAATAAGAGTTTTTTTTTAAAGTTGAGTTTGAAGTATATTACCATAGTATGACAAAATTTTGTACAGTGATTGGCAAAACTTTTTGCTACATATCAATCATCATGAAACCAAGAGTTAGTGTCTTTTGAAATGAAAATTACTCTGTGAAAGGAAACTAATTTGCCATTTAATTTATTCATATGGTGCTTACTAAAATGAAGATCAAAACTTTTTATTTCATAAATAAACCTTTTAATAACAAAGTTCATATTAAGTCATCCCTTTTCTAAAAGCTGCATCCAGATTTATTTTAGACTTTCTATCCATAGAACATTTAGATGTGTAGAGAAAGAGGTTAATTTCCATTAAAGGAATTTCTCACATTTTTCTTTGTTTACAAAGAACAATTCTTTGAATACTGCTCTCAAACCAGCTTTTACTTTAAATGCCTTCTGGCCTAAATTGACAGTCTTGAAGCAGCATTTGCCTCTGTAAGCATCTCTCTGGCATTCCATTATGGGCACCTGCTGCTGATAATTACAGGTCTGTCTCCTCACCACTTCCTCTGCTCAATGCCAAGGCAAGCTTTAGGCTTCTTGATTACAAACAGCCACCAGTTAAGGATCCCAACATCTCTCTCCTTGGTAATTATTCAGGGCAAGTTGGGGCTGTGTTTCCTGAGGACTTAAGAAAATAAAGTTATTCCTTGTTACAAGTTTCTCTTGCTAGCAGTGAAGTATAATCCACAACATACCTTGGTCACCTTAAAAGTGCCTATGAGAATATATGATTCAATAATACTTTATAATGACATACTCCACCGTACCATTTCTTCATCTGGAAATCAAAATATCCTGCTCCCAAATAGTGAGCCATGGGCCTACTGAAAATATCTTCGACAAAATTAGTTCCAGGGAATTGCCTAGGCATAATGCGTATACATTGATTTTTCATGACCCTGGGACAATCTGTACTCATACAATAGCTACCCTTTCCTCCAGTCCCTCACACTCACATTCTCATACCCTGCTAGAGTCTTGTTTGCTATGGGAAAAAATAAGTAATACTCTATAAAGCAATTTTTGGCACAGCAATAATCTCAATATAAAATATAATTTCATCATCTAATTGGAAAGTCAATTTTTATTATCAATATTCTACAAGTAAACAGTTGGGAAAAGTCTCTGACAATTCTGGGGAAGTGCTGAGTTATAAAACAGATTGACTACACCAGGCAGAGCACACAGTATCTGTTCACTTAATGCATTATGCCTACTGAAGGCCCACAATGGCATTAATTTTTGTTATTCTTTGGTTATCAAGTTGACATATTTTTAAAAACAATGGTTCTTATGATTTGTCATGTTTAAATATTATAATGAAACAGTTTAAAAGACATAAAAGAAGAAAAGGATTATTAATGTCACAGCAAATCATAAAATACAGCACTGAATACCCTTGTAGCTGAGTTGTTTTTCCTTTGCCCATACTTTTCAAAATATAGTCATCATTAAATCAATCATAAATTTTCCTTTTATAAGTACACACTTAAGTTTTTTCCAAGCACAACTATAATCTTTGCAAGCTTTTTCTTTTTCTCTATATACAGAGTACAAGTCACACATGCTTGCCTGTGAGAAACTGTAGAGTTCAACTAGGCTGCTCTTGAAAACATTTAAAGTATTTAATGGAGTGTATGCCAGGTCCAATTTATGCATAGATGTCTTTTACAATACACATGCAGATACAGTGAACAATTTGGGTGTGTAATTTCTCTTTCGCTTTTATTGTAGTCCTACCCTGAGTTTACGAAGGCCTCCAATCTTGCTGCAGAATTTTAGCTGACTTAATTTTTGCTTTTATCCTAGAATCAGTAAATATTTTGCTGTACTAAACATAATTGAAGAAGGTTCTTTGTTTCTAGTCCTTTAGAAAGAGTTTAAACATTAGCAAGGAAGTAAAGATTTTGGTAACTTTTTTCTAATCTTTAGCTTATGTTTTACAAATAAGCAAATTAGTAGTTTTAAAAGCATAAATGGGGGTTGGAGAGGTGGCTCAGTGCTCAAGAGCACTGGCTGCTCTTGCAGAGGACCCAGGTTGCAATTCCAGCACCAAGATGGCGGCTAACAATCTTCTAAAACTCCAATTTTAGTGGATCTGACACCCTCTTCTGTCCTCTGCAGGAATTGCATGTCATGGTTGCACTTACATACATGCAGGTAATACACACATAAAAATTAAAATAATACATAAAAATAATATAATATAAAAAAGCATAAATGGGTGTCTTTCACCCAAAGTTGTAAACTATTAGTTTTGTTGGAATGCATTAGATATTGTCAAATCCAGGTACATAGATGTAGGCACACATATGTATATATAGGCATGCATATGGTGTGTTTTTAATTCCCTAGTGGTCAAGGAAGGAAAGGTAAGGTAAGAGAGAGGGAAGGAGGCTAAAACTATTCACTTATCTGAACACGATTATGATGAATTGCAGAGCAGACATTAACTATGTTAAGAAAAAACTTCAAGCATCAATAAATAAATTCAAGTGGGACTGTATTTACTCCAATTTTTAAAAATGTAGTATAGATGGGTGTGGTGGCACATGCCTTTAATCCCAGCACTCAGGAGGCAGAGGCAGGAGGATCTCTGTGAGTTCAAGGCCAGCCTGGTCTACATAGTGAGTTCCAGGACAGCTGGGGCTACAGGGATACCCTGTCTCAAAAACACCAAAAAAAAAAAAAAAAAAAAAAAAAAAAAAAAAAAAAAAAAAAAAACCGTGGTTCATACTAAAAGGGAGGAAGACTTTTTAAAATGTCCAGAAAGTAACAGAGTATTATATAATTAGGGTATTAGGGTATTAGTTTCCTAAAAACTGTTCTAGACTAATGTGATAACTGTCCTATTTCAATGTATCTCAGATTGTCTTGTTATATTTTCAACAAATTCAACTTAATAATAGAAGTTTGTAGATGTGTAAAAATTGATTATATTACCAAATACAATGACATTCCTTTTTCTTCTCAAAATAAAATTAAATTTCATGTAACATGAAAGAAAAAACATATGGAAAATAGTCATTTCAAAGTTGTTTTAGTCTAAAAATATCAGGTTTAAAGTTAAAAATCAAAGTCCACTAGTTGAACTGAGGCATACTCTCATGTGTTATTAATGTTTGAGTTATCTACTAGAGACAAGATTATTCATCAAGCCCCTTATACAAAATGCTAGTAAATGGGATTTTGGTTAGTAATTTGATTGCATAAACTCTGACCATATAAGCTCCCAATTCATTCAAAATGAACATTTACAGTGGCCTGAAATGAATTAACACAGTTAATGACACCAAAGAGTACTTCATTGTATTAAGAAATGTTTGTACGAAAATCTATTAGCATAAAAGGGAGAGCTCTGCTGTTAAACAGTAAGCTTTTTACAATTCATTTCAAGAAATATAAGGTTATGCAATGTTTTTATTTTTATCATGTAAAAATGCACTTAATTTCAATATACAGTAAGTAAAAGATGTGACATTTCTGGTTAGAGAACTGAATTCATCATTCTGAGGGCAAGAAAGTACGATGAGAATTCAAGTAAACATTATGAAAATGCTCACAAAGCTTATGCACACATGATTGGGGTCATGTGCTGAAGTGGGCTCCACCTTGCTGACTTGTACTGGGTTTCACTAATGGCCTGATAATAGGGGAGGGGGAGGGGGACCTCGAGCGTCTCCTAGCACTTTTAGTGGTGTTAGCATGACAGTCACTGATTAATTACTACCCATTCTCAACTCACACTCAGATGACTGAGCAGCACTGTTTGTCTCCACAATGGTTCCATACTTATAAAACACTGGCTTAGAGAGTATTTTCAAAATTTTACAGAAAATACAAAATTTTAGGATTCTATTATAAAAATTTTACAAAAATTTTAGGATTACAAAAATTTTAGGATTACAAAAATTTTAGGATTTTATTATAATTTGCAGTAAAATTTGTCTTTCAAATGATTAAAATGTCTACTAGAGACTATTTCAAAGATGGATAAATACAGATTTAAGAAACTTTTAGGGGGAGTGTTTAATATAAACATTTCAACCTTTAATTTTATTGCAGACAGCACACATACATCACATTGAGTTCAAAGGATTCTTGCAGTAATCACTGAAAACTATTAACACATATTTATGCTTGTGTTTTTACTTATCTCTTTATTTGTCCCTCACTCTCTTCCCCATTTACACAGGCACTGGGACTTAAGGAGGGTCTTCCTGAAGTTTTAAAATCCATGGAAAATTTAAACACTGTAACTAATAGCAAAATAATAATAATAATAGTAATCCTTTCACTTTAAATGACTGAGATGTCATATCTCAGTGAATGTGTGCTCCTATGGAAACAACTCTTTCACAACGTCAGCTTAAGCGGTGCCCGATGATTTCTTTCAAAGGCCCCCTTTCAAAGCCATCACTGCCATGTATTATCTCCTTGTTATATAGACTGTTACTTTTGTTTCATCACAAATCTCTGCCTGTTTAGCAGAGGCCTTGCTACACTATCAGATGACATTTGTTTTACTTATTGTACATAGTTTTAGAAAAAAAATTATAGAACTGCTGTTACTGCATTATATGAAAAAATGCCAGTGTACATTTAGCTGACACGGCATCAGCTGTTATTTAAACTGGGCTTAGCTAATGGACTTTTAATGTCAGTGGGGTTATGTGCAGTTACTGGCTATTAGCAGAAATGGCTCCTTTCTATAAAAATCACTTTTCCTCAAGTGTGTTGTTTGAACATTCTTTTCCCTAATTTAGTGACTGTCACTGATGCGAAACAAACTCAAGGACTCTGGAGTCTGCTGTTATCTTTAAGACCCTCTCTTTAAACTTGCAATTCAGCATTAAACAGGCAATCTCTTCTGTTAATATTTAGAGTTGTAATCACAAAACTTTGTGAAGAATTATTATTTACTTTGCCACTTGTCTGTGTACTTTGCTATGAAAACCCTATGTTAACAACAAAGATATATGTAAGATATACATATCTTGCATAGTTATTGGAATCTTAGAATTTATTTGTATATTTAAAATATCCTAGTTCAAAACTGCCAGGGAAAGTGAAAATGTGTGTATGCTAACAGTTCCTATTTAGTGAAGTGTTGATGTGTCTGCAAATATTTATTGTTATATTAAATATAATCAAGGAAACATATTCCATGTAGTCTATATATTAATTCATTATAATAGCATTTTCCACTAAACAGTTCTTTTCTTTGTTCATTTGATAAAGCTTTAAATGGATAGAGCAGATAATCCTGTGAATGAAATCAGTAATACAGCATGTCAGGAAGTGCAAGAAAATTAAACACAACTCTATTTGCTCAAGAGGTTGAAACAAACCATTCTTGGATTATGGTCAGGAAAGAACAGCATAGCTGACCTGGTCTTCAATCAGCCTATGTATGAGATGACTTTTTGTAGGCTGCTTCCAACAATATGTTGACTCTTCCAGAGAGCAGTCAGATTTTGGAAAGTAAGTAAAAGATGCTTCCCATGCCTGCATAGAAGTAGATAATCTACTGAACATGGACATTCTGTGTTGGTCAATGAATGAGAATCTCCCATCAGAGTCCATCTGTTTGCAATATGCCAGCGAAAGCAGAGACCACTTCAGTGACAGTAGAAAACTTCTATCAGAAGAGACAGGTGCCATTCTGCTGTACAAAAGGAAATGACTTAGCATTTTGCCAAGGCAACGTTTTGCAGAAAAAGAAGATGTAGCTCTTTATTAGGAAATCAGTGATTAAATCTGAGTTGCTAGTCAACAATCTCCTTCATGAATGTACTTCATAAGCATAAGCAAGAGCAAAAACATTTGCTTGACAGATCCCACTTGTGTTTTGAGGGTAATTGCAAGTCTGTTTGAAAATAAACTCTCCTTTCTAAAAGAGCCAAAACTTGTTACATATACAGAGTGCACAGACATATATACGCACACAATCGTTACACATACATGTGCATGCTCACAGAAAATTATGAAGCTGTATTTGTGTACATCTTGTAATTTTCATGAACGTCATTAAAATCTGTCTGAAAATGCCACACAAGAAAATCATTACATAGCTTTTCAATTCAATAAATTGAAGCCCAGCATGGTGGTACATGCCTTTAATCTCAACACTTGGGATTCGTGGGCAGGAAGATCTGTAAGATCGAGGCCAGCCTGGTCTACATAATGGGTTTCAGACTAGCTGGGGCTACAGGGAGTCCCTGTCTCAAAAATCCAAAACAAAATGGCATACATAAACCGGGCATGGTGGCGCACACCTTTAATCCCAGCACTTGGGAGGCAGAGGCAGGCAGATCTCTGTAATTCAAGGCCAGCCTGGGCTACATAGTGAAAACCTGTCTCAAAGGAAAATGTCTTGAGTGTCTTTCAGTTGTCACTTATAATAAACCTAGTAATGGTCTCCTTCCTTTTTGCACTGAGAAAACGTACTGACTGCTGAAACTGTTCAGTCAACCTTCTACTTTTCCTAACCATGATATTGCAGGCAAACTGCAACTATTTTCACAGTAGTCCTTTTAATTCTGCACAGATATATACATGAGTATGTAGTATTAGCATAAAAGTAAATATTTAGTTTAGTCAATATGTATGGAGATTCAGACAGTGACAATATTTTAAATGCACTGTAGTTTTACCAAAAGTAAGTTACACTTAAGCAAATTCTTCTTTGGGGACAATTATCCTTAAGAACCGCCGTATATTTTTAACATCATGCCATCCAGTTTCTTACAAGCAGGTGGGCCTTAAGAAACAACATTGGTATTGTTCATGGAAATGTTTAACAGGGCAGCTCAGGAAGTAGCCATGCATTTCACAAGGATCACTGAAGAATATCAGCATACCGCAGATTGAATTCTAGATTTCTTAGCCAAGCATGTCCTGCTCAAATAGGTACACTAAAAATCCAAATTTAACTTCTTAACACACACACACACACACACACACACCTTTAACATACTTTACAAATTCTTTTACTATATTAGTTGACTTCAGAAAACAAAGACAGTATTTATAAAAAAATTTAAACTGTAAGTCTGTTGAATATTATGATGAAATATGGATCTTAGGTCTCTATCTCAGATAGCACAAACAGTGAGTCATTTAAAAACGCTTGTTTCTCCCCTGACTCCTGAAAGCAGTCATAGAAATAAGCTCCCGTTTTCCAGGATGTTGAAGACCCTGTGGGTGAGGGTTGTGATAATCTAGAGGGGAAAGAGTCAGCTTCCTTCAATCCTTAAATTGGATCCGTAACCCAATTTTAAATTTACAATCTCTCATCATTTTAGGAACATTCAGAATGAAGAAGGAAGATTGCTAAAGAAAATGACAGGCAACAAAATTACTATTTTATTTAGAAGGATTTCAACGTTGCTACTTGCTGAACTTGAGTACTTCCACTGGGTGGCCACAATGTGTATATATTTGGTAAACTCTGTATGTAAAGGTGATACAATATATCACTCTCTTTTTCACTAAAAGCTTAATCTCAATTTAAACATCTGTCACATAGGCATAATCTTCAAAGTGAACTTATCAGTACTTACTTTTTTCAAATCATAAAATTTTTGTTGTGGTAGTAATTTGAGGGGGTTGTTTGGTTTGGATTAGAGATAAAAAAAAATAGGTCTCAGAAATCAGATATAGTAAAAGAACAATGTACAGTCACTATCATTTTTAGCTTCTGTGGACAAGAAGGCCATCTATTTAACAGTTATCTTTGAACTAGTTCTTAAAAGAATTTCTCAGTTCTTGACATTCCAAAAAGATATGATTCAGAATATTCAATTTAAATACAAGTAAAAAACTTGCAAATTCACAGAGAACAGAACGGTCTGAAAGTGTTCCCTTTAATCTTAATGCTACCCAAATTTTCTTTGCGAATAATTAAATGTGATACAAAATCCTGCAGTCCAATACACTGCACTAAATTTTCATTATCTAAGGGAATGTCTCTTATTAATTTTTAATGATTAGTTTTCCTCACAGATAGTGTACTTCTAAATTTTTACATAATTATTTTTATAGGACTTTTGTTATATTTTTTATATTATTATGCACATTAGTTTTCTTGAGCTGAAGGAAACAAAGGAAACAAAAGTCCACATTCACAGACATATTGCCTTAATAAGTATACTACAGACACATTTTAAGATGTAAGCACGAATCTGTTTTTATTGAAATGCAACTTTCCTATCTGAGGCCTTTCTTCTACATAGAAAAATATAGGTGACAATAAATTATAGTTAAGTTCAAGTGGTCCATGATTAAATAATCAATTAAGACATTGATTAAAATAAGAAATGTTAGTATTCATCTATAAACTTGTTAAATGTGGAGAAGCTTCTGTTTAGCTTCCATAGCTAGATGAAAAGATATTATGTGCTCATCTCAATGAGGCATTTTTACTGCTCTCATAATTGCTGAGAAATGAAACTAGCCACAGGATCCACATGACAAAAATGATTAATGAATGCGAAACCCCCTATCCTCACAACACTTTAAAACAAATAAGGCTTGTAACTCTGGAGTTAAATTTGATTAATCAATATCATCTGTTAATAGCATTCTGTTGGCCCTAGTATTTGCAATACTAGGCATGCAATACTCTAACAGGCATGTCAGTACGATGAGTTTCACCTTGCTCCCTTTCTTTTCCATTCCTCTTCCATGGTGAAATTAGATGCAGTTGGTTATTAGAGTATTCCCCAAACATTGGAGTTTTCAGATGTTCTACCTGACTTTGCAAACAAAGCACTTTTCAGTCACTGTTCATTAGAAATAAAAAGGCATACTGATGGAAGGACAAATATCTGCTTATTTGGCACCTTGAGAGCTAAATTATAACTTTCAGTTTAATTAATGTCACAGTAGCTTCAATACTAAGAACTCTGTGCAAGAATAGATACGTTTAAGTACCAATAACTGCATTTTTCAGTGTATTTCAAAACTTCAGTATATAGTTCTACAGAAACAAATCTGTGGGGGGCAGCAATGCTCAAAATGAGAGGCCACGTTTCAAATTCAATTCAAATCTTCTCAAAGAATTCAAGTTGTAGCTCAATACTTTCCAATAATTTGTTTATAAAAAGTCTAAATATTTGCATCATAACTTTTAAATTTTCATAAAAGGGCATTTTTTCCTGACCTATCCAAATAGGTAGAGAGGATACACACATCTACTAGTTCTGATTCTGTTACTGTTAGTTCATGAAAGTATTTTTTCATGATTTTTATTAAAATCTCCATAAATTTTAAGACAAAATTACTTACAACAAAAGAAACTATAAGTTACTAGGTTTCTTTTTATGGAGTACAAGTAAGAAAACAGTAGTGTTTTAATATATCTCAAGGGAAATTTACTTCAAGAAAGCAGCATAAAAATATCACTAAGTTGCTGTTTAAAGTATCCTTAACTGGTTGATACTTGGTATCTAAGGTCTCAGATTAATGGAGTCCTCCTTCACAAATACATGAACAATAATGAATGAAAATAAGAAATGAAATAAAAAGAGTCCATACATAAGTTTTAGAAGGCAGAAAGGAAGAGAGACAGAGACAGAGATGGAGACAAAGAGATAGAAAAGTAGAGGGGGAGAGAGTAGATAAGAGACAGAAGATAGGAGATCTGGGGTAAGTACAGATCAGTCTACCAATAATTAAAAGATAGCTCTGCAGGAGGAAAAATCTGTCTTAACTCTACATAATATAAACATAAACACTCCTGCAAATCTTTAGTTTTATCTTAAAAGTTTGTCAGCAAGCAACATGCAAAGGAATAGCAATGATTTTTTTTATTGTATATGTTCATTACAAATATAAGCAATTAAAAATATAGTATAAATATATATATATAATGTTGTCTAGATTATCTATGCTGTTCTAAGTTGTGATTTCAAACATTTCTACTGCAAATATAATTTGAATAAATAGAAGTCCTGGTGCATTTTCTCTGCCTTCATGTGAAGCTATTGTTATAATTACTTGTGTCATTTTAATACATATTCAATTATATTACTAGACTACATACTGTATCCATTTTATTTTGAAAAATATCATTAACATTCATATAAGGGGCTTATTTTCCCCCAAACCTCTTCAGAAACCCTAGAATGTGACATTTTTCCCCTGTAGAAGTCTTTATGTATTTATGAAAACTTGTCCCAAATATTTATTACCAAGACTAAGCGAAGAGTAGAAACTATTGCCAGGGTATAACTGGCAGTTCTTAACATGGGCAGGTTTAGAACTGGCATTAGGTTAATATTCCCAGCCAGAGTAGAAAGTAGAAAAGAAGCTAAAGAAAAGTGTAAGATGAGCTGTCCACAGGATGTCCAAAGAACCTGGCCCTGTCTGGTGTTCTCATCACCCACTTGGGAGCATTCTCTCAGTAAGCTCCATTTCTTCTTGATAGCAGTAGCACCTGTGGCTGTCCTCACTATTCCTTCAAATTATTGAACTTTAATTTCTTCAATGTCTCACTTATTGCCAGTATTAGAATCCAGGGGATCATATTTTACCTTCTGTAAGCTACATACCGAAGGCAAAAAATAAAATAATATATGTAGTTGCTTTACATATTTTAATTTATTCAACCCTAGTGTGAGCTATTGCATATGTGTTATCATTTTACATGGGAGGAGACTGAAGATCAGAGGGGTTAAATAACTTACCCATAGTTACATAGCTAGAAGGTATTAGGGACAGACTTATGAGATGCTGTGCTAACTAATAGAATGGGCATTCACAATAGCAATAACAATTCTTCACTTGTATCTCCCCAGAGTCAAACAAAATAGATATCAAATCTAAGTCATAAGGTCAGGGATATAGCACAGTAGTAGAGCACCTGTCTAGCACAAACCTGATAAAGGACCTTGGTTCCCCCAGTGTCAGTAGAAGGAGGAAAAATAAAAAAATCTGAACCTAAGTACTACTTTTGAAATGTAAACATAACTTCAAGAAAAATTTCACTTCCAAGGAGAGCATGGTGGTACAGAGCTGTAATCCTTGCCCTTGGGAGGCTGAGGCAAGTGAATCATGAGCCAGAGGCCAGCATGAACTATATAGAGAAACCCTGTTTCACCCCTCCAGTGTCCCCCCCCCTTACAACCAAATCACTACCATTAAGTTCCTCTGTACAGAAACTTTGGAACTGCTGCCCCCCACTCACATTACCCTTCATGGTAGAACCCTGGAGTCCTTAAGGACCACACTGTTATAGTTCAGAAAGTGGAGTATGCTGTGTGCTCATAATTCTGTCTTCTTGAGGTTGACGCTGTCTTATTCAAGTCTAGGTCTCCAACAAATACACAGTCTAGGACATAATATCAGTGCACAATAATTGTTATAAACTTCACCTCTAATACCACACTGTAACAGCATATTATTTGAATGAGCCCCAAAGTTTTCAGTGTGCTGGAAATGGGAACAGATTTGCTTTTAAGTGCCACAGATGTAGAGGTCAACTAAAAGGATCTAGGCTGAAATTGCAAGGCAGGAGTCTATGTTCAACCTCCACCCCCAATACCTTTTGGAAGTGGTGGCTGCCGTCAGTACTGTTTCTTGAGAGTAACTCCCTCTGCTGCTCCAGCAAAGACATGACCTAAATCACAAAAGTACTAAAGGCAGTTAAGGCCTAATAGAGCACAGGCTCCCTGCTCTTGTTAATTGGAGAATCTAGCACACATTAGAGAACAGTTATTTAAGTCTCAACAATAATTCTCAATAAGGAAAGAAGGCTAGCCTAGTAGAGCTGAAGTCTCCTTATATCCTTAGAGAAGTTGTTTAATGCAATGTCTTCTCTAATGTAATGATCCCTCTTTTCTTCTACTGATAAAGCCTTGCTTTGTTGTCAGGCTGGCTTTGAACTTGAGATCCTCATGCCTCAGTCTCCCCAAGTGCCAGTATTAAAAGAGTATACCACCACATAATTCATGCCTTGAGTTATTCTTTTGCAGGTACTTGAAAAGGTTTGGGTGTTCTCTAAAGGCTGTTAAGCATTCCCTGAGAATGCACAAATTTATTTGTCTACTAAAGGCAAAGTTACCTGTTTTTTTTTCTTATTGTACATTTCCAAAGTCATTCATAAATATTCCTTCCAAATCAAGCAATATATGAAAGAAAAGTAACCAAATCCAGTTGTCACTGATTATCAACTATCAAGTTGTAACATACCAACAAACATAAAAGCATAAAAGTACTTGAAGTGTACTGCTTTTAGTCTTAAAACACTACAAATGAATGTAGTAAGAGAATGATCTCAGTCTGATTAGTCTTCAGTGATTTTTCTGGTCTGAAGTTGGAGGTGTTGGCACACATAACACTAGTTGGTGGGAGATACCACATACATCGTAGTATGTGGGCCACATGACACACTAGGAGGCAGTAATTCAGAAACACACACACACACACACACACACACACACATACACACACACACATCCCTTGCCTTCACTAGGAGAATCTTTCATTCTTGGAAGTCAGAAGCACTGAGATTCCCTAGAGCTGGGGTTTCCCAGCAATCCTCAATGAAACAATTAGAGCACAGCCAGAAGGGTAAAGTTGTTGCCTAAAGCACAGAGAATTTCCCAAGAACCTGTTTAAAATGACTGTCCTCTGTCTTTAAATCATATTGTTTTCTATCTCAAACATTGTTTCTTCTTTCTTTTCCTTTGACTGTTTCCAATGAGATTATGTATTTTCAAAAGCTTATTTTCCTAGTACTGCTCCAACAGATTAAAAACCTACTTCATGTTGAAAATACTTAAATGAATGCTCCTATTTTAATTGCATATGTACTTCCATTCAGGAAAATAGTCTACAGAGTTATTAAGGCATCAGAACAAGAAAATGGTATCTTGAGGTAAGTGCAGGAGGAGCAGTGGAAAGGTAGGGGAAAGGGGAGACACTGAAGGGATTGGAAGTCTGCCTACCAGACCATTCTACAATGAGTGACTCTGAGCAAAAAGTGTTAATAGTGAGTCAGTACTAAACAGGCCTGGCTAATGAGTAGCTGTCAGGGGGACAGTAGCAGATAGCAAGCAGATTTCGGTGCTTTGCACTTCCTTTGATGCCTAACAGATAACACAGGAAGAACTGGTGCCTTGGAACATAGAGGAAAACAAAGATAAAAGTCCAGAGTTCTGCATTTCTCAGAGCACGTGACTGAAACAAAAATGTTATTCTTCCAGAACTGAAGGACTTACACAAAGTAAATGGAGAAGAACCACACCAAAACGCATAGGTCCAACAGAAACTCTTTTTCTTTCTCTACTTAAGATCAGACTCAATCCTCAATCTTTGGCTTGTCTGGTGTATACAAGCAAAAGGGCAAGATGCAAGGCGTATCCTGTGCTTTTCTTTTAATCTTTGTTCCCTTCTTTCAATATTAATCCACTTACAGTCTCTCCTGTTTGATTATCTTTATTGATACCTTTTCTACCCCATCTTTATAAGTTGGCTGTTGTAAGCTCTCAGCAGGGGATCCTATCTCCTTTTGGCATCTTTGGGGACTTTAACTTGTCCTTTACCCAACCGGTCCTCTTACTCTGCTCCCCACCCCCCAATGGCTTGTTTCTTTGTGCGCCTAAGAATTCCATCAGGAGTCAAAGCTGAGTCCACCACTACTCATCAGGTTGCTCACTTAGGCTTCCAAAATCCTTCTCTAAGCATTTTGGCTACCATTGGAGTACTTCTTATCTATTTCAAGAAATCTGTAACAAGATCATTGAATTCCCAATACAAATGCCTTTGAAACATGGACAGGCAGATGAGCTCTGGAGGTGCACATGAGAAAACCAGACTGGCCCCTCAGAGTCCAGGCATCTGGCCAGAAAGGAAGGAAGGATTTATGAGCCTGACCACTTAGCAGGGCAGCAGAGAAAATTTACTCCTGAAGTAGCTATTGCTAATTCACAACGCAGTGCTAATCACTTACCTCCCCATGAGGACCACACTAGCTTGGCTTCTGGGTTCCCCTCCACCTCCACAAGCCCCTTCCCACCTCAGCACCTCTAGAGTCTAGTGAACGGCAGTCTGAACTTGGGAAAGGACAGCATATGAGCATCGCTGTACGAGCCAGGGTTACCTCCTGACCTTCCAGGCTATCCAAATTTGTAAAGTAGAACAGACCAGAAGAGAGGAATGTGTGCATGTGTGTGTGTGCGAGCGTGTGTAGGGAAAATCTCTAAATTGCTTTCCTGTCTCCAGGCAAAGCAATATCGCCTCAGGCAATCAGCATAAAACCAGGTGAACAGATCCAAGTGGGCACTGGGCTTGGACAGATGGTTAGGTGGCCAGGTTACTCTACAGAGACCCCGGAAAAGGCAGGCTCCGTTCCCTCTCTCCTTTTCCACTCACCTTATGCTGTGAGCTGCAAGCACGCCTTAAAATTCGGACCCTAAAGCTGTGAAATGCAGGTACCCCCTAAAATTCGGAGAGAAGAAATGTGGCCCCATAGATAACCCCTCACTCTCCGTGCCTCCCATCGGCCCTTACACATTCCCAACTCCCTGTCGCTCTCCTTCTAATCTGGCTTTGCCCAGGGCTCAGGACATTTCAAGGCTTACATGCATTAAATTAAAATGTCAGAGTTATAAACTGGTTAGCCACCCCCGGGAGTTACAGATTTGGTTTGAACAACTAGCGGCTTCTCCCCAGAGCTCTGGGTTTTAAGTTTCTCCATCTCCTGGTAGGAGGGGGGCACACTAGGGCTTGTGAGCTGGAGAGGCAGGCACACCCGGGGCCTGTCTGTCCAAAGCGAGCTGTGCATTTCCATAGTGCCCCACAGCAACCGAGGGCCACCGATGCCTGTCGGTCCTCGGTGGTAATGGACACAATTCCTTCACCAAGATGCAGGAAGATCCTGCGACCCGCTCAGCTCCCGGAGCCTCTGCGCACCTAGCGCATCAGGGTTCACATACAGCATCCCACACGACCAGTGGCGCCCAGAGACTCTCCAAATCTCCAAGATGCAACAACGTGCGCGAGTGGAACTGAAAGTGCAAAAGACACTCCAGGCTCCCACAGGCACAGACAGGGCTGCCTTTCCACACCCAGTGGATGCCCGCTCCAGCCTCACCCAGCTCGGGAGCTAAGACTGAAAATTTGGCTTCCCGACTACTTGGGAAAGTGGAATTTAAAGTGGTTTCCAGTTGAGGGCAAGCAGGCAGATGGAGGCAGCCGGGAACACGGGGGAGAAGGAGAGGAGGAAAAGAGGGACGGAAGATGCGAAGGGAGGTGGCCGCGCCCGGAGGACCCCTTACCTTGAGCGGCCGAGCCGGTGCCGCTGGCGCTGAGCAGGGCCAGGGCAGGTAGCGCGAGCATCTGCAGCAAGTATCCCAGTCCCAGTCCGCAGCGGGCCGCTGTCGCCCGCAGACCTTTCCTCATCGTCGACGGAGGTGTGCGGGAAGTGAAACGCCACCCAGAGACGCGCGAACAGCCGAGAGCCCGGCCGGGCAAGAGGCTGAATCCGGCCACCGCCAGGCAGTCCCGAGAAATAACACCAGCCAAGCGCCAGTCTCCACTTTCTCGGAGGGCAGGGGCCAGAAGGGGGAGGAGAGGATCTGCCGAGGAGGAGTTTGAGGGTCCCTGGTTCCCGGCGCCTGGCCACTGGCGTCTCCCGCCAGGAGCGCTCTGCCCCCACTTGGGAAGTGCGGGAGGCGCAGCGCGGCCGAGGTGGCCGCTCCCCGCAGCAGCAGCAGCCGCAGCTCCGCCGCCAGCCGAGTGGGGACTGTCGCGGGTCCCCTCGGCCGCGAGGATGCACAGGCGCCGGGAGGGGGAGGTGGCAAAGTGGGAGGAGAGGCGAGCGCAGACGACGCGCTCTGGGCTCCAATCTCTGCGCTCTCATGCGGGAGAGGGACGCCCAGGCTGCCGCCTGCCCGAGGCTGGCGACCGTCACCTCCTGGAGTGCGGCGCGCGGGGGCCCTCGCAGGCGCTCGCCCAGGAGGCGTAGAGGGCGCGGCCCCTCTCCGCGTGGGGGGAAGCGGCGGCGGGAGCGCGCTCGCCCACCTTATGTAAGCGGGGATGGAGCGAGATCCACGCCTCGTGGGGATGGTGGAGTCCACTGGGCTTCACTCATTCAGTCGAGAGACACCTGGGGGCAGAGGCGGCAGCGGCGAGGGGCAGCGCTCTGCCTCCTGCCGGACTCCAGCTCCCCAGCGCTGAGGGCGCGCCCCGGGCCACTTGGCTGTGTCCGGTGAAGTCAGCCCGCCTCCAGGCAGCCTCCGCGAGCGGCCTAAGCCTCCCCTGGACTGGACTCGCTCTAGGATTTGGGGACTTGGAGGTTGATGGAGATGGAGGCAGGCTCGAACTTGTCTTCAGTGATGGGGAGGAAGGCGTGAAGCTTTGCAGCGCCTAGCCTACTGTCTTTGGGTTTTCAGTGCCAGTCTGACTGTTTTATGCTCTGGGAGCCTCTGACCTATTTGCAGTGGAACAGAAACTAAAAGATCAATGAAAACTCCTTCAGGAGTGCTTTCTTTGCGTGCATCTTGGTGGCTGAGAGATTTAGTGCCTAAAGGGTGGTGAGGCAATACCGGAGAAACGCTCGCAAGAAAATAAGCACAACAAAACTGGAAGATACTCAAAATGTGTTGGAACCTATGACCTATTTTCCAAATTCCCAACAACGGTGTGTGAGGACTAAAACTGCTATGATAAAGAAAGAAATTAGAAGGTAGTTAGGTTGTGAATGGCTGATGTAAGGATGAAGGAGGAATGTAAGAATGCGCTGGTAAAATAAGGAAAGGCTAGACAAAAGGAAAGTGAATGGATGATACATCACTTACACTGGACGGTCAGCACTGTGGGAAGGAGAAAAGCCGTGTTCTAAGATTAGTATATAAATTAACAAATGCTGTATCACTGGGAAGTTAAGTTCAAAGTGCTAAAGGAGCAATGTGTAAACACACACACACACACGGGGGGGGGCGGGATGAATAAATCTGAGATCTAATTTGAACTGTGATCATAACTTGTCATGAGCAGGTCAGATAACGTTTGCATGTCTTGTTTCTTTATCTGAAATATTTTATTAACTCTTTCCTAATAATCCATCATTCCGCTTTCCCAGCTCCATCTAAACCCCTAGCCCATAATACATGCTTTGGATGAGTTTGATAGATTTGGAAAGGTCACCCTTGGGAAAGACATTAATATTAGCCATTTATTTCTATGGAGATTCTAGCTGCCATGTTAAAATTTCTTCTTCATTTTCTTCAAAGTTGCCCACATGGGCATATCATGGTATTTAGGTGTGAGGGCAGGTGCCAGATAGTGGGATCTATTCTCAATGATTTACTAGCTTTTTTTCCTAATCTGTAAAATGGGTCTTAATAGCAGGAATGATCTATAGGGTTTTGTGAGGATTCAATTAGTTAAATATATATATGGAAAATGCTTGACAAAGATGTGTTGACAGCTGTTTTGATCATATAGGGAGGATTCCTGTCTTTCTATGCCATGGAGGCCAGCACTGCTTAGCAGCATTTCTGTAGCTAGTATGTATAGATCTCTCTTCTCCCAAATTGTAGTTAATAAACATACATGTCTACTGAGCACTTGTAATGTGGCTACTGTGAACTGACAACTTTAACTTTTATGTTAGTAATTCATTTGAATATAAATAGCCATATGCGGGTAATGGTTGCTGCATTGGTTGGTACAGCTAGGCTGCCTGTTATTATCTTGAGTATTATATCATCAGAAAAGGATAGGATTAAACCTAATTTTTTTTTTTTATCATTTTCCTCAAGAAGGATAAGAGCTTAAACTCCATGAAAGAAATCTGTGTGCATATTCACCATCACAATAACAAACTCCAAAAGTTGTGAAGTTATTCATTTATTCTTTACAATTTTTTTTGCCTGTCTTTCCAAACTAGAACAACTATTTAAAGCGGTTACTCTGTTTTGTTCATCTTTTCATCCAACACAGAACCAGATATAATTAGTAGTCAGTCAAGATTGGTTGACTGTTTGATAAGAAGGCTCACATGGGAAGAATCTTCAAAGTCTAGGACAGTTGAGGAAGGTTAAAATGATCAGGTTAAAATTATTCAGGACATTGGGGTCTCAGCAGGAGTTACTGCGTGAAATAAATTCCTTAAAAGACTCAATAGGAGATAAGGCAAATAAAAGTAGTTCAGTACTGAAATTCAGCCTAAAGAGGGCAGGAGAATGGTTTGAGAAATGATGTGTGGAGATAAAATAGAAACAGAGGAAAGCGAGAGTATATGAACAAGGAAAGTGCTTGTGAGCAGGGCAGTTCCAGGCGTTGCTCCCTATCTGTGGTTGCAGATGCAGCTTGCCTGTGGATCAGCATTCTCCCTAGTGTTGCTGACTGTCATGTTTTTGTCTTCATAAAAACAGTAAGGCCGAGTTTCTGAGACTCCTGAGCACAGGCTTGCTAAATTCCTGAACTCTGGGATCAAATATCTCTGCCTATAGAAGACTCCGATCAATTTACCTAAAATAGGAACAACCTGTCACCCTCCATTACAATCACCTGCATTGATTTTCCCACACAGCGCTTACTTTTCATATTTATCTGTGTACTCACCTGCTTGTTTTTATATCTATATGTGTATGTGCATGCATGAGTGTGCAGACACATATGTCTGAGTATGCATACAAACTTACCAATAGGTTGTATGCATCTCAAGAAGACTTTTTGTTTATCCTGCTATGGCCAAAATCTAGAACAGAGCCTAACACAGTCAGTAAATATTTCTTGGATGTTGAGTACAGGAATATGAAGCCAGTGGGTTTTAGAGTGGAGCCAAGTCCTGAATACCACCCCCATGCATTTTCAGATGATGTGTAGGCTTTTCTAGCTGTGGAATAAAAATCAAGTGTGAAAACATTTGAACCCAAAATATATCTAAATATGATCCTTCAGTTTTGGAATACTGCAGGTGTTTAAGGAACCAACCTGAAATTCAACTGAGTTTGGAAAATAAATAGCTTCGTTTAAATCCATATATAAGGGCTTCCTATTTCTTGGCTTCTGTAAGTAGAGAATTAACTCTGGGATAATAAATCCCAGTGACAGGTGCTAATGGGAATTAAGCATGCAAATCCCCTGCATATCCCTCCAGAAATCTACACCAGGAAAA
>NW_008360331.1:8963425-8964490 GCF_000622305.1 Nannospalax galili | reverse complement strand
GATTCCGCTGTTTCAATCCTCTTCCCTGCCTCAGCCCAGGGAGAGAGATTAGTCTGTCATAAACCTATACACTCTGTAGCTTTATGTTTTTTATTAATTATACTAAACGAAACTCTTTGTTGCAAGTAAAAACAACCCAATTTAAGCCCCATCTTTAAAAATATATAATTTAAACTCTACATAGCTAGTTAGACCCTCCCCACACTGTCTCCATTCGCACCTTGGACCTAGGTGCTGTCCTGTCCTGCTCACCCTGGCTGCACCGTCCCGACTAGCCTGACAAGTGTATCTCTCACCACTCATCAAAGAAGCTTCTTTTTGCAAGAGATGGAGACTGTTACATTGTTCCACAACTGGTCAAATGTCAAGAATAAATGTCTGTGAGATGCCCAGTGCTAAGAGATACATCTACAACGCAACCTCTACACCCAAGGCTCAGGGAACATAGTGGAACGGAGGTCAGAATATTAATGCATCTCTCAGGTTTCACCAGTGAAGCTTCCTCGTACAGCAGAAGGTGATTAACATGGAAAGCCACAACTGACCAAAATGTAGAGAATAAGAGACTGCAGAGTGGATGTTCCTGGATAAGATTCCTATATTAAACCTCTGCCATTCAGGGCTCAGGGACCATTGTGGAAGATGGGGCAGAAAGATTTTAAGATCAAGGGGTGGTGGATGACCACAAGGAAACAGAATTTCCCAGGTGGCTGGATGTTGCTCATGTGAACTTATAGCAGTGGGGACAGCATGCACAAGACCCAGGAAAACTCAAACCTGACGAAAACCTAACATAAAACTGGAGAAATAGCCGGGAGGCCCCAACCTCAGCTGAATTCCCAGGTGGCTGGATGTTGCTCATGTGAACTTATAGCAGTGGGGACAGCAAACCTGACGAAAACCTAACATGAAACTGGAGAAATAGCCGGGAGGCCCCAACCTCAGCTGAGGAATTATTGGCAGTTGATCACTGCTGGGTGAGGGAGCATTGGCCTTCTTTAAAGAAGTGATAGGCTCCAGTGGATCATGCCTTAGGGACATTAGGGATATTAACTTGATACGATA
>NW_008360331.1:8959205-8962287 GCF_000622305.1 Nannospalax galili | reverse complement strand
GTGTGTGTGTGTGTGTGTGTGTGTGTGTGTGTGTGTGGCAGAACTTCAACTCAGAGTTGTAGAAAGTGAAAAGCATTGCTCAGAAAGAGCAGAAAAACACCAGCCCCTTGCAGATGGCTTTGTCCTTTAACTGACAGGAAGAACTAAGTCCAGTTCAACTCAATTTAGAATTACTATCATGTTACCCCTACTGTACTGAAGCTCCATTCTAGGACTCCTAAAAGAATACTCTGGGTCATAGTCACTTTGCACCAAGGGATTATAAATGAATAGACAATATACAAGAAAAAACAAAATAACCCTAAATAAAGATAAAAGAGTTGGAATACAAGGATTTGAGAAAATGTCAATAAAGAAATGCTGGGAGCGACACCTAGAAGCCTGGTAAAAACATTTGCACTGACAAAGCTCATGGCTTCAACAATGAGAATAGTTATTGTAATGGCAAGAAATGTTGGAGTAGGCAGTCCAAGGCTGCTTTGAGAGCTCAGTTCTGTTTTTCTAAATGAATTGGCTCTGTTTCTGATATGTGTGGCCTTTGTTCTCACAGACGCTGATGGTTTTTCTTCTTCTAGGTGTCTTGTTTGTTTTCCATGGAGGAGGAAGGAGCAAATTTACAGGGTGCAACAGCTTAGGTGAGTTCTAAACAGTTTTTCTGGAGTCCCACAATCAAATCAGCTTCCAGTCTCTTGATAGTCTAGCCAGTTGGCTGCCTTCAAGTGTCACAGGTGGTGAATAACAAAGACTGTTGTGGATGCTGGCTGGAACAGCCATGGAACAAGCTCTGGTGAAATGGAGGAACAAGCGGAAAGTGCACACACAAAAAGTGTTTCAGGACAGTAGGGATATTTGGAGACCTGCAGGCCGATAGAAAACAGCTCCATTACTGGTTGAGTGAAAAGAATGATTGTGTTTTCTACTTAATGAAGAAATAAAAAGGATTAAAGGGGTACAGTTATTATGTCCATGAGGATATATTTATGGACCTTTTGGAAAATGTGTAGCAATGGGGTAAAGTTTCATGGAGTGTATAGTCAGGCTATAGAGATAGCATTTATATAGAAGAAACAAAGATAGAAGAAAAAAATGTTAACAGGAAGGTCTAGGAAGGAAAAAGGAAAATAGGAAACATGGATGTGTGGAAAGAAGGAAGTATAAAGGGGAAAAAAGAGGGGTGAAGAGATGGTTCATTGATTAAGAGCACTTGCTACTCTTAAAGAGGACTCCAGACTCAGTTTGGGTCTCAGCACTCATGGTAGGGTCTCACAATTGCCTGTAACTCCAGCTTCAGGGGATCCAACACCTTCTTTTCTGAGGGCACTTGCACTCATGTATGTACACATACATACAGACAGACATATGCAATATACATAATAATAAACCCTAAAAGCATATCAAAGTTTTTAAAAGGAAAAGAAGAGTAAAAAGAAATAAAGGAAGTGATAAAAGCTGGTATGGATTCGACATTTGATCTGTGTACTCTAATTAGTATAAGGAGAAACCAATCAAAAGTTCAAAATTATAAGGAAAATGGAATGTGTAACAGAATATTCCTGGGGATAGGCATTAAAATTATTGTTTGATAGAGCTTGTTAAATGTCTTGCTTCACTTTAAGTTTATCTCCCACACTGGAGAGTCGTGCCTTATCTAATTGTGCACATTGAAGAAGTCAGAGGATTCATGGAACGATGAGACTAGATCAAAAAAGATGGAGCTGAGTCCCCTTTATCTACAGCAGCTTGTTTGTTCAGAAATCCCTGCAACTCCCGTCTACCTTAATGTCCTTGTTATAGCAATAAGAATATATAAAGTTTTCATAGAAAGGAATCATAGATGTAATTTCTTTGTAAAGTATCTGTTCATGACATTATCATATCATATGCCTGTCTTAACTGTTTTGCTTCTCACATCATCTCTGAGGAATAGTGATTGTCACTTTCTGAACATGCAGGACACCACTCCAAAGTAAACATTGAAATCTGCAGACTCTCCTTTGCCTGTGTCATGTATGCAATGACTTACCAGGTGTTCCTACTTACAGGCATATAGGACCTTTCCCAGGCTCACTAGCTCTACAACCATATTTTCAAGTTTCACATGAATTTTCAATCATTCTTTAACAGCTTGCTTTGCTTTACTTCCTCATCCATGCCTCTCACAAAGCCTAAGAATGCCCTAGATTACAAGACCTATCATTTTACTGTCCTAAAGATCCATTAATTTTTTTTTCATTATCTTACACCTGCTTTTCCCAAGGAATTCCTATCCTTACAAAATCAGTTCTTGAGCAAGCACATTGTGATCAATTGTGTTTACTCATTTTTTATTCCTTTCTTATTAATAGAATCACCAAACCACCTCCTATGCCTCTGTGGTCTCACCCACTGGACCTTGGGTGTAAAGATGTCTGTACCTCATTTTGTCATAAGACTTGCTTCTTGTCAATGCATGTGAGCAGTTGCTTTAATACGCTCTGGTTTTCATGATCTGCCTCCAGTTACCAAAGTGCTCCTGCCATTAGTCATGAGATAGTACATTCTTCGGTTACCCACTAGATCGTTGTCCTAGTTTGTTCTTCATTGCTGTGACAAAATACTCTGACCAATACCAACTTGGGGAGGAAAGGGTTTATTTGTCTTACATCTCCCAAGTTGCAGTTCATCAGGGAGCCCAAGGTAGGAACTCAGGGCAGGAACCTGGAGGCAGGAGCTGGAGCACAGGCCATGGAGGAATGTTGCTTACAGGTTTGCTCCCTTGGCCCCTGCTCAGCCTGCTTTCTTATGCAACACAGGTCCACCTGCCCAGTGGTGGTACCACCCACAGTGGGCTGGCCCCTCCCACATCACTCATCAAGAAGATGCCCCTCAGACATGGCCACAGGCCAGTCCAATAGAGGCAATTCCCTGATTGAGGCTCCCTCAACCCAGGTGTGTCAAGTTGACACTAAAGCTATCCAGCACAATTGAGCCCTTGTCAGCTTGACATACAAACACATCACTTAAACCATAAGCTTTCCAATTCTTGTCCCCAAGCTATGATGTTAACATTAATATCACAACATAAGACTGTACAACCTTAAAA
>NW_008360331.1:8901307-8958709 GCF_000622305.1 Nannospalax galili | reverse complement strand
CCAAGTCCTGCTTCCAGCTTGAAATAGAGGTGCGGGTCCCCTCTGTGTGCTGACCCTGAGGAAATACCTCCCAGAAGACTTCACCATAGTGATGCTGGTCTCTTGTTACTTATAGCTTATTTTTCAGCTCCAGCTAACCAGCATCAATTGTCCCAGTAAAGCAAAGGTTTTGCTTCAGGTTCTGGTCTCTTCTTAATCACAGCTGATTCTTCAGCCCCAGCCGACCAGAACCCCCAGATTCTCAATCTAAAATCTCACACTAACAGCCCTGATGGTCTCTGCTTCCCTTTGAAGCTTCACAAGCCAGGTCTCCATCATCTACAACTCTTTCAGCATAACTGTTCCAAGCTCCACAGCAACAAACTGAGTACAAAATGGCTTTTCCAGCCCAAAGTTCCAAACACTTTCACAGTCCTCCCAAAAATACCAAGGTCAGGTCTGTCACAGCAATATTCTACTCTCTGGTACCAATTTCTGTCCTAGTTTGTTTCTTCATTGCTGTGACAAAATACTCTGACCAATACCAACTTGGGGAGGAAAGGGTTTATTTGTCTTACATCTCCCAAGTCTCAGTTCATCAGGGAGCCCAAGGTAGGAACTCAGGGCAGGAACCTGGAGGCAGGAGCTGGAGCACAGGCCATGGAGGAATGTTGCTTACAGGTTTGCTCCCTTGGCCCCTGCTCAGCCTACTTTCTTATGCAACACAGGTCCACCTGCCGAGGGGTGGCACCACCCACAGTGGGCTGGGTCCTCCCACATCACTCATCAAGAAGATGCCCCTCAGACATGGCCACAGGCCAGTCCAATAGAGGCAATTCCCCGATTGAGGCTCCCTCAACCCAGGTGTGTCAAGTTGACACTAAAGCTATCCAGCACAATCATGTACATGAGAGACATGTGGAAATATCTGAGAGCTGAAGCCCAAGACCTGCTGCCTCTTGCATGGAGCCCCAGAGCTGAGACTAGGCCAGTCAGAGGCAATTGCATCAGCACCACTGTCCTGTGGTCCAAGAATATAAAATGCTTGTGCTGCTCAGCGTCTGGATTCTGGGGTGATGCTTCATGCAATGTGTTGCAGACAGTGTCTATTTTGTTTGGCGTGAGAAACCATGAACTCAGATCAAATGCAGGATAAATCAGATAATATTCTTCCCTGGAGGGCTAATAATCTAGTAAAAAATGGGGCAGATGACAAGACCAGCTAGGATGACTGAGAAATTCAGTGAGAAAGGTGTGGATACAGCATCACTAGAGGAGGTCAGAGGAAAGGCTCTCACTTCAGATTGAAGAATCAGCTGTCTTCAGTGTGCACTTATTAGACTTGGACTAAAGGATAAGTAGCATCAGTATTTGCTGAATTGGATGGTATTCCAGGCTGAAGAAACAAAGGAGGGAAAAGATGAACAGAGCATAAATGTGTGATAATACAGAAAATAATACTCTAGAATAAGAAGGGATGTCCTTGTTATCCTCATTTTAAGCATGAGGAAATTGAGCCTTAGAAAGGTTAGCTGATTTGCCTGTACTACATGAGTGCCACACCGGGATTTAAACTTGAATGCATCTCGGTGCAGCTGCATACCATGATGTACCTCAACGGAAGCTCATGCAAAGCTTTGCTTTGTGTTCTGCTCACATGATGTAGACATTAGAAAGCTACCAATGGCCTTTATAAAATGAGATGATGTCATAACCATGCTTTAGATATGTTCAGGATGCATCAAAGTGTGAAGAAAAAAATCACAGAGCATTCATTTAGGAGTCTACTCCAATAATCAAGAAGAGAAGCAGAAAGCCTGTGCCTATCAGAAGTAATCAGTAGAAACTGAGTGAAAGGGACAGATTCAAGATGTCCAAATGCGATAGGGACTGCTCTTCCAGAATGCAGCTAAGAAGTGTATTATTATTAAATATTCATAATGTAATTAAGCATAAGCTAGGTAACCCTGAAAAGCTACTTGCAACAGTAAATTACCTTCAACTTAATTAAAGCCATTAAAAAATTAAAACTAAGATTTAAGGGGTGAGAGGGACACATTGATTTCTTAGGACCACTAGTATTCATTGGGACTTGAAATCGTATGTGCAAGCAATATTATAATGGTTCTTCAGCATATGAACCCATCTTATTTGCTTTTCATAGCTCTTAACAATGTGACTGGCACAGAATAGGTAACCAATAAATGTTTTAAATGAAATTGAAATTTAATTAAATAAAATGTTTAACTGAAATTAAAGGTAGATTTAAATTTTAAATTCATTGATTCTTAAAGAAAAATCAGAATTAGTTAAAACCATCATTACTCCCATGAGACTAGAGATATGATTTCTTATATGGAGAGCTATGTTTCTTGACTTGATTGGAAACGAGTTATGAACTTGATTTTCCATGAACATATAAATCAAGAGGGAAATATACGAAAAATGGGGAGACCATGTTAACTGGAGAGAGAGGCGGGAGGGTTATTCAGGAGAGGAAGAAAGGAGAGATAAATAACACTAACAATGCTTGAAATGGCCATAGGTAGATGTATTATTTTATGAGCTTACTTAAAAACACATATATAATATTTATACAGGTACACATACATATATATGCTATGTAAAATATGTAGTTTAAATGGAGGTGTGCCACATGGGGTGATAATGCTCCCCCCAATAACCTTAGCTCATTTAACAGAAATCACAGTGGCAGTCATGGGAAATGCCCCTTTGATTTGTTGATGGGGTCCAAGAGAGACTCAAAACAATATAGGTTATTACCATTGCTCTTAGTTGCCTCCAAGAACTTGAAAGTGAGACCTTATTGCTGAAGACATGACACACTTCAGACATAGGATTTGGAAGAGTCCAACTGGAGATGACCTGACTGAAAACTAGCTCTTATAGTACTAGAAGGTGTTATGCAATCTTCCAAGGAAGTAATCAGTAGTCCTAGCCAGCTGTATGAAACCCAACAATTGTTGACCCACCAACAAATCTTCAATGGTGCAAGAGTAGCCTGATCAGTAAGAGAAAATTCATGCCTGCTACTATAAACCTAGCCGAATACCCATGGCTTGAGGTCATAGGCCCCAGAAGAGAACCTACTACTCACATTTTCTTAAACCAAATTAATTTCTAGCTGTATTCTAAATACTTATCATTATATCCATAGAAAAGGGTAACACTCCTTATCAAAGAAGCTTCTTTTGCAACAGATAAACACTACTACAGAAATTCACAACTGCGTCAAAATACAGCAAATAAGTGACTATGTGATTGCCCAGCCAGAACTGATACATCTGCAATGCAGCCCCTATATCTAAGGCTCAAGAAACACAGCAGTAGAGGGGGCAGAAAGATTATAAGAGGATGAAGACCCAAAGCCTGCTGCTAGATAGTGTCTTACATACTCAAGGAAGCTGGACCCATGAAATCTGAACAATACAGCTGCCTAAACAAGACCTGCATAATAACACCATCCAATGAAATAATAAACTAGATTCCTAGAGAAAAATAATGACTACCTTGGGCTAAATAAGTAAGATGCAAAAGATAGGTACAAATTGAAATCGTTATACTATAAGTGATAGCAGATGAATAGTAAAGATTTCATTTAAAACAAAATGGTATTTTAAGAAATAATATAAACTGGGTGTGGTGGTGCACGCCTTTAATCCCAGCACTTGGGAGGCTGAGGCAGGCAGATCTTTGTGAATTCGAGGTCAGTCTGGTCTACATAGTGAGTTCCAGGACAGCTGGGGGGCTACAAGGAGACCCTGTCTCAAAAAGATGGAAAAAAAAGGAAGTAATATGTCAGTATAAATGAATAATCCCCATGTGGAAACCAAAATATTATTTACTATTTATGAAAATTCATTCATCACATGGAAATATTTCTCATTAAAATTTTTAATCTTATTTTTTGCTAATTTGGTATATTTGATGGATTACTGTTCAGTAAGTCAACAATTTGGTGAAGTTATTTTTAGTGATTTTCTGGCAGTCTTTTTTTATTTTTTGGCATGTGTATGTGCTGTATGTTTGTGTTTGTGTGTGTGTCCATATGTGTATCGTGTGTGCATGTGTATGTGTGTTTCTGTGCATGGTGTGGATATGTGTGATCATGCATGTAAAGGCCAGAGGTTGACACCAGATATCTTCACTTGTATTCCCCAGCTTCTTTGATCACTTGCTGCCTCATATCTTGAAGGGTCTCTTACTTGAACTCATAGTTCCCAGACTTAGCTAGTCCAGCTAGCCATCCTGCTTAGGAAATCCTGTCTCTACCTCTCAAGTAAGGATGCCAATTCTGGTCCTCATGCTCATGTGGCAAAAGCTTCTCTCATTGAGACATCTCCCCAGTCCCTGACAGGCTTTGTTTGAAAAGATATTTTGTTAGTTATTTGAGAATTTTGTTCAATGTATCTTAATCATAACTCACCCCCACTCCTTCCCCAACTCCTCTCAGATTTCCACCTTCCTACTCTCCCCAGCTTTGTGTTCTCTTTTTCATAAACAATCCATCAACTCCAATATGCACTGCCCATACACTCCTGTTTGTGAAGCCATCTGCTGGAGCATGGTCAACCTACCAGGAGCCACACCCTTAATGAAAACTGACTCACCTACTTCCCAAAGCCATTAACTGTTCATAGATTGTCTATCAGGAATGAGGGCTCCAAACCCCTTCCTACCACATGCTAGAGTGTTGACTGGCTTGATCTTGCACAGGTCTTGTGCAGGTAACCAGAGCTACTGTGAGTTAATGAGTACAGCTGTGCCATCATATTCATAACACGCTGCTCAGGTCCCATGACATCTAGCTTTTACAATCTTTATGTGCCTTCTTCTGCAATGTTCCCTGAGCCTTGGGGAGAGGGTGTGGATGAGCATTCCACTGACACTTAATCTCTGTACCTTGACCAGCTGTGAGTTTCTGCAATAACCACTGTTCACTGACTAAAGTAACTTCTCTAAAGAGGTCTGAGAGATGCAAAAATCTATGGGCACAAAGATGCAAATTGAGATGACAGTTTGATACAATGTCTATTTAGCAGAATAATAGTAGTGGGCTCATCCCTGAGACTGTGAGCTCCCCAACCATGGGTTCTAATCATCTGTTTCCTGTAGTAAAACAGACCTTTGATCAAAACAGAAAGCAGCTGGTTACCCCCTTAACATTCATGCCACTATTGCACTCATGGGCAGATTTTTGTCATACTGGTCATTATTGCATATTCAAGGACTCACAGATAGATGAGACTATTGATTACTTTTTTATCTTAGCAGGCTACATAGCACATTCCAGTACTATGAGAACTAGCTAGCAGGGAAGAAACTTGCTGGTGAATATCAACTTGCTTTTTCTATTCCTGTGATCAATATATGTAGTATCTTCAGCAACGGGATCTTACTGTCAGTAAGATAGTAAGGCAACTAAAAGAAGGGGCAATAGCCTCTATTGTTGTGGGGGTCTTGAGGACACCTCTGATCATAACTTGAGTTGAAGGTATCCCACACCTGGCACTGGGCTTGTTATTTGGCAACTTATGGTTTCTGAATTTGTATAAAATCATGTGTAGGCTAACTAAACATACATATATATACATATATGTATATATATGTGTGTAGCTTATAAAATGATAGGTTTCCATATGTTTTTTCAAACATCCTTAGTGTTAATTAACCTTCCCCCAAACCCTTGCCTTATACTCCCATCCCTTGCCCTACTAAGCATCCCTCCCCATTATTCTACCTTTAGAAGTGTGCTCTGTATAATATTACAGAAACATACAATAAATTATAATTCAGAATTCAGAACACATTATCTTAGTAATCATATGTCATTACATGGAAAAAAATGACATTAAAGTACATATACCCCCACAACACACAACATAATTAAGTCATACAAAAAAGAAAGTATTTCATCTTTGTGCTTGTGGCATAACTGAAGAACTTAGAAACAGATTTTGTGTAGATTGCCAAGTTACTTTTATGATGTTGTCAACTCTAATAACAAGGAAGCTATTCTTTATTTCCTTTGTGTGCATATGAACCTTTGTGTGTGGGTTCATGTGTGTGGGTGCAAGTCTGTGTGCCTGCACATGTATACAACATGCTTCTGAGAGTTGGAAAACAACCTCCATGCCAGTCCTCAGATTTCTCCCACCTCTTGCTTAAAACAGGGTCTCTCACTAGCCTAGAACTTCATCATGTAGGTCTGCCTGGTTGGCTGCCAGCATCCATGGATCCTCTTGTCCTCACCTCCCATTTTGCAGCACTCAGATTATAGGTGTATTCTGTGCCAACGTTTTACACGGGGTCTGAGGATTTGAAGTCAGGTCCCCAAGATTCTGAGGTGAGCATTTTACTGACTAAGCCATTTATCTAGGTCTCATTTTATTATTTCATATTTGGTTCCAAATGGAAATAGATTTTACTTCCTTTAACATAGGTTTTCCAGTAGTGCTGCGGTACTTACACTGACCATAGCATGTTTTATTTGTGATAAACAGACTTTTATCAAAGAAATGATGAATGTGAGAAAGAAGTGAAGCAATTCAAGTGAGAATTTTCTAAAGTTCATTAAAACAAAAATTAAAAGGAAAGAGACACTATTAAACCATGAGAAAGTCCTGCTTCAGATGGTCACCGACATGATCCACCAGATGGCCCCAGGGCCAAGGACAACCTAGTATTGCTGAGAAGGAGCCAGCTAACATATTGATCCACACTTAGTAAATGTATGAAAAATTGAGACTGTGTTAACAGGCTCACATCCTTTGACTTTACCTTATCAGAACAGTCTTCCTAGTCATCTTGAAGCACTCATCTACCTTTGGCCAGAAAATGATGCACACTTCTAGTTAGAGCAGAAATGCAAATAATAGAATTCATGCTTAATCTCTGAATTTCAAGATGGAATTTCTATGTCTGTAGCCTAAGGGTAACTTCCCTAAATATGGAAAAATCACTTCCCAATCAAATTGAGGTCATAAACTTCCTGATTTCAAGGTTATGATATGGAAAGTGAAGCTACATCTGTCTCCATGCATTCTGGTGGAAAGCAGGAAGAGTAGAGCAAAGATGCCAGGTGCTCCCTTCATGCCCCAAGGCATGCCCGTAGGAAGAATAAGAATATAGAAACTTTTAGTTATATCAAAGGAAATCTATAGATGAACAAGATCAGTTCGTAGTGTTCTTTTACCACATGCTGATGTGCCTCAGCAGAAAAAAAAGATTAACAATAGAAGCTTTTCTGAATTTTGATTCTCTGAAAGGCATTTTGGATTAGAGAGACATAAGAAAGCTTTGATGAAGATAGCACTGGTGCTGGAACAATTATAACTTCCTTGATTCCCACTCTGGCAGAAGCCAAGGGTATGAGTGAGAATTTGGTGTCTGTAGGGCTAAGACTTAAGTGGAGGATGATCTACAAAAGAGTGGTGCATTCTCAAGTGCTTCTGAGCACAAACTCTGAAGAAAAAGTTCCTGGGTTCCAATTCCTACTCTGTCTCTGACTAATTCTGTGCCCTATAAAACTTCACATGCTGTTTATCAGGCCTCTTTTTTGGGGGGGGGACTGTGAGTTGATACAGTAAAGCCTAGATCATCGTAACATCTACTATAAAGTATTGCTATTTGGGGAAAATTTAATTCCACAAAGTATGAACAATTATTCTTGGGATGAAGTAAACATGAATAAATATTACCTATTTAAAGTATTATTATACTTTGACAAATTAAACATCTATTCACAATAGACAGTTTAAAAACCTTGCAAAAATGTATGTGCTTGTTATATAAATATATTTGTAACAACTTTATATTTTAATTTCACTAATAATTTGAAATGTTGTCTACACTCATAGAAATATTTTTCAAAGAAACTACACTATGAATATTTAGTTAAAAACAACATATTCCACGGTCTAAAAGTTGGCAAAAGCATGCTAGAGTAAAATGATTCTATTATATGATAATCACGTCAAGGGGAGCAGTATGTGTATTGTGTTTTATATTTGTATCTTATGTTCACAAATTCATGATAATTCTTTCAGCAAAGAAAGCCTAGAAGGTTGGAAAGTAGAACAATATCTCTAATTCCACCTAGGGGCTTTTAAAGCAGAGATCATGATAGGAGTGCAAGTGACAGGAACTTTGTATATAACAAAAGTGCTTTCCATGTCCCTTATGACAAAGTTGGTGCTACCCGACATGATTTTCTAATAGTCACAGCTGATTGGAGCAAAGACTCTTTTATTTCATACTTCAAAAACTCCAAATTGTAAAAATCTCCCAGAACCAAGCTAAAATTAGAGAGAATTCCAGAAATGAAGCTTTCTGACCTAGATGAGTGTTCAGATCAGCAATTTTAATCTCATTAGCACACAGGGCTAACAAACTGAATGCATCACTCAGAAAAAATTATACACATAGCCATTTTTGACATGTCAGCATTCATTTGAAAGATTATGTGACTGATGCATAATCAGTGTTCCCCCACCCCCCTGCCGTATATATGAGCGGCTTGTGTACAGAATCCTGCCCTTTTGGAGATGAAAATGCCTATTTGTAAGTGGACAGATGGTATTCCTCAAGTTCAGAGATACAGCTCAGGTAGAAGCTCACGGGAAGGAGGGCTTGGGATAGAGGAGAACTGGTGTAGTTGGGAAAGGCTTTCTGGGAGGGGCTGACAGCCTCTCTCCTTGCCCTTGCTGTGCAGTGATAATCTATGTCTTAAAGATACATAAATGTCATGGATGTGATGATTTGAGCTTCAGAGTTGAAAAAAACCTCCTTCCTGATGGAAGCTTATATGATATATTTCTTTTCATTTTATGTCATGATTTTTTAAAATTTTTACAAAAACTTTATTGAGAATTTCATACATATATATAAAGTGTTTCTATCAAATCCATGCCCACTCCCTCCCTCCAACATTCCCCCCTCTGAAGAGGTAACCCTAAAATCTTTTAAGGGTTAGATACAAGTTCCCAAACACTTTTGACATTTTTGGCCTTTGGAACAGAATATGTTGCTAACAGGCCCAAGGACATTTTGA
Organism: Nannospalax galili; assembly: GCF_000622305.1. Classification (NCBI taxonomy): domain Eukaryota; kingdom Metazoa; phylum Chordata; class Mammalia; order Rodentia; family Spalacidae; genus Nannospalax; species Nannospalax galili. Next base: position 8,949,657 of record NW_008360331.1, on the reverse strand, counting down.
CTTTTAGCCAAGAAACTGGCTACGCTTCTTTGGGGTCTTTTTACCCTAACTGCCTAGCCAGTTCCTACCTTCTGTTTTCATCACGCCATCCTCTGAAGGGGTTACCCAAATTACTGATAGGGAATAGAGGCGCAGACCACTCTGGCTTCTTCCATGCTGAACAGGGATGCAGGGAGAGGCAACTGGAGTACCCCTTCAGTGGGTCTATCTAAAAGACTCCCAAATTTCATAACTCTTGTCTCTAAGGGGAAAATAAAGTCCTTGAATCATGAATAGGAGATGTGAAAGAGAAGTAAAGGCAAGAGTAATTAGCATTACAAGTTCTACACAAGGACCTAGAAAAAAGTCAGAACAGGGAAACTTTCAAATGTTCATGTGAGAGTCCACTGGAGTTTCTTGACAAGGGCTTACAAAAGCATCCCTCTATTGGGTTCTTCCTCATTTTTCTTTTGTCTTCCAAGGCTGGACTAGTTGGCTGGGAAGAGTGACTGGATAGTCAGGTGAGGGTCCAGTGACCCTGCTTGAAACTCCTTTAATGAATGAGCACAACCATCACGAAGCCCAGTTGTGACTATGTTTAATGATCAAGCTCAGCTTAAGTCGTGATGATAGTAGTTATTTCATGCAGAGAGGACTGCTGTATAGCATCATCTTATTAAAAGGACTTGGAATTTAAAAGGATTTGGTGATAGGAGCCACATATGGAGGAGAACATACATCATTTGTTTTTCTGAGTCTGTGTTACTTCACTTAGTATAACAGTTTCTAGATCCATCCATACCTGCAAATTTCATTATTTCATCTCTCTTTACTGCGAATAGAACACCATTGTGTAAAGAGATCACATTTTTGTTATGTCATGATTTTTAAGTCTTAACATCTCAACATTATCTTAAAATTGGCTCATTTAAAAGTTTCTGATTAGTTAAATTGCTCACCACTTTAATTATAGGATGACACATGGTGTGTGTGTGTGTGTGTGTGTGTGTGTGTGTGTGTGTGTGGTGTGAAGAAGGGTGGCGTATTAGCCAGTTCTTCCTTTTAGCATTAAGATCAATGTTCTTGTCATTAACTTTTCAGCACTTCCAGGTGATTCTGGAGTAGATCACATACATGCTGTGCTGGAAAACTTTAGTGTCAACTTGACACACCTGGGTAGAGGGAGCCTCAACTGGAGAATTTCCTCTATTGGACTGGCCTGTAGCCACATCTGTGGGGCATCATCTTGATTACTGAGTGATGTGGGAGGGCCCAGTCCACTGTGGTGGTGCTGCCTGCCCCTGGGCATGTGGGCGTACATTGTATAAGAATGCAGGTTGAGCAAGGGCCAAAGGAGCAAGCCAGTAGGCAGCGTTTCTCCATGGCCTCTGCTCTAGCTCCTGTCTCCAGGTTCCTGTCCTTAGTTCCTACCTTGGGCTCCCTGATGAACTGTGACCCGAGAGATGTAAGTCAAATAAACCCTTTCCTCCTCGTGTTGGTACTTGTCAGAGTGTTCTGTCACAGCAATGGAGAAGCAAACTAGAACACATGCCTACGTGTGTGCACACAGACACACAGACACATACACTCACACACACACCACTTACATATAATACAGAGACAGCCTTTCCATTCCTGGGCTCTACATCTGTGCATTCAAACAACCACAAATGGAAAATATTTGAATACATTTTTCTTTCATCACTCCCAAAACGATACTTTATAACAGCTAATTACATAGCACTTATATTTTACTGATTATTGTAAGTTGTTGAGAGATGACTGAAAGTGTACGGGAATGTGTGTGTAGGCTATATTTTATGTGAACTTTAAGTCATTTGATACAATCAACTTGAGCATCACTAGAATCCATGGGGGACCCTAGAACCAATCCCACACTTTTTTACTAGTCTTTAGGTAGATATTTTAGGTAGATCTATCATCTATCTATCATCTATCTATCTATCTATCTATCTATCTCTATCTATCATCTATCTATCTATCTATCATATATCTATCATCTATCTCTATCATCTATCTATCTATCTATCTATCTATCTATCTATCTATCTATCACCTATCATCCATCCTATTTATCTCTCTTTCTATCATCTATCTATATCTATCATCTATCTATCTATCTATCTATCTATCATCTATCTATTCATCTAGATATTTATTTATTCAGGATCCAGTGGCTGAAGAAACACTTAACATTTTGAATGATAGAGCATTTTCCTGTCTTCCCTGGTTGTCTGAATTTCTCTGATGGAGGGTTATACACCGGCAAGACTTGAAGCACTGGGCATATATGAATGCTGGAGAAACCCGGAGCTACAAGAGTTTTCCTCATGCACATGGTGGGAGTCCTTCTACTCTTCACAGAACCTGACCTTGCCTGTGCTATCATCATGGCTGCTCTGCTCTTTTTTAGCCATGGACACAATGCATGATATTCAGGGAATGGTCAGTGCACATGCATGCAATGCATCAAGGTATACATGATGGAGTAAGTACATTATATAAGTCCTTATTTCTTTCTCTGAGAAGGACAAAGACCTTCTATACATGTCTCCTATTTGGTGGCATGCATTTTGGGCCTGTCTGTGTAGGTCTTTGAAGCAGGAGGCTCTCTTCTAGGATCTTAGATCCTGCACCCTCCTGATTCTGTTGACCCCTTCCAAGGAAAAACACCAAAATACCAAGGTTTAGTCAGTCCTCATGAAGGATGCTATTACTGAAAAGCAGAATGAGGTTTGGAGTACACTTAACATGTATTCTTGACCCCTCCACTCCCTGCTTTCAGTCTTCCACACAACTAAGGTCTACTTCCTTTGGAGGATTTCCCTAATGATTCCTTCCCTATCCTCTCCAGGTTTGACATTTTGACTTTATTGTACATAGCAACTTGGTTCCCTCAAAACATGTAAAGCCATGTGACATTTTCAAACATAGCTTTGTAATATCCTAAGGAAGTATGAAATATAACACAAATAGCAGGTTAATAGTCATGTTCTGAAATTATAGGATTATGCTCTGAGAAGTGCTGCTCTAATGTGCTGACACCTCATTTCACTTCAGGCCCTTTTTAGTTCCTGATGGTTTCATTTGATTTCATTTCTCTAGTCATGTATAGAGACATCTTATCCACTAATTTCCTGGAAGTTTAAGTGCAGAAGATCTTATGCCAATTTTTTGTTCTCTACCTGTATGCAAATTTCTACCTGTGAAGTCCATCTTCTAAAACCAATGGTCAGACAGTGGACTAAACATTACTTGACATCATCCTATTTTCTGTGAATTATATTGTTAACACAGCTCTCTATAATTTCCTGATGTACTGGCTAACATATTTTGTTTCACATGGGAAAAGAGAACTTGTTAATGCCTACCTACTATAGAACTTCCTGATAGACTGTTACTTTAAACGTCAAGGAAAAAACCAAACAGGAAAAAAAAACCCTTTCCCTAGACACACTAATTTGGATCCTATGTGATTTGGAAAGTAGCTTCCATGGTTTTGAAGTTTACACCCTTTGGTGCTAGCAATTTCTGTCAGAGTAGGGGTTTTCCAAAAACACTGGCTTAAATAACAACTTTGAAATGCTGGCTTAACCAAATTACAACTTTGAAATACTTTAAGCACTGGCTTAAATAACAACTTTGAAATACAAGACCTCTAAACTTATGACAACATTATGTCTTAATGAATTAATCAAAAGTTGAAAATAATGTAAGTTAAAAATGCACTTCCTACCCTTCACTTCCTGAGCTTTGTCTACATTAAATGTACTCATAACCCTTGCATTAGCTTTCTGTTGGGAAAAATTGTGTAACATAAAATCTAAGTGCTGACTGACTCGCCAAGTTTATTAACTACTTTCAGAAAATGAAAAAATACAAAGGTTGAATGGGTACTACATAGATTCTATTGCATATGTATTGCTTTTATATCCTCATAAAATTTAAAAAAATTATGGTAATCCAGGACACTATCTATATCAATATCAATATCCATTCATTTAAGACTTGCCTGCATGCAGTAACCATTTGGCCACATTTTCTCTATTTACATAGATCTGATTTTTCAGATCACCTGGGCCTAGTGTTACTTTTGGTCTTTCATTTCTTTTGCAGTTCCACTGTAAGAATACCAGTTGCTATGTGGTATTCTCTCTTTTACTAGAAAGGATTCCCATACCAGACAAGTAGGTAATGTTAGCTAGCATATTGACTTTCACTATTCTTCTAATTTGTATAAACTCCCAAGATAAATCTTGAGGTAGAAGACTGCTAATATTTGTTCATATAACTCAAATTTAAAAAATAATGAGGATCTGGCTGAAGAAAGGAGAAAAGCAGAAAATAGGAAAGAAATGCTTTGTCTCCTCCGTGAAAGAGCCAAAGCAGAGGAGTTTGTAAGAACAGCTCAAGTCATTTGAAAGGATGACTATTTTATCAAAGATGTTTTCAACTTGTTATGTATTTCTCATTCACTGTGACAAATTCTTGGCTCTGAACACTGAAAAGGTCTTCCACAATCTGCTACCTAAGGGGTTCCTATCTATATCTCCACTCTTTATCACATTTCTCTTTCTTTTATTGTGCTTAATATTGCCATACTTCCCAGTCTTTTCCAAACAAGTTATAGATGCAACAAAGGCACCTATAGCTTTTTCTGATGACTTTCTACTGCCTCTAATTGTGACAGACATATAACTAAATAAATGCCACTTTTAAAAACCTGTGTAGAAATCCTAATTCAACCTTAGGCCATCTATTACGAATTATTAAATAATATGGAAAAGAATTTCATGTTTTCATTTAATAGAAAATTACTAGGGTTAAATAATATTTATTTTATGAATACAATTACAAAGCATCTCATTCAGAGAATATTTTATAACGTAGTTTGAATCTTGATAACAATTATATATATTAAGACCAGCAAAGTCATACTGATATTATTCTGATAAAGATCATATTAGAATGTAAGAATACCCTAAGTGTAGCTATGTGCGCCTATAATAACTACTTTAGCAGAGTACATTTCTTAGAATACATATCAGTGATTTAAATGCTCATATAAATGTAATGTTACAGTCCACACATTATTCATTCATGCTCAAATGCTTAAGTGGGCTATGTTCAATATTTTAAGTTCTATATTCCAGCAAATATATATTGTTGGTCCAATTCAATAAAGGAAAAGGTTCTGATATTATTATAATTGTAGATGCAGAAATTCTGTTTCATTTAATAAAATTAATGCTTTGTTTTCTTATTCTTTGGTGATTGTTTTCTAAAATGCAGAGAATAAGGCATTTATTTACTTTTTAAAAAAGGACAAACCAGATGATAAAATATCTTGATGTCATAGATCAGTAATATCTGTGTGAAGGCAAAGCAGATCCTAAGAGGGAAGAAGAATATATATGCATATCATATTTATAAAACCTCGTGCTATCTGATGACTTAATATACATAGTAGAGATGACTGACCTGAACCTGGAAAACTCTAAATGTTAGTGTACTTTTCCAAAAAGAAAATGAAGAAATTATATACACTTCTGTATAGTAAGCTCATGTCAACACATGGAAAAATTCTTGGTGAGGTTATTTGTGAGCTTTAATGTAAATTACTGCTCCCTAGTAACAAGCACTGAATCTATAAAGAAACTTCCTACAGAAGTAGCGCCTTTTTGACGGTTGTTGTCATGATTATCTTGGTGAAATACCATTGATATAGGGTCAGATATTCACTGAGGTTAAGATGTTAAAATGTGACCTGTATAACTAAATAGAAGAGCTAGGATCTGAGATACTGCTGGAACAAATTTAATATATCAATGAATTTGAATCTTCAGCGATCACAGAAATAGATACTTCTGACCTGAATGATGAATGTCTATGTTGGGGACAGAAGTGATGACACCCTGCCTTTAAAAGTACAAAATACTTCACCAGAGCAATGGATCTGGTTTGAGGCTGGAACTCCTCAAGATGGTCTGGTATAAATTGACATGCTCAATTACTGCTCCACTATATTCCAAACACCTAAATGAAAGGTTGATTATTAGGAAGTGCAAAGAGATTTCCCTTCCTCCTCAGCTGTCTCTCCAACAACCTGGCAGTATCACACACAAGCTGGAAATGTGCACTGGATGAGTGTGGACACAGAGGGCTGGAGATAGCTGTTAATATCTCTTGAGATAACTTAAGAATGGATTGTTTGTATAACAGAATGCCGGACAACAGCAAAGGTGTTTGTTTCTCTAAGTACTAAAGAACAGTGTTGATGGTCTGGAGAAAGCACGCCTGAGACACAGAGCCTGTTTTCCTGCCTGACACCCTTTCTCACTTCAGAGGGTGGACAGAGAGGTTATCTCCTTCCATGCTATGCTGTGGTCATCACTGAGTTGACTTGATGCAGAAGCCCTACGCTCAGCACACAAAATGATGATTACAAATGTAGGTGTTTGTACTGAGGAACTGATAGTCTAATAACAATACAAAATTCATTTGCAAATCAGATAGTTTCTAACTCTTTGTTTTCAATAAAATTGATGGATTACCTAATTGATTTGCTATTTGATGACAGATCAAATAGAATAGAATTGATGGTGAACTCTATCCTATTCTGGCAATAAATAATATTCATTCATGGTATGCAAATTAATTTGGGAAATAAAACTGCACCCATTTCATCAAGAAATGTATATCTAATAAAACATTGTTCTTTGTGTGCGATGATTATTACAAAATGCATAATATATTCATGTTGTTTGTTGCAAGGTTTTACAACTAATCATTGTAATTATATCACAGTCAAGAAATTTTTAGCATGTAAGAGCCTTGTAATCAAAGGATCAGTGGGTGAACTTGTGAGGGACATCTGGGTATGCTAACTTGACTTGATAGGACTTAACATATATTACAGAACGCATGAAATCTGGTGGGTGAGCTATGGGAGGGTATGGACAGGGGAGGGGTTTAAAGATGATTAAGATGTTTGTATGAAATGAACAAAATTTCAATAAAATGTGCATAAAAAGAGAAAAAGAAATAAAAAAGAGGAGCAAGTGAAGGAAAGGCATAGAAGGAATGCAGAAGAGGGTCACTGGTCATTGCTGCCTGTGTCGGGCTGTCAGGCAAAACTGAGGCCCTTGATGATGACATTGTCCCTTCAAACATACATCTGAAAGTGGTGTTATCTTATTTGAAATTACCCAATTAGAACATCATTAATTTGTCCAAACAAATAGGCTACATGGTCCTATATTTTAATTGCAACAGCCCTCAAGAAATGAACACATTAAACTGTTATATGAAAAATTTAGTTCACCTTAATGTAGAATAAGTGATTAGAGACTTTCCAATTTCAGAATTTTCTTTGAAAGAAACCTATGAGAATGTCAGTGTATGGCCAGTTAGGGGGCTATTGCTGGGCACAGTTGTTCTACTATGAAAAGGTGATTATCTCAAAAGTGTAGCTCTGACTAGGTAGGATTTGTGAAAAGTTAGAAGTCCCTGGTAGGACAGAGAAAGGAAGACTGGATTGTTACAGGAAGATGAAGTCTCCTACAAGCATATATGTTCATATGATATGAATGCTTCACTTATTAACATTTTTCTAGGCATTTAATGCCTAGTTTGGAAATAAGCAAAAATGTTTGGACTTCCACGCATTCAAGTAAATTCATTTTATCTCCTTCTAGCTATTTATTATATTTGGACAATCTTCTTTCACTTTGGAGGCTGCTAGGGAAGGAGGTGGGTCTACCAATAATCTACTAATATTTTGGGTTTCTATCAATTGAAAAAGCAACAATGCATACATTACAACTTTAACTAACATCTTTGTGAAATCTGGTGCCCTTTGAAAGGCATGGTATTCATTTCAAAAGGCATTTAAAAGTTTCCCAGTAGAAGCCAAGGAACTGATTAGAAACATACCAGAAACTAAGGTAGATGGGCTCCAATGGGGGGTCTAGAAGGGGTCTAAAAGCCCCACTCTTTCTCTTCTCCATCCTGGCCCAGTTGGTGTAGAGATGTAAAATCCTACAAAAACAGCCAAGAGCTTTTGATTGCTTAAAGCAAACAAGACTTTAAGACATTAGGAAATACATTTTTATACAATGGACAGGTTTCTGTCATAATATTTAAGGCATGTCATAATTATTTAAGAAAATTAAAAAAAGAAAATTTTAGAATGTCTGCATACATGGAATCAGCACTTAAGCTTGAGGTAAAAAGTAACTATGCTAAATTTCTAACTGTTGAAGAGATTTTCCTGTGTTTTAGCATGGAGAATAGAGAATTATTACTATATGAAATTTCACTATACTTTTTTTTTCTAAAAAGGCCCAAATCTCTTTGGATATATATATATATATACATACATATATATATATATATTGAATTGTTGTGTATTTCATACAGTACATCTCAAACAATCTAAACAATCTTAGTCATCTTTATCCTGTCCCCACTGGCACCTTCCCATACCCCGCCCCCCAACTGGAGCCCATATACTCTGTCATCCCTGTTATGGTCCATTGTGTTGTCATTGTCCTCAGCCATTCTCAAGTGCAAGTCCATCCACTGAGGTCTAGTCAGCCTATGTAGAGTCCCTTGTTTTAGGAAGATAAGCTCTTGTTCACCTAGCAGCAATCAGTTGCCAATATTTCTTCAGTTAAGATTGGGGACTGCTGTTCATTTTCCCAGTTCTATGCTGGGGTTTTGTCTGCCTGAATTTGCATGGGACTTGTGTATGCTGACACCATTGCTGTAGAATCATATGAGCAGGTTCCCAGGAGCTTATAGGACTCTGTTTCCATATGGTCATGCACCTCCTCCCTGGCTCTTACAATCTTTCTGCCCCCTTTTCCATGATGGCCCTGAGCCTTGGGTGGGTGAAATTTAATAAAGGAGTCTTGTTCAAGGACCATCATTCAGCAGACTCTTGATCTCTAGGTTTTGTGTTCCTGGCCATCTGCTGCATGAGGAAGCTTCATTATTGAGCACTGAGAGATTCATTAGTGTCCTCTTCTTTACCTCTGTTCTATGTTCCATGAGCCTTAGGTGTAGCGGCTGCACTGTAGATGTGTCACTTAGGCCTGAGCAGTTCCTGGACAATGTCCATGTGTGATATGTTGTGGTGCTTGGTAATAATCTCTGACTGGTAAAAAATGAGCTTCGATGAGTGCTGACTAGGATATTTGTCTGTAAATATAAGGATACATATTTTGTACATAGTAAGAAATCACATTAGTCTAGCAGCATGACAGTCTTAGGATTTTCTCTAAGATGTCTGACCACTCCAGTTATTTGTATTTGGTTATGTTTACAGTACCACACTTGAGTTTCCTCCCATTGAGTGATCTTTTAGTCAAATTAGGTAGTTGTTGATTGCCCCAGGATAATAGTACCACTACTGCACCAATGATGTAGGCTGTGCTGGCCATTGATGTGGTTATTTGGTCTTGAAGCAGGGTTGGATCATCCATTGATATTTTCTCTTGGCACCTTCATAGTACTCTCCAAAGCTACGAGAGCTAGCCTTCAGAGGAAGTGGTTTCAGGTCAGTTGCAGCTCTATTCCTCCAAACCCTGTGTCTGAGGTATGTTCTGTCTTCAGCAGTAGGGTCTTACCTTCAAGTTATGGGGGGCCGTCAAGGGCTGTGGCAATAGCCTGAGTAATTTTGTGCATCTCTTGGATCACCCTGGCCAACAACTCAAAGGAAGGTATCTCCTGTCTGGCACTGTTTCTTGTTATGTAGCCTTTAGCTATACACATGGACTCATGTAGAGATAATGTATATTTAATTTGTCAGTAGGTTGTTGGATTAATATGGTTCCCTCTGGCTTTTTAAAACTAGCTAGGCATTATTTATTTCTCCTCTCTCTCTTACTGTCTAACCCTTTCACTAACTATACTTTTAAGTAATACAAAGTTTTTATTTTAAATGTCAATAATTGCAGTATGTTTAAAATTATATAATGTGTAAGTACCCGAGCTTATGAAAAATTAAATATCAAGCAAAAATTGTGAAGGTTTATAGGTTTCCAAAGTTTGCTTAACTAGTAGCAAGGCAGAACTTTGAAGAGCTAAGGTTAGATTTAATGTAGTCACAGAATGCTTCTTGTCTACAATAAGAGGCAGCTTATTTAACTAATAAAAATTAGAACATAGAAATTCAGATTAGTGAAAATAGACAGAACTTCAAGTGTTCTATTCAGTTCCTAGGTGACTATCAAAATGGCATATTTTCCTTGAACTTTATGAGTTCAGACTTATTATTTATTATATCAACTAATAATTATTGTCCTAGCATGTGGACTTGTAACATGGAAAAGTCTTGCTGTGACTATGAATTTGAACTTAATTACATTGAATATATGTATTTGGAACAGCTAATAATAGAAAAAAATGAATGAATATAATTTTCTAAACTTCGCTTCGAAAATACATGTGCACATGGAAATACGTATATATTATATATAGTGTATTCTAAAGTGAAGTATATGAACATTGTTAAACACTATCATTATTAAATTACACAATAACATACCTTGTTTCTAACTTAAATTACTTGGTAAATTAAAGTATTACATGGAGCAGGACCTCTAAAAATGTTGATTATAAAATGCATTGTAGTTTTTGATTGTATATTTTTCTGATGTTAGTTTTCTGCATTTATCTATTTCATTCTTTTAAAAAATTCATTCAGTTACCACTTTATTATTAGAAGATTCGGTAGCACAAGACACAATACAATATATTTAAAAATCTAAAATTTCTTAACTTTCTCAGAATATTTTTATTCCACAAATTTAATATTTATAGCCATAATCATCATTTAATAATATATTATAGTTAGTAATGGATTCAGACTAAGTCAGATTATGCAATTAACAACCTATTCAATTACCCTATAGTAATTAGACTTCAGGAGAAGATAATGGCTAAAACAAATTGTTTGTATCTGGGCTGAAATTTGCAAGGAGATAAAGAAAAGCAGCTGCCCTTAATAATTGGATATGATTTTGTTTTATGTGTTTAAAATACATTTTTAGATCTTTACTGAGGAGTTGATTAGATGAGAGAAAATAACCATACCAGTGCGGTTTGTGTTATTATCCTAATTAAAATTGACAAGGTTCTTAATTTGAAACTGTTTTCCAGAAAACAGATGCGCATTCCCTGGATGACTCATGTTTTATATAAAGTGAGCTTGAGTTACAATGGCAACATTATCTTTGCTTCTGGGTGGAAACCAGCTTCATTTATTAAAACACATTCAAGTTAGATGCTTTGAGATCTTTTCTGGAAATTAGGTACATATGTACTGATAATGGAAGTAAATTGTGGTAAGGATCATTTCTTCAACTGATAGTCATGCTTTTATTATGAAGATCTTGAGCTTCACATAATTTTGGGAGTAGAAAGCTTGGCATATAAATCAGGGAAACCTAATTTAGGCATATTGTCAGTCCCCAGTTTTGGTTTCAAATTTTCTAAAGATGATGATCAGATGATAGAAAGGAAAAAACCCATCATACATAATGCTGATCAAATCATAATGGCAGCATGGTGTTGATTTTGTCTCATAATTAAATATATATATATATACACTTAAGTACACACACACAAAAGCACATTATGTACACATATACACGGTGTCATGCTTCCCAAGTGTACATTAGGAGCGCTGGCAAACTAGACTTCCCTCTTTCAGAGGGAAGTATCCCAAAGAAAGCATCTGGAGTTTGAGATCTCTAGAAGTCTTGCCATATAGAAGCTACTGAAATTATCTAGCCTTGAAAGAATAGATTCAGCAGAACCATCTTTAAATATTTAAACAACTTTGGAATAAATAAGTGTATTTCCTATGTTGCTCTATAATTCAAATTTGAAAGTGAATGTGAAATCAGTACAGATTTTTGTCTTATTATGAGAATTACTTTTAAAGCCCAGTTCATTGGCAATGGGATAAATAGTACTATATGGTATTTGGCTACCTACCCTGAAGCTACTTAAGACAACTATCTTTTAGTAACACTCCAAAACATATTAGATTCTAGGATTCCTATAACTTTAAGTCGATTACAGTAATTTTTTAATTTCTTAAAATATAACCCTAAAATCCAATGTTTGAATATGGGTTATTTAGCTCTCTTTACTTTTTTTATTTTTGATGACAAGATGGTTTTAATTCTGAATACACTTAGATTATTTTTAAATCAATAAATGTTTATGGAATAGTTATTATGTGCCAGGTATATTATTAAGCACAGGCTAGAAAAGTCAGCCAAATTAAATGAGGGGTCAGCTTTATGGAGATCAGAAATTAGTAGGGGCAGGTGTCACTCCATAGTCATTTAAAGCAATGAGCAACTGCAAACTTCAACAAACAGTATGCAGAAGGTGTAGGTACTTTGTGACCATATTGAATCTATAAGCACTTTTTATCATCAGTATTTTCCACATCATCTTTCCCCTGCAGCACCACAGTTTACCAAATGGGCACTTTGCTCTCTTGTATGCTCCAAATTCTTCTCATTTGCCCAAGAAGAATTTTCCCTAAATGTACATCAGACCATTCTTGCACCCTACCTAAAATCCTGCAATACTTCTTATTTCTTGAAAGAAAAAGACCACCATTCTGTACACGATCTGAATAGATTTTCATTGTATGATATGGTTACACCTCAAAGACTTTCTCAAGCCTGTCCCCCATTTTCTGCATTCTAGTCTGTGTTCTTGCTACTCAGGGTTTTCAGTATTAGGACACTACTTATTACCTTCTGCAGTAGGACCTTTCCATATACAGTTTCTTTCCCTGTTGAACTCGATCTCTTTGATATTCATATAGGTTATTCCATCAAATATAAGTTCAAATAATGGTTGATTTATTTTGAGAGTGTTTCACTTTGTACCCCAGGTTGACTTCAAACTGGCAGTTCTCCTACCTCCACCTCAAGTGCTGTAATGGCAAGCTTGAACCAACATGCCAAGCACGTATTTCCTTCTCGTATATGCAAAATGAGTCATTTGCTCACTTACCCAACAAATATTTATTGAGTTCCTAGTAACAGTACTGCTCTGAGTGTTTATATTTTAGCAAAGTAAGCCATCAGAGATACTTGCCCTCCAATGAATAAACAGACTCTTACTGGTTTAATGTTACACCATTATCTCTTGTGGTTGAATCAGATATTTAATTCCATTGCTTATACAAATTTACTTTAAGAAAAGTTCAAAGTTAAAGCTTTAACAATTCTTAGGAATATGAGATCATACAGATGACATAATAAAAATAATCATTTGATAAGAGCATATGACACTGTACTTTTTCAGAAATGTTGGTTTATTTAGTGTCACAAAATTTTGATGCTATTGTACTTGTATTTGTGTGTATATTTTTGTATATTGCATGCACAGTGTAAATGTGTATGTTATATTTGATACCATGAGTATACTATATATTATATCTCCCATAAGAATGTAAAATAACATTTCCCCTGCCATATTAATGGATTTGTTCAAAACCATCTTAATAGTATGTAAATTAGATTTATAAGTTCACAGGCAACAGTAATAAAATGTGTATCTCTCAAAGCAAGTGGTCATTAATTAATTTCACAGTTATTTATTTCAGAGAGTCATATTCATCATCACACTCATTCAGTGTTTGGCTTGGAAAGAGGCTTTTGTAAATTAGGAAGACTTTTCACTGGCCTGAGGAATTTGTAGTTCACCTAGAGAGACAACATAAATGAAACAGTATGAAGCAGTATAACCACAGAGTATAACAAAGTACAATAAAAACAGAACATAAAAGAAGAAAACAACAAAACTTTTCCTCACCCCAATTATTTTCAATTTACTTCCTTATTCAGCAAGTCATGAATTTATGTTACCTCAGATAAAGTTCACCAGCTAGACTGCAATTTCTGGTATGAAACTGCGGGTAACTAGTGTTTTGACTTTAGGAATGAAGAAGCAGCAACCCTGACCCTTCTAGAAGCTTCTGGGGGCAATAGGCAATGATTGCTTTCTCTTTTGATTAGAAAAAGTCACTCTGAAGGCAACACATGTCATGGATCTTGGAAAAGAAATAGCAGTTCAAGGGGAGTTTCTTCTTTTCAGCACACTGAAATGCCCAAGGTCAAAAGCAGCTGCTGAATGCCTGAGAGCCTCGTGGACAGTCTTCCTGTAGTAACTGTATCTCAGCCTGACTGTGGGAGAGCAATGAATAGAGGAAATCCCAAGAACTGAAGAATCAATGGTCAATGGTCTAGATAGAACTAAAGCCAGCAAAAATGGAGGATACATTCCCAGGTGTTTGGTCCTTAGCAGCTGTAGAGATTTCAAATAACATTTTCCAGAATTGCTTTTGAGTCTTTCATAGGTGTAAGGTTCCGCCCGCCCCACTTGGCTCACGTGACAGTTTAGAATCTGTTAGCGGTTTTAGAACACTGCAAAATGGATATAGAACATATATTCTGAAATGCCCCTTAATTCAATAAAATTAGTGCAAAGGGTCTATATGAGTTTTAAAAATCACAGCTGATTTCCACTGTGATGGCATACCTCAGGTTTGTGCTCTAAAAATGCTTTATTTGCTTCAAGACAAAACAAATATTTCTATTGGCCTACAGATGGTTTTCAGAGAACTCAGTCCTACTAGCTGAAGAATTTAATGTTACTTCAGGTTTGTTTTTTATACCAGATGTTTTGTATGTAGGGCACATGGTTTAAAAGGGTGCACTCTGTAATATTAAATAATATGAAAAATGAATGCTGAGAACTGAATTTAAATTTGAAAAACTAACATGCTGACATTTGACAAATAGTCCAATTAACATTACAGGCATTTCAGTAAGTTGAAAAATTGGAAGCAAATGAACAAAAATTTATTTGTATTAGAAATAAAATTTAGAAGTTTGTGAAATCAATTTTTTTCTTTTTGAGGAAAATGAACCAGAGTTACTTTTTCAATTGCTTATTTATTATGGTTCCTTTTAAGAGTAATGTGTGATTAAGTGCCTAATGATTTAGGAGGGTTGTTAAGGTTTTGTGTAAAGTGGATGATTATATCTTTTCCTTTTCCATTTTTCATGTGTGTATTTGGCATGCATGTGTGTCGATTCATGCTTTTGCATGTATGTGAATTCTGTGTGAACTCATGCATGATGCATGTAGAGGCCCAAGTTAACATTGGGAATCAGCCTCCCTTGCTCTTCCACCTTGTTAATTGGAGCACAGTCTCTTGATCAAACCCAGAACTTGTGGATATGGCTAGTCTTGTTAGCTAGCTTTCTCTGGGCGACCCACTGTCTTCTCCTGAGCTATTTTCCTAGCCCCAAATGTTTAAACTTCATATTACTCCTGTCACTGAATGAGTCTCTTAAGTATCTGAAGGAAGGACGTTTCCTTCATGACTATGGCTTCAGGCCTTGTACATGTGTAAACATAAAGATACCCTGAGACTGTTAGATTTTTGTCATTGTGGCAAAGTACAAAACATATCAAGTTAATGGAGAAGTGATTTATTTTGCCTCACAATTTGAGAGGTTTCTATTCACAGTCAGTTGGATCTATTCAGTGCTTTTGGTTTAAGGGCAAGGAGGAATGTTGACAGAGAGCTCTACCTACACCATGGCAGATAGAAAGCACAAAATCAGAGAGGATGGGAGCAGGGACAAGACGTAGTTTGGTGGGACACACTCTTAGTGAGCCAATCCCTATAATCAGGCCACTCCCCCTACTTTCTATGTACTTTCTCAGTAATACCATCAAATTGTGACCACAAAAGTGATTAGATCAGAGCCCTCATAATCCAATAACCTCTTGGTGATTTGAACCACTAACTGGGAACCACACTTTCAACACTTGAGCCTTTTTGGAGATAGCTTATATATGAACTTAGGGACAGCAAAATGGTTCAATGGGTAGAAGCACTTTCTGCCGGGCCTGTCGTCTTGAGTTAATCCTTGGGACCTACATACCTACATGGTGGAGGGAAGAGAATGGACACAGGTTGCTCTCTGACTTCCATATGCATGTCATGCCACTTGCGTGTACACAATAAACAAAAATAAATAAATAACTAACTAAATAAATAAATAAATAAATGGACTCATGATACGGAAGCATTTTCAATGGAATATTTGTGAGACAAAGTTCAGGATGATGATACTAATTTTGCCAAGTTGATGGGAACAGATGTGCAGTGCAACACTAGCAGAAAACGTTCTACTTCTTTTAGATAGTTTTCATCTGTTCTGTATGGGAAAGTAACAGAAAATAAATATGCTTTAAAGATGCAGTTAAAATCTCTGTGCATCCTCAATCACAGGAACAAAGAGAAATATAAAAATGAAGGCACCACTGTTTTTCTTTGTTTCAGAATATTTCCCCTCTGAAGACAGAGGTACATAGAGACTGTGGACACACAACGGTGAAAAGTCCATTGCAAACCTGCATCCCAATCTAATTGATGATTTTAATAATTTCACCACAACTTCTCATCAAAGCCTGAGTTCCCTGGTTCTTCATTCACTTCTTTCTTTCCTTCATTTCTTTCTTTCCTCATTGGTTCTCTTTTCATTTCTTGTTCAACTGTTCATAAATGGAAACTCTCAAAATAGATTCACGCTTTGAGATTCGAGGGTTTGAGATTTGGTCTGGTCTAAGGGACTTTGGAGGATGCTACTCCATTAACAGATAATGAGAATATGTGCAAAGGGATGTATGGGGATTTCAAAATGAAGGGGATCCTGACACATGTCCCCTATTCTCCTTCAGATGCTACTTTCTCCAGCCTTTCTGTGCTATCATAACATTTCTATAGTACTCTCCCATGTACAGCAAATACTTTTCTTTGATTCTGTCCTTCCTTTGAGGTTTTTATTAGGCTTATCTAAATATATCATAATACCATCAACAGTTTCACATTTCCATGTCTACAGAGAGGATGCAACTCTGCTTGCTGTTTGTCACATGTCTCAGAGCTACAGTGTACAGTCAGTCATTAGCCTTGAGAGCACTTTCTTCCTGCAATTATTTCCAAGCATGGCAGAACTGTGCATCCACTCATTGTCTCTGTCTGGCTCCCTAGAAGTGTAACACTTGAGGGCATACTGACCTTAGAGCAGGAGAGAATGGAGATCAATTCTCTGTCACAAGGGTCTACTGGGGATTACACCTGAGAATGGAAGTGTCACATTCTTCTAAGGAACTCGAGGGTTATCATAGTTAAATGATACCGGGCTGTTGGGTGCCAGGAGTTTCAAAGCAGATTCATCTAAAAAAATCAATATGGACACAAGACATTTATTGCATTATCCCATTATACATTCATACCTCAAACATTTAACATGTTGTCAAGAATAACATTTTGAGCTCTTAAACCTTAACCAAATGTAAAAGCAGAGAAGCACAGAAAATTAAATCTTCAGTGAAACAATACATCAAATTTATGATTTCTGTTCCTAGTTATTCCAATGACTATGAAAAGAAAGGAAGCAAATTAAGAGATGTATCAAATAATAGAAGCTTCTTTTAGAAGAGGCACCCACAATACATCAATTAAATGAAATGTCCAGGTTGATTTAACAATAACAACGAAAGCAGGAATAACGAACTTATGAAAGGTGGCTTTGGGGAAGAAATTGATTCAAAGTAGTTTATTCCTTTAGGGAACATATTGATTTAAAATAGCTCACTCTGCTTTTGTGGAAATACGTTGTAGCACAGTGGCCTGATTTAGGGTGAGGTTGTGAAAGTGGCTGTGATGAAAGGGGTTTGATGGGTCACACAGTGGCTTGAACTGTATAGGGGGACTTCTGGTGACACTAAGACAGGATTAAGGTGAAGGAGTGCCTGAGCAGCATTAATATGTGAGAAGAAAACCTACACCAGATGTTTTCTTGCTTTATTTGCATTAACCACTAAATTCATGTTTAAATAATGCCAACAATGCTGAGCTAAAGAACAAAATTCTCTCACGTTAGATGTTAGGCTGTTTAAAGTGATTATAATTTCTCAAGAGATTATTTTCTGACTTATTAATGTTTTATAGTATATACATGGAATGGGCTAGTTTGGAAGAACAACAAAACATATCACTATGAAGATGGGAAAGAATGCAATGTTCTTCAACGTGTGTAAAGAAGTCACTAGAATATAGCTAGGTATCTCTTCTTTAATCTATTGCTTTGTCTGAATATTTGTGTTGCCTAAAGTTTGTATTAAAATACGCCTATTCCAGGGCTGGAGAGATGGCTCAGCAGATAAGAATATTGACTGTTCTTGCAGAAGACCCAGGTTCGAATCCCAGCACCCACATTGCAGCTAACAACTGTTCTGTAACTACAGTTCCAGGGGATCCGACAGTCTCTTCTGTCTTCCCCAGGCATTGCATGACACAGTTGCACTTACCTACATGAAGGCAATTACACACATACACATAAAATACATAAAATAAAAACAATAAGGGGCTGCAGAGATGGCTCAGTGGTTAAGAGCACTGACTGCCGCTGCAGAGGATCTGCGTTCAATTCCCAGCACCCACGTGGCATCTACGAACTGTCTTTAACTTCAGTTCCAAGGGATTCCGAAGCCCTCTTCTGACCTCTGCAGCATTGCATGACATGGGTGCACTCACATATATGCAGGCAATATATTCATACACATAAAATAAAAATAATACAAAAAGAGCAAATAGAACATGTAAATTCCCTTTTACTACTTCATACATTTATCATATGTATTTTCCGTAGTTAGCTGTTGCACGCGTCAATCAGATTTTTTTACCTATACTGAAATTTTAGAAAGAAATCACAGGAAAATAAGTAGATATCAGAAAATTGTTCTTCTCATTACTGCTATTTTATGTTCAAAATAACGTAATGTGTTTTAGGCCAATATATAAGTCAACCTACTTCTCTACAACCTTTTCTTGTAGTATTTATATTAATTAAATAGCTGTTTCCATTAAGTTTTTAGAATAGTGGAAACTATTAAAATATTCATTAAGTATTACAACAGAGAGGAACAATATCCCTACAAATCTTCTCCAACTGAAAATACAAATTATAGCAGGATGAAAGCAGATAAGAATATTACATTAAAAACTGAATTACGGATTTTAAGCAAAGCAGAGTTGCCACAGTGTGCTAGGGAAAAAAATGAGAAAATTGCCTTTATGGGTAATAAGCCCATGTTTGTTCAGTCAAGCAGTATTAAGATTTTGATAAGAGCAAGATTTAATATGAAATCTTAGATGACCAGCAACTTGTGTGAAATATTGTGCTTTTCTGAGCATCATATTACTTTTGCTGAAGGTAATTTCTTTTTCAATTTAGAGTCTCGGGACACTTAAAAGTGAAGATGCACAGAGTGGATCACCCAAGTCTACGAGGTCCAGCTATACATGGCAAACAACAGCTAAGTTATAGCCTGTCTTGTGATTGAAACAAAATATGCTAGATTTACCTATACTTATCAGTTCTCTTGACTGTCTTTTAGATGTAAAGAACTTCTCATGGTATACATTTATAAGTCCACTTGTCTGGCTATAGGAAGATGCATGCCTCTGGAGAGATTCATCTGCTTCATTATCTGGTCCTGTGATTCTTTCTGCAGTGTGTGTAGAAGCAATTAAATGAAATGTGACTCTGGGAGGCAAAGATGATGAGATTATATGACTAAGAAATTTATTTTTTAGTAATATACCACATTAGTGATTCATAATGTTAGAATGAATTCAGTAAATAAAACTGCCATTTTAGGATATGTGTAAGTTTATATTTGCTTAGGAGCTCAGAATTTCTTCTCTTTCTTGTGACTTTTAATTTGTTGTTTGGGTTTCCTTTCTCCTGTATGACTCATCACTCTGAAAGCAAAGCTCTGTAATCTGTATTTCAGGAAGTAGGATAAGATCTATTGGTCTGAATTGTGAAATAGGTTGCCTCTTGGAGATAAGAAGTATACTTACAGGAAGAATACGTAAATAATTAAGACAGACATACCAGACTGTTCCTATTTTAACTCTATAGGTCTGTAAACACATGAGTCATTAGGTTTCATTATATTTTATACTTGAAATCATTGCTAAATTATACTAAATTGTTTTTAGAAAACAGAAAAAAAATCCTGGGATATTTGAGATAAAGACAGTTATGTCAAATTCTCACATACTCTCATCCTCCGTGATGTACCCTTTGTACACCTCCTGGGCTTCTTATATTTGTGTTTTTATTTAACTGGAACAACAATCCACCTTTAAGTCTCCCATGGAATTCTTTTTGATGTGTGTCTAGAGCATTCTAGAGTTGAGCAACATGCCATGTTTTTTTTTTTTTTTTTTACGTTCATCTTTTTAGCCCCTAAAAGTATTCTGAAGTTGATAAGATTCTCTTTCATAAATGAGGAAGCTGAGCCTGAAAGGATTAAGTTATTTGTCAAAGCTCATACATCAGTAATTGAAAGAATCAGAAATTGACCCCAAGTCGTTCAGACTTTAAAACTTGTGTTTATATAAATATAAACCTTTTAAAATTTAATTTTCCAAATTCACCCAAGAGAAAATCATGTTACATCATGACAGCATTCAGATAGGTCATACCTTCACTCCAGAAGAGCCTTGTGAATGTTGTGGACAAACTCTCTGATTGAGAGCACAGGGTCTAAGATTTGAGTAGTGTTTGTGCTCAGTATTTGAAGTCACCATGTTTCATCAATATGAGGTAATAATAGTCACCTCGTGGGTTACCGTGAGGGTTAAGTGTCACAACCCATATAATGTTTTAAAATTTGGTTTTTACATTATTGTGAGAAACAGACTCCTTAAACAGTAAAGATGAGCGAGTAGAATGTATATAGAAAGACTAAGAGTAACTAGATGATAAGAGAGATCTAGTACACAGAAGGTGCTTGGAAGCAGGTGCATTGCAATATGCTCAAGTGATGACTAGTACTTTAGTCTAAGAATATGTGACTTAAAGGATATCCTGAAACATAACCAGTGTAAGGGGGAACCCAAGAGAAGCTGGAGGACTGAATTGAAATGCAATCTTGGTTTAGTCCTAATTTATCCTTCAGACTAAATGATAGATGGTGTTTTCTAGTGCTTCCTAGATGACAGGAATAATTCTAGTTCTAAGAACTGATTCATCACAACAACT
Organism: Nannospalax galili; assembly: GCF_000622305.1. Lineage (NCBI taxonomy): Eukaryota > Metazoa > Chordata > Mammalia > Rodentia > Spalacidae > Nannospalax > Nannospalax galili. The sequence continues at coordinate 8,928,481 of NW_008360331.1, read as the reverse complement.
CTATTACTTATCTATAAGTAATGAAATGGTGGTAAAGAGCTCAGGTTAATCTGGCTAAGATGTATACCTAGTGAGTAGGAAACACAGGCAATCAAATTCAAACAATTTGGTGATGAAGGCTAAGAGACTTCTTGGGGGCTGCTTAGCACTTATGGGGTGCTGGAAGAGCGCATCATGGACCACAGCTTAACAGGAAGGGTAGAGACTGGTGCCACTTGTCACATAGCTGAGGGTCAAATTCAAGGGCATCCATTTTAATTTACAAGAGTAAAAGGAACTAAAACAAATTCGAGATGTAATTTATAAGCATTCACGAAGAATTTTGCTTGAGAAAGGTTGGATTAAAGTAAGTTATCTTTTTTGTTTGTTTGTTTTCGGGCTTTTTGAGACAAGGTCTCTCTGTAGCCCCAGATGGCCTGGAATTCACTATGTAGACTAGGCTGGGCTTGAACTCACAGAGGTTCTGCCTCCTGAGTACTGAGATCAAAGGCTTGTGCCACAATGCCCAACCCCAAAGTAAGTTGTCCTAAAGCACTAAACCCTACATCAGCACAGTTAGGAGCAGTCATGAAAATTGCAGTACCAAGAGGATGAGGAAGAAATGCAAACTCCATCAGAGAAGTCCAAGGACCAGGGGCCATGATGACATCTGGGAAGGGATTTTAAAAGGAGGGAGAAGAGTTCACTTAAGAGAGCACCTAATGTAAAAACGGAAGTTTAGGTAAAATAGAAAAAAACAGAGAGCACTAAACAAGGTATCATCAGTTTCTACAGCATTCAGGAAGGAAATCACTTCATGCATGGTATAAATCTATCCCTAAGCACTGTTTAATATCAGAGTAAGTATTCCTATTTTTTTAATGAGTTACTCCCTGGCAAGAAATAAGTAATAAAAATATTCAAAAGAATAAGAGAGGTGCTGGCTTAGATAAGAGGGCAGATGGCTTAGATGGTCAAGTTCTTGCCACACATGCATAAGGACCTTTGTTTGATTGCTAGCACTATCCCCCCTCAAATTTTTCTGGGCACAGTAATAACACCTGTAATGGACACAAGAGGTCTACTGGGACTTATTGGCTAGACAGTGTGGCAGAGTAGACAGATTTTCAGGGAGATATTTTGCCTGAAATAATGAGATGAATGATGTTTGAGGAAGACCCCAGTGTCTTCCTCTGGTTGTCATATGCACCTGCACACACACATACACAGACACACACAAGAATGTACACACATACAACAGGACAAAAAGAAGGAAAAGAGATCAAGCTTACATCAAACAACTTCACTGCCTCCCAGGAGTGATATTATTTTCACTTATAAGTTATTCTTAAGTGTGCATGTGCATTTGTGTATGTATGTGTGTATGTGGTGTGTGTGTGTGTGTGTGTGTGTGTGTGTGTGTGTGTGTACATTTTCTAAAGTGAGTAGAACAAAAAATAAAGTATATTATATCCAGGATTAGATTGAGATATTATGAAACATAAGCCTCTGTACATGCATAACACTATAACAGAATTTGTGTCTGGATGGAACGTCAGTAACATTACTTGTGTTCTCTTTGTTAAGTTCTGTAGCTCTGATTTCTGAGTTTGCTGTTGTTCACAGCTCATATCCATAGCACAAAACATCCTCCCTAAAAAGATTCAATTTTCATGAGCATGTGTTATTTCAGGCTTGACGTTTGTAAGTCTCTTTGCCTGGCTCTCCAGTCTTCTGCCCACCACATGTGGCCTCGCCATTTCAGGAGCACACAGGAGGAAGCAGGCCTCTGAGGCTCACGGGGCAGCTGGAGGAAGCATCAGGGATGGCTCTTTGGGATCACTTGTCCTTAGTACTTGATCCCACTTGAGAACCAAAAGGTTAATATTAAGTCCATGCTTTGTTGCAACCTCTTTTTATCAGACAACCGCAAGGGTTACTGTAAAGTCATCTCTTTGCTCTCAGTGGTCACCAGAACAGGCAGGCAGTGGCAGAGTTGACATAAACTGATTTGGTGGTAAATGGGGCCCTTAGGTCTTATCTTTCAGAACAGTATCCAGAATTTATATTGGCTGAATTTTATTTAGTTCTCTGAAGGGAGATCCAGTCTGTATCTTGGTTGTAGAATTGATTTCCTCTTTCGGGGTTGTCTTTGCACATATATGAATTCAAGAAACCTGATATTAAAGAATGACAGCCATGGCTAAATATGAACTAATGAATAAAACATTGGAAATTATATACATACACATATGTCAGAAAGCACACACATATAGATGTGTGTGTATACACATAGCTCTTTCAAGAGACAACATGCCCCAAATCAGAATAGTAACGATTTTGCAACAATCTCTGCTTACTTTAGAATTAAAGCCACTTAGAACATCTCTGCCTTCCGATGCTCTCCTGCCTTTTCCTCTCAAGTGCCAGGATGACAGGCATGTGACACCACACGTCGCTACGTTCTATTTATTTGCCATATCAAACATATGTATGTGTAAAAGAATAGACTAAGATATTTACTCTTATTTTATTTATTCTTGCTTCTTCACTTTTACCTCCTACACTAAGGGGTGTCTCAAGGCTCAGGTTAAACAATAGGTCATTAATTTCATTCAAATATTTGTAAAGAATTTTTTTTTTCTTTTAGGGACAGGGTCTCCCTGTTGCCCCAGCTGGCCTCGACTCCCTATGGGGACCAGGCTGGACTCAATTTCACAGAGATCCACCTGCCTCTGCTTCCTGAGTGCTAGGATTAAAGGTGTGCACCACCATGCCTGGTTTTAAGTTTTGATTCATAGTTGTAAATTATTTCAAAGCTCTTATCTCCAAAAGAAACAAGATGTTCTTGTACTTTTATGGCTTCACATACCCATGTAGAATTCTTGTTAGAATTGAGGAGAGATAGTGTAAGAAAGTAGAGACATAGGCAAAACAAAATTTGGCCATATCTGTCCTTTTTAGATATTGTACGTTGTAATTCATGAAACTACACAGACCAGTGTTGGTAGTCGGGGGGTGTCGGGGGGAGATAAAAATTCCATAAGTGATGATCTGGTGTTGACATTTACAAATTGCCTGCACAAAGCACTTAACTTTCTTGTTCAGGATTGCTGCAGCGTGATTGGTAGATCAAGACCTCATACACATATGTTATCCTGCTAAAGTTAACATTTTAATGCTAGGCGCTGATCCCCAGGGTACGTATTTAAATTATAGTGCTGTCCAGAGTTTTAGGTACCTCTTAGTTATGCCATAAAGGACTATTTCCTGTGCATTAGTCAGTTTCTTATTGGCTTTGTGAGGATTAGCGTGATTTACAAACAGGATGTAGGAGCAGGGTCTTCCTGGGAATAGTGTGGTGAAAACGCTTCTCTCTTTTTTCTTCTTTGTACTTTCTTTTCTACATGACCATTCATGTAGGTCAGGCATGTCTTCCTGGCATTCTCTGTTAGCCTCAGTAGGGATAAGTTCCAGATGACAGAAAAGAGAAAAAACTCTAGACTTTTTCCACACAAGAACAAAATGGTCGGTCCAAAGTGATATGTGAATCCTGATTGAGGGGATAAGAATTGGCTTCCTGTAAAGATGCTTATTTTCCCATTTTTAAAACTTGTGTCTTTTTCTCCCACAGTAATCTCGTGTAGTTTTTCCTTTGTATCTTTTTGTTTTTTCCAAACACTAGTAGTTTAGCTAAATAGTCACAAAAATAAGGCCATTTCTATTCGCGTCTAAGCATCCTATGTCACCAGCCAAAACAGGCCTGGAAGCAAACTTCATTTTATACAAAATTAAGTTATTGTGTCTGGATGAGTGCTAAAGGAATCTGAGCTTCTGAAGTTTTCCCAACTAAACCTGGTCCTATCTCTGGAGCTTAGATGCACACAGAGGATAAGATTAAAACCACACTAAATTTCTAGTGGGGAGAAAGTTCAGGGTTGGAATGATCATCTGAAAGTTCTCATGAAATAATTACCACATGAGTTTTAAACATCATACAGTTCCACAAAAATCAAATTGCCAATATCTTAATTACACTGTGCATTCATATTACAAAATCATAACCCCATCACGAAGAGCTCTAAAGGAAGATTCTTAAGTGTGATCCATTCACTCTCCTTTCTTCTCACCTCCTTTTCTCTTCTATCCCCTCCCTTCCTTCTCCTTCTCCTGCTTCCTGCTTCTTCCTTCCTCCCTCCTCCCCCTCCTCCTCCTCTTCCCCCTCCTCCTCCTCCTCCTTCTCCTCCTCCTCCTCCTCCTTTTCTCCCCATTTCTCCCCTCCCTTATTTCTCTGATAGGTACTCAAATTGAATTGCAATAGGACAGACACTAAATATAATGCTCACCTAAGAAAAATTTTCCTCCGATCATATCATCAGACAAGAAACCACACTCAGGAGTTAATATCTTTCTGAATTTTTGTGCCATATAATTTTTGCAGTCCTTTAGAATATAATAGATTCTTTAAAAAATTATATTTGGCACTAAGTAAAGGAAAATTGGGATGCCATTTCTTTTCTTTCGCATAATAGGTAATGTCTGTGGGGGGTAAAAACCTAGGAGTTAAAAATCTCTCACATAATAATTTACTACAGCATATGATCAGTTAAAATATATTTTCCTTTTAATCTATGGTTGGTGCCCTACCTCACTGGGTCGTTGCATCACTACTGCCTGCATTTTATTACCTGCATTCATGCCTTCCATGAAATGAAAATTCATATTACTTTCAAAGAGAAAAATGTCCCCAACACAAACAATATGGATGATACTTTTTACTTACATGTTTAAATAAATCTTTTTCATTCACTTTTCACAAAAGGGAACATATACCTAAATGTAAAACAAAATCTTCCAGATAGGAAGAATTGTATCTAAAACAGTAAAAGAAAATACTTACAAGGAGGAGGTGTGTGGCCATACGGAAACAGAGTCCTACAAGCTCCTGGGACAAGTCCCATGCAAACCCAAGCAAAAACTCAGCATAGAACTGGGGAAATGGACAGCAGACCCCAACTTTAGCTGAAGAAATATTGGCAACTGATTATTGCTGGAAGAGGAAGAGCTTATTTTCCTAAAGTGAGGGACTCTAGATAGCTGACTAGACCTCAGTAGCTGAACTTGCACTGAGGAACGTCTGGGAACACTACCTGGACACAACAGGCCTTAACACAAATGACAGAATGTATGAAATCCAGTGTGTGTGGGGAGAGCTATGAGAGAGTGATAAAGTATTAATTTTCAGACAAATTATTGTTGCTTACGTTCTCAGTTAAATTTTTATAATTGTTGTTACTGATTATTCTAGTGGAAATTTGACCATTTGTTTAGTGGAGTATAGGTAGTTCTCAGATATGAATACCGTGACCATCGCTCACAGAATCCACTGTAGTCTCCATAACCACTATTCACATATGACTGAGCCCACTGCAGTCTACATAATGACTATTCATATATACATCTCACCTTCTGAGAACAGGAGGTGAGAGATCAGTTTTGTTCAAGAAAGAGATAGATTTTTGGAATGCTAAAAGAAACAACAGTAGGGACATAAACATTCAAATGCCATAGATTGCATTTTGTGCTCCTTCAGTAGTGTTTTCTGTGTTATATTATGCTACCTATTAAATATTAGACTTTTGTATTTAACATAAAATTTTACTATTAGAAAAGTGATCAGTTATAATAACCAATGTCTATCTAGGTATCTGTAGATCTAGGCATATGAATAGTTCAGATGTTTTGTGATGTGAAATGCTTCTTAGCTATCACATGCAACCATCGTAAACAGTACTCATCTTTATTTTTTACTTATTATTTTTATTTTATGTATATAAGTGTATTGCCTACACATATGTAAGTACACACGTGTTGTGCAATGTCTGCAGAGATCAGAAGAGGGTGTCAAATCCCCTGGAACTGGAGTTACAGATGGTCGTTAGCTGCCATGAAGGTGCTGGGAATCAAACCTGGGTCTTCTGCAAGAGTAGCCAGTGCTCTTAACCATTGACCCATCTCTCCAACCCCATTCAGCCATATTTCAAAGTACCTCTACAGTCAATGTTCAGTGGACAAAGCAAAGAGTAAAAAATATTATTTGACACTCCTAGGAATTAGGTTTTATTACATGAGGGTTTATTTTGTGTAATCCGAGAGAAAATTCTGGTAGATGCCTACAGGTATTTAAATAGAGTTATATGCATGCATTATGAGAGAGGGAAAGAGAGGGGGAAAGAGAGAGACAGAGAAAGAGAGCAAGAGAGAGAGAAAGAGAAAGAAAGAGAGAGAAAGGAAGGAAGGAAGGAAGGAAGGAAGGAAGGAAGGAAGGAAGGAAGGAAGGAAGGAAGGAAGAAAAACTGAGCCTATGATACACAGGGACCAGAACAGGAGCCTGCTTTGCCTCGACCCTGAGGATGTTGCAGATCTATCAACACAGGGTTACACTTAGGGTCTGAAAATCCTGTAATCATTTTGATGTTTTCAAACCTGGAATTTACTTGAGTTCTTTCTTTTCTTACACAAGTACCAATCCTTTTTCCGTAACTGCCCTTTTCTGAGTTTTACTCTCTTTCTAGGAGTTTTATTTCTTTGTACTCACATTATGTGATCAGGGCTAGTATTCTTTAAGATTTTCCCCTCATTCTGCACTTCCTTTAACCAATTTTTCAAAGCTATGTGTAACACATTTGAAGTTTGCACAGTTCTAAAACTGACCTGGCAATCCAGTCGATATGCATTTCCTGAGATTTATATCTTTCTGAAAAGCTTCCAGTGCAGTGGACCACTTTGCATCAGGAGTCACAGCTCTGCACACCTCCTGTGGACTTCTATTTCCCCTAGCACTGACCTTCTGTAGAACAGATTGTTTTAAGGGTTCACTAGGAGCCTCAATATCTTCACTTTGTAAAAGAGTGAAAAATTAACTCCAAAGTTATGAAAATCTGACATTGTGTTCACACATCTTGAAAGCCACTGGATCACCCCTTCTTAGTTTAAATTTGTGTGCTGCTCAAATCAGAGCAAATAAATAGTGAAATCTCCTGTTCCCTTTACCCCACATCCTGGGGCAATAGAAGCAAATAGGATTCTATGGTTCTTGACTATCCAACTCAAAACACTGGCAAAATATAGTCTGAAAATTTTTGTAGAGCTGAGTCTTTTTGCCATGCCTCATAGAAGTTCTATCAGACTAATCTGACTACAAAAGTAGGGTATGATAAGGTTAAAGCTCATCATTTCCATCTGAGACAAGACCAAAGTTTCATCCTAATGTGTCACCTTGCATCAGTGTTCTCAGGTCCTGCTCTCTTCTAATTCCAAAATTACTTCATGTCAATGCATTTATCTGATGCAAATATATTTTAAAGTATTTAGTAAGACTTCTGGTTTTTAACTTATACATGTTTCCCTTCTTTTGCATTGTGTCACAAATTCCTAAATTATTACTTATTCTTACAAATCCTCTAATGAATCTGCACTTACTATTCTAGGTTAGTCAAACAGAACTAAATGCATTCATTAATGACACAATCATAATAGATAAAAAAAAGTTAGGAAACAACAATGTATTAGTCAGGGTTCTCCAAAGAAACAGAACCAGTAGAATGAATATGTATAGAGATTTATCAGCTTAGCTCACAGGACAGACTCCAAGTAGTCCAACAATGGCTACACCACACTGGAGAGGCTGAGAATCCATAGTCGCTCAGTCCACAAGGCTGGATGTCTCAGCAGTCCCAATCCGGTGCTGAAGGTCTGGCAAATTCCAAAATGTCAGCTAGTCTTCAGTCTACAGCAGCAAGACGAACTCACCAGCGAGAGAGAAGGCAAGCAGCAAAAAGCCTGGCATTCTGCTCTGCCTTGGTCTTTTATACTGGCTGCCATCAGAAGGTAACACCCACATTTAGGGTGTGTCTCCCGGCTTTAGATGATCCAGTCAAGAATATCTCTTTCATTTCAGTTAATCCCAGATCCAATCAAGTTGACACCCAGGATTAGCCATCACAAACTATATGAAATTAAGTACACAAACTAAGCAACTTATATAAATATTTAATAGGTATTTCACCAAATTATTTTCTCTCTATAATGTTAAGTCTGGATGAAATCTTGAAAGAAATTCTATTATCTTTATTAATATAGTTGGCAAGAATATACCAACATTCCATGTAGAAATAAGTTGTCCTTGAAATTTTGGTGGGTTCTTTTTTTGTTTGTTTGTTTGTTTGTTTTTACTCTCACAGGGTCTCTTTAGTCCCAGTCTGCCTGGAAGACATCATGTGGAGCAGGCTGGCCTCAGTCTCACAGAGATCCACCTGCCTCTGCTTCCCAAGGGCTGGGATTAAAGTCATGCCCCACCACACCCTGCATCATCCTTGAACTTTTGTAGAGACTTATATTTTATTTACCATTTGGTTATGTAAGAATGATTAAATAAGCTTAATTCTGGAACTACAAAGTGATCTTTAAAGAATAGTATTAAACATAAAATATGATTAGGATTAATAATAGCTCTCTCTTAGATGGGCTAAGTAAACTAAAACAAACTGCTTTTAGTACAGTAGTAAAGACTGATAAGAAGTCAAACATTAAGTCAGAATCACTTATGTATATCAAAGTGTATCTGAGTGGCTTATAATGCAAGACATTCAAGAGTGTTTTTCAAAGTCTGTGATGCAAGCAGAGCCTTGATTTTCTTTGGTGATCTGGACCAAACAGTGCCATTTTATTTTAGAAAGCTTTCCTTTCTCTGTCCCCCAAGTCACATTCCGAGAATGATATCTTCTGAGGACAGCACTTAAAATTTACAATGAATTAGCTCAAGCTATAATAAACAAGTTTATTATAGGAACTGGAGATTACAGATGAGATTCAGAAAGTTTACCCTTTAAAAGAGACATCAAAAATTTACAATGTAGGAAATTCTGTGCCATGAAATGGGTTCAGGCTCTGTCCTTATTGAAAGACCCTAAAGTACCAGTTTTTGTATGCATGCAATGTATTTTACAGAAATTACATGTTTTCTTATACCTTCCTAATTGTATGGCATGTGTTTTCATGTACTATGCTGATTGAAAATGTTAATTTTGACGCCATACAAGGCTTGTGTCTTAGAATCACATCTTTACCAGTTATTAAGTTTAGACAATAATTTTGTGATTTCTCTATTTCTCACCTGTAAAGTCTGGATATCAATAATCTCCATTAGAAAGTTGTTGAAGGATTAAATGAGATCGTGAGAGCAGAAATCTTGGCTTTCCCTGTACTGGCCAGCTGTTCTGGAACTCGCTATGTAGAGAAGGTGGGTCTCTATCTCACTCTGCCTCATGAGTGTTGGGATTAAAGGTGTGTACCATTATGTCCACCTGTCAATCAATTTTAATATCTCCATAAACTGGTCAGTGGAAATAAATAACAACAAGAAATCTTAAGTTGGCTGTATTGGAAAATGCCCTATAGTAAAATAGGAAGATGTAGGGATGACTTCTGCCTCCAACAGGAATTGACAGTTGCATTCAATGACTATAAACCAACTCAGTGGGGCATTTGTTTTGGTTTACTTTATGATTTGTACAAATGAACTATTATATGAGTCTCTAACTCAGTTGTGAGGGTAAAGTGAATGAACATGTATGAAGTATTTTGAAAAGTATTAACATAGCTGCATTTAGATAGATTCTAGTAAAGACTCAGAACTGATTTAAAAACAGTTTATGTCAAATGATGATATACTTTATACACACAGAAGGACTTAATCCAACAAATAGAAAGCTTTAAAGCATAACGGTAGAATTATGTAAGCTCCAAAGTAGAAAAATAAACAATTGCTGTGTTAGCACCCACTGTATCCTGCTTCCTCCAAGATTATTGTTTTGCATCCAGGGATAAGAGTCACCATGATGTTGACTTTGCACTCATTATTATATCATTCACATTTTCTATTGCATAAACAATGCATATAGCTCAAAAAATATATAGCAGATATATCATACTCTAGACAGACATCTGTAACTCGTGTGTGTGTGTGTGTGTGTGTGTGTGTGTGTGTGTGTGTGCATGTAGAGGCTAGGGAATGGCATCAAGTGTCTTCCTCTATTGTTCTCTGCCTTGCTGCCTTCAGACAGGGTTTCTCACTGAACTGGAAGCTGGCCCTTTTGGCTATGCTGGTTCGTCAGCTGGCTCTTGGTATCTGCCTTTCTCTGCCCCCCCCCCGCCCCTATGATGAGGCTTGATTCCTGGAAATTTGAAACTTGATTTCTTATGGTGATCTCTTGATGCTATTTTTTTTGCCTTAACACCACTTTTATTTGATATTAATCAAGTTAGCACATATTTTCATTTGCTGACTAGTGCTTGCTGATATATCTTATTTTTATACCTTCACTTACAATTTAATTTGTCTCTTATAAAGAACATATTGTCTAGGATTTATATGTTTGTGGCTTTACACACATTCAACATCATTATTTTTGTGATCATTAATATTGGTTGTCAGCGTGACTTGAATGGGTAGGTCTATGAGCCTGTTTGCAGAGACCACTGGACTGTAGATTTGCAAAATGAAGAGGGAAGACCTGCTTTGAGGGTATGTGGCATTGAGCAAAATGCTTAGGGTCCAGGTTGAAGAGCAAAGCTCATGTGTCCCTTTAAAAATATTTTTTTTTAATTTTTTGAAACAAGATCTCCTTGTAGCCCCAGCTAGCCTAGAAATACCTATGTAGACCAGGCTCACCTTGATCTCACAGAGATCCACCTGTCTCTGTCTCCAGAGTGCAGGGACTAAAGGCAAGTATCAGTATCAGAATTAAGTTCAGTTCATTGTCAGGTAAGTTTTTGCTGTTGCATCAACAAATACCAGGTTGTAGATTCTTCAGCTTTTGGCCTGCGGACTCACACAGTGATACCTCCACGGAACTTGGAACTGTATGATTGACCTTCTTGTTCTGAGACTTCCAGATTCTTGAATAGCTATCCATCTCCATACCTCTCCAGCCTGTGGCTGACCATTGTGGGACTATCCAGCCTCTGATCATATAAACCAATCCATCATAATTATATATACACTCAATTGGCTTTCTTCCCCTGGAGAATCTTGATTAATACTGTATTATATCTTGTCCTGTATTGGTTTAGGGGGTTAATAATTAACACAATAAAGCAGTTTTTTCTTTTGGGAGGTTGATATACTTGTTTATGTTGAGAATACTTTATATCTCAGCAAAGCAGGTGTCTAATCAAGAGAGAGCCAGTGGTATTAGGTTAGTTAATTCATTTCCCACTTTAATTTCATAATGGAAGTCCTGACTATAAATGCTGCACACACTGAAACCACACTGTTTCCACTGCTTTCTTGTAAACCCTGGAGTAGTGAGATAAAAGACATTTCAATGTGTAGGAAAAATTTAAGAAGAAAAATGTGAGCAATAGGAGCCCAGCATATGTATTATTAATTAATGATCAATACACAAGAATTTATATTTGATAGAAAGTATTTTATGCTATTTCCTTCCAGACTTCTGAGCAAAGCTTATTTTGTATAAGAAAACCATACAAACATTTTAGGAAGGAAACTGGAAATACACTCTTGAATAGATTTAAATAAGAATTATTTTCCAAGGATGCTGAGTCCAAACTGCTTCGTTAAAGACCAATAACCACCAGGCACTACGTATTCTAGAGTCAAATAGAGTCTGGAGTCATCTTTTATGCCTTTTGAGATGGATACTTAACATTCTGGCTTTTCATATCTGTGAAGTGGTATCTATAATGACATAGCATCAATTTCTCATTTTAACTTTGCTAAAAAAGTTTCCGTTTTATAATTATTTTATTAGCAAAAAGTATTGCATAATAATCCTGTCCATATGGTATAAATACCTAGCTTACATTCCTAGAATCAATGTCACACACTTTTATGACCTCTGTACCATTTATGACTATCACCATTTAGAAGGGGAGGAAAACCAGGCCTGGAACCCTAGTTTATCTAATTTCTTATATACCATGAAACACTTTTATAGTACTGTAAGTTCTGATTTTCTGACTACTTCTGTGAGCTTCTTAGTATATTTCTTCAAATAGGTTTGCTTTCATCTGTTAAATATAAGCATTTCTGAAAATTTGTGCCCTATTCTTCCTCAAAATCATGCCTTCTCTTACGAACTTATCTACATTCTTCTTTATTGATACTTACATGTGTATATCCAGCCCTTTGATCTTTCCTGTACTTCAGGAAATTTTTCTCTGATCCCCTACTGAATATGGCCTCCTTGAAGTCTTCAAGAATTAATCTCACTATGTGGAAACCTAAACTCCTCACCTTTTTTCACAAAATTCCTTCTGGCTAGGATATGTTTATCATCCTAGTTACTTGAGTGTGATACCTTTTACTTATGTTTTTTTTTTTTTTTTTTTTTTTTTTTTAGATTAACAATTGGCCAATCGTGAGCCTCCCTTGTAGCTGCCACTAACTGAAACCTCCCTCCATTTCTTTCCACTTCCTTTTTCTGAACTGAATGATCCTTATGAGCTCTGGACTGATCTCTCAACAGCGAACTCTAACCCAGCCTATATACAACTTCCAGATGGAGTTTTCCTAAAGCCCATTTGCAGATTAAAACAATAACAAAATAACCTACTCAACTAAATCATCCTGCTGCCTAGGTCAAAAATGTTTAATTAGCAATGATCGTGTTTATGATAAGCCCTGGGCTGATATTGCCACTGTACAAATCTAGCTTAACGTTTTTAGAATCTCGCCTTAAAGTAGGTTATTATGTTGGCAGACAGATGTCTCTTTAGCCCCAGCTGACCACCTGGCACCACCCAAATACAATGTTTGACACAATTATCTTCATTTTCATAGGAAGTTAAGAATCTTATGGAATTCAGTAGAGTCTTCCTAATTTGTCTTGTGTGGACATATCTCAAACTCTTATGGAGGGTTAACATTAATGAGACCATCTGTGAAGGTGACATAATGTTTTCTCAGGAGTTGGATGCCAAAACACTATCTTCATTTATAGATATGGATGCTTAAGCAAGTCTGACAATAATTCACATTTCTTTTACTGTTGTTATTGGATTTTGTTGTTGTTTTGTTTTGTTTTTCTGAGACATAATCTTGCTGCTTAGCTCTGGTTGGTTTAGAACTTACTATGCAGTCTAGACTAGCCTTGAACTCCTCATCCTGTTGTCTCTGCTTCTTGAGTGCTAGGATAACATGTTTTGAATTGCAGTCTGCTTGTTTTGAAACCTGATCCCTCTATGTTAACTATGCTGTCCTAGAACCCTGGGCTCAGTCAATCCTCCTGTCTCTCCTGAATACAGGTTTATATGACTATACTTGTTACTGAATTGTACTTTGACAAGATTATGGTGAATTTTAATCTTAAGGCCAAATTTCCATGTACTACAGGAGGAATGATCTCTTAAATCTTTTTAGAACATGAAATGCCACCTTCTTATTTGATTATTTACAACAAAGAGATTTGTAGACATTAGGATGACCTGTGATTGAAAATTTCCCATTTGAATTTATTCTAACTTTCTTGAGTACTTCTAAGAAGTGACTTCTTGCCCTTCCATGCTATAGTTCTAAATTCAATGAGAAAGATACTTACAGTTCTGTAAATATCACTTTGGCATTTTATATTTTGCAGGAAAAAGCTTTTACATTGCAGTTCGTAGCAGAGTTTGGGGTTCTTAAATGCCAACTAGAGATGTAGAAAGAGACCTTTTCTGGAAAAAAGACCAAGTTTCAAATTTGACATTGAGAACATTGAAGAACTTTTGGGAGTTGCTGTGGGGAGTAAAGGTGTTATTTGATGACAGAACATAGGGCTCTGCTTCCTTGACTCATTGGCATATATGAGAGAATGCATGGCACGTTTGAATAAGAGAAGAAGATATGTGATGTACTTTACTTTTAATATGAAGCTTCCATGGCCAATTTCAATGTCATGCAGTAGTAGGAATCAAATAGATGCACTGAGAAGTGTCATTGTCTAAATATCTTAGGAAACTGAAGAATGGAGGTACTAAGTTACATATACAATTATTTTAAAGGTAAAGTACATACCATTTAGAAAATAAGAGGGTGTGTTGCTATTCTAAAGTGCATTGTTTTTGAAGGAAGAGAGTGCTATTTTTCTCTGTGTGGTTATTTCGTGAGTTAGAAATTGGCTATAAAAGTCTGGAAGTGGGAGACTAGGAGACAGGTGTTATCAAGGGGGAACAATGGGGGTACTTTAATTAGGGAGGGAGGATAAAGGGTTATACTGGGGGAAAGAGGGGAGAGATAAATAATGTTTACGTGGTGTTGAGATGGAAATGTGTTAGTTAAAAATCCTATTGAAAATACACACTACACACACACACACATGTGTGTAGTATATATGTAGGAATATATATATCAAAAAAAACACAGCACCAGGCAAGGGAATCTCCCTTTAAGTTGTTGGTCAGGGTAGTCCAAGGGACTCACAAAATAATACAAGATATTGGCACAGCTCTTGATCACACCCCAGAACTTGAAGGTAAGACCTTATTGCTGAAGACAGGGCATATCTTGGACAAAGTACTTGGAATAATTGAGCTGGAACTGACCTGTCAGCCCCCTCCCTGAAGACTAGCTCTCACAGTATCTATCAGAAGATACTATGTAAACTTCTGTATTAGCCACTTTTCTGTTGCTGTAATAGAAACACTAACTAAAGCAATTTATAGAAGGAAGAGTTTATTTGAGCTTACGGTTCCAGGGGAATTACAGTCCATCATGGCAGGGAGGCACCATGGCTGGAGGTGGCTGGAGCAGGAGCAACAGAAGCTAAGCTCGCACGTCGTCACACAGGCACAGGAAGCAAGAGAGTGACTGGAGATCCAGGAAGGCTTAAGAGCTCTCTAAGCCCACCCCCAGTGATGTGCTTCCTCCAGGTTAGCCACACGTTCTAAGACCTCCCAAAAAAGTGCCATTATCTGGGGACAAAATGTGCAAATACTTGGAGACTATGGGGGGACATTTTCATTCAAACCACCACAACTTCCAAGGAAGAAAATCAATCAATGACCCCAACCAGCTGTAAAGGGTATGAACCACAATAATAACTGGCCTGGAAAATAATCTCTACTGGTGTAGTAGTCATGTGCATCTTGGAAGTATTCAACAACTGTCTAATTGGACTTAAGGCTTATTCAATGGGAGGGAACTCATGTGTGATGCTGTAAACATAGCCAAATACATGTGGTTGGAGAAGTCAAAGATCCTATAGGAAAATCTACTTTTGTCAGATCCCTAGACCACTGTATTTTAAATATGTATCCTTATATTTACAGACAAGTGTACCTCTCACTACTCATCAAAGAAGCTTCTTTTTTTTTGCAATAGTTGGAGACTATTATAGAGTTCCAGAACTAGTCAAATGCAGAGAATAAGTGTCTGTGAGGTGCATAGCTCCAAGTGACACATCTACAATGAAACTTCTACAACTAAGGTTCAGGGAACATAGCAGGACAGGGGGCAGAAATAATATTAATACATCTTTCACCAGTGAAGCTTCCTCCTGTAAGAGAATCTCATTAACCCAGAAAGTCACAACTGGTCAAGGTACAGAGAATAAGAGACTATAGAGAGCTTTTCCATGAATAGGATACCTATAGCAAACCTCTGCTACCCAAGGCTCAGGTATCACTGAGGAAGAGGGGACTGAAAGATTGTAAAAGCTATAGGTGGTAGATATCCACAAGGAAACAGTGTCACAGACAGCTGTGAAGTTATTCATTGGAACTCACAGCAATGGCGACAGTATACGCAAGTCCCATACAAGCTCAGGCCAGACAAAATTCCAACAAAGAAGTGGGGAAGTGGGTAAGAAATCCCAATCATAGCTGAGGAACTATTGACAACTGATAATGGCTTGGGGAAGGAAAGTCAGTATTCTTTAATGGTATGTCCCTAGATAGGTTAATCAGGCTCCAGTGAATGGACCCATACCAAAAGACATTTGGATACCCACATTTGACTCAATGAGCATTAATATATATGACAGAATACATGAAATCTCACAAGGGAGGGCTATTTTAGTAGTTCAGATAGGGCAGGAGATCTAAGTATGATCAAAGTATACTGCATGAAATTTGGAAAATTCAATTAAAAGTGAAGAAGGGGGAAAAAGTCAGGAAGAAAATTTGGCTTCAGTTTCCTGAGCAAGAAGGCACTTCCTCTTTCCTAAATTTTCATTTCTTGCATTTATAGAATAGGAACACCCACAGGAAAAGAATGACCTACTAACATTTCAGCATAGATACTCACAGTAAATCTGAATATATTAAACATATCAGTCACTTATTGAGTGAGTTGTTAACTGTTTGGATCTCGTTTGGTTTTTGTGATACATTCTCTTTCTGCGTAGCTCTCCTTAGCTTGGAACTTGCTATGTGGTCTAAACTAGCCTCAAACTTACACTTCTCTTGCCTCTTCTTCCTCAGTGCTTGGAAGACAGGTGTACACTGCCTCTCTTCTCTTGTGTATATGTCTTAACTTTATTTTATAGGAACAACAATTTTATAATGTGTGAGTATGCATTGTTTTATTACTTAGGGATCCAGTAGAAAACAACTAATATGTTCAAATCGTATAATTGAGGAGAATTAAATGAAGGGACTACTTATAAAAATTATGGCTTTAACATTATTGTCATAGGCTACAAAGTAAAAAGGAGGCAGAAAAAGAGATTGGCCTATTAAAGAAATCTGTAGAAAAGTTGCCTTTGGAGGAAACCAGCTGCCAGCACCCTATGCTCATGAGGAGGCTGCCGTGGTACCTTGAGTTCCCCTGGCTCTAGTTGTTCTCATTCTCTGGTCTCTTGCCCATGCCTGCACTGACCAAGCCTTACAGGGAATCTTATTTACAAAGCCTACAGATTTCATTGTCACGGAGGATAGGGCAGAATGGAAAATGTCAGAGAGTTGATGTGAAGAGGTGAGCTGAGGTCAGCATGGCATGTGACCATTGATTAGGAAGCAAAGAAGAGTTCATTAGAATTAGATATTTGTTGGGATATAACCATTCTTTAATGCATTGTCCTTCATCTTTCCTTCCTGGTCACTCAAAAACACACTTTCAAAAGGAAAAGGAGAAAAAATAGTTGGACCTTAATCAACTTATTATTAATATAGTCTAAATTTCACCAAATTATAAAAATCTATATCTCTGTTTTATTCATAGGAATGTTACACCCTATTTCAGGTGGGTTACCTCTTTTAAACATATTAACAGATAAGCACCTTTACTCTCTGCAGTTCTAATTATTTCTTGATTTTACTATCATATGTTTGTTTTAATTATTATTTAACTTTTGTGATTTTCATACAATATAATTTGATGATATTTAGGTCATCTCTCTCCACACCTCTCCTTATTGCTCCCTCAATTTAATGTACCCAAATGTCCTTCAGTGTGGGTTCAGCCACTGGAGCCTGGTTAACCTACCAAGAGTCCCATGCTTGAAAGAGACTGTTTCTGTCCTTCTAGCAGCCATCTGTAGTCACAATTTCCTTAGGTGAGGTTGGAGCTTCTTACATACTTCCTCATGTCTATCTTGGAATTTTTTTATGGTTTGAACCTGCATGGGACTTTTGCATACTGTCAGCATTGCTGTGAGTTCATATGAGTAACTGACCAGCTGTCTGGAAAACTCTGTTCCTTGTGGTCTTCCATCACCTCTGGCTCTTACAATCTCCCCTGCCCCCACTGCCATTCTTTTGCAATGATCCCTGAGCCTTGGAGGCATAAATTTTATATGTGTCCTATTCATGGATAAGCATTCCAAAGTCTCTTGTTCTCTGTATGTTATTATCTGAAAAGAGTAACCCCAAGAAATTTAAATGTTGCAAAAAATATTCAGATACTCAGCATTGTCTAAGATTTTCTCAAATTATTGTTGCCATATAGTCATTCATATTGATACAACACAAACAAGTCATATGAATAGCTTTGATATTTCATATACAGCTGATTTCTATGGTGTTTTGGGAATTTAAATATTAGCAGGTATGGGAGCATATATTCTCGCATGGTCTATTGGCTGGCATAGAAATTATGGTGATTAAAGTTTTATCATAGCATAATGTTGACTGTTCCACCATTTAAAAAAAATATTGAGTGATTTAATTTTAGCTTTAATTTGTTTCTCAAGTTATTCTTTAATGTATTCTGCAAATAGTATAGGGCTTGAGATTAAAAACATAAAACAACACAACACAAAATACACTCCTTAACTAGCTGTTATACATACTTTGAATTTTCTGAGAAAGCAGCCTCAGTAACAATTCAGGGACATTTTATTGAATAGTCTGACCTAGAAGAAAAATATATCATAAATGAGCACTTTCACTGGTTTTGAAATATTTTATTTTTAGTTATATATATATATATATATGTGTGTGGATATGTGCATATGAATGCAGGTGCTTGTGGTGGCCAAAGGCATGGGATCCCCTGGATTTGGAGTTCTAGGTAGTTCTAAGCAACAGATATGGGTGCTGGGACTCAAACTTGGGTCCTCTGCAAGAACAACATGTGCTCTCAACCACTGAGTCATCTTTGAAACCCCCAATTTTCTTTTATAGTTGGGTTGCGAAGAAACAAATTGGGCATTATTTGTGTTTATTGTAACATATATAAAAGTAAATGAGAGGCACTCATTAGTGGAATTGACATGTCTGAAAGGTTATCATTATGTATTCAGATATTGGGCAAATTGATCTCCAAAATAAGAAAATCTTAGAAAGATAAAGTGATTTATTTGCTGGCTGCAAACATGTAAGTTGGCATGCCTAACATGGAGAGTTCTCCAATTTGGTCTTCTGGTTCTTAATTTTCCATTCTCATTCAACCAGCACTTAAGTGATATCCTTAAAACTCCCAGAATCTGTCTGGAGTTCCAAAATTGCTAACCCAATCATTGTATTATATTAGTAATCTATTGCTGTGTAGCAAAGTACTCCTACGCTAATGGTTTTAAAAAAAACTTCTGTTATCTTTTAGTTTCTGTGGTCAGGACCCATCTGTGCTGGCCCACGTGTCTCACATGGCTGTTGTCTAGAAGCAGGCCCTGGTTGTGGTCTCTTTAAAGGCTCTTCTGGAGGAGGACTTTGTTATGATTCTTGGTAGGAATCAGCTCCTTGCCAGGAGGTGGGCTGAGTCCCTCCCTTGGCTTCTTGCCCCGTAGCCTTCTCCATTTTGAAGCTGACCATAAGGCAGCTAGCTAGCTTCCTGCTAAGGGGTGAGAGAAGAAGTCACAGTCCTGAAATCTCATCTTAGAGATGTCAGACTATCACTTTTGTGGTGTTCTGTTCATTAGAACTGAGTGATTTAATCCAGTCTCTCTCAAGATGAGGCATAGATACCAGGATATCTTCCATAGATAAGTGGAAGACATTGTAGAGGAAGCATGGCATACGGATGTATCTTTCCATTGTGTCATAGACTTTTGCAAGTCAACATATCCAAACTGAGTTGTGTTGAGGTTGCTTCCAAATTTGCTATTCCTTCTATGTTTTCTCTCTTGCATGTGTATCACACGCTGGGATGTGCACAGTTTATGCTTTTAAAAAATATTTTTGTATATGTATTTATTAAATTTGCATCTAAAATTTTTGTTTTACTTTAAACTATTTTTGTCTGGAGGCTGGGTGAAATATGTCAGTGTTATTAGAACAGAGACCTTGGAACCACAGAGCAGGCAGACAGAACCACAGTGTGGGTATATAAAATACCAGGAGACTTCATGCTTCATGATTTTTTTTTTTTGTCTGAAAGATGAAAGAGGTCTGCACTTTGTCTGGGCTGGTCTTTTTATTCTTATTTAGTTTATTAATGTGGAACCTGCTGACCCTTTCTGTTGCCTTCATTCTTGTGGCATGTCAAAGCACTGGTGACTTCTACTTAGTGGCATGCCATCCTTCCCCTTGATGAGACTGTACAGGGCTGGTTTGTGCAGAGCAGAATGCTGTGGAAATTCAGTGAGAGCAGTGAATGCACAGGAGGGTTCCGGTTTGCACTCTGGCCTTCTTTCAGCTGCGGCTTTTATGTTTTCATGTTAAAGGTCTCCTCTTGTAATCTTGCATTTTCAAACAAGGGAGTCACAAGACATCTTCTAGACCCAATTCCATCATGTATAGTGGTTAATCCTCATTTATAGTTTTGAATGTAAATAGTATCTAATGATGTTTCTATGTGAAAATTTATATTTTATAATGCATTGATTTTTGGAGGAAGGAATTGAGATTGGGTTAAAGGTAAAGTGAAGTGAATTAGAAATTTGGGTTCAAATGCTTATTTTATAGAGATTTTTTTAAAAAAGCACTTCATTTTCCCTTCCTTGCTAACAAAATTTGATGCTATTACAAAGGCTTAATAACATATTGAAAATTTCTCCTGTCAAAAACAATTATCCATCAGTTCCTCCTTTTATTTGTCCTTCCTAAAGAACTGTGGTAGTTTAGTGAGAACTAATGCTGCCCTGATCATAGTAGATGGCATTTCTGAAAATAAAATTATGTCTAGAACTTTCCTGTCATAGAAGTATAGCTAATCTAATTACATGTACTCTATTGCTTTTTCTGGAAACTTTCTGAGAGTTAGGGCATTGCCATCTCTGCTTCTCTGGAAGGAGCTATTTATATGATTGTGGCTATGTACATAAATCATAGTTTATATAATTTATACTGACTGTTCCAAATCTTTTGACTAGCAATTCAGTTTTGTGCTTACATCTAGTTCATCAAACAAAGCAACCAGTCTGTTTATTCACTTTTATGTCTTACTCGTCTGCTAAGATGACTTTGCATTTTTATTCTTCATAGAATCTCTCAAATCAGTACTAAAATAAAGTATAGAGAGTTTTTTCTGTTTCCTGTAAAATTTTTTGGCAGGACCATGGCTTGAACCTATGGCATCACAGATAAGTGGTCTACCCCTAAGCAACAACCCCAGCCTTATTTCTTATGTCTTGAACATGATTTTTCTACTCTAAAGGCTAGCTGCATTGATTCCAGATTCAATTTTCTCTACTTTTCTTAAAAGTTTTGTCCACATGGTAAATAGTTGCTAGGTGTGTCCAAATGTTCACTCCAATCTTACTATATTTTGGTTTTGTAAAATTCTTTTTAGGTGATCAGAGCTGTGTTTTTTTTTGTTTTCCCTATAACAGCCTTATCTTTTTTGGTAATTTCTCCCCCCAAATTGAGTAAGCATGTCATGAGTATCAATTACATCAGGATTGTGACTTGCTGTTAACCATTTAACACATATACTTTGTTTCTCTGCCTCTAGCCTATGTCCAGAGGTGTTTGTCTCTACTTCCCAGCTCAACATTTTAGACATTTCTTACACCCATCACTTGTCTGAACCATTTAGTGGATAGCTTCTCTGCCCATGATTTACTCAGCTGTACAATCAAGTTGCAGCAGAGCATGTCTGTGAGAGTGCTCTCACTCTGAATGTTTTGCTGTTCTGTACCCATACTTTCCTTCAAAATGAAATGAGAAAGACACAAATCACTTTTATCAACATTTTTCCATTTTATCACTCACAGGCTATGTTTTCTATCATATTCTTTCCCTTTCAACAAGAAGTCCTATTTTTGAAACATTTTTGTGGGTTAGGTCAAACCCTGAGAGTGTTATCAGAACATCTAGGCAATGCCTTCTGTATTCCCAGGCTTTTCAATCTCACAGTGTCGAATCACATTAGCTGATAACTTTACCTTTTATTATGCTGCAAATGTTCAAGCAGTGCTAAGAACAGAGAAAACCCAATCACCAGATTTATTACAAATAAATATGTGTATGCACCTACCTATGTGCTCAGTCTTCCTTCTCACTGCTATCCTTCAATAGTCCTGCTTTATTGAAACGCCCATGCATCAAATCCTCCTCATTTTCTTCCACTTGAAGATGTTTTCTCCTGCAAATAAAGCATTGTTCACTTCATCATCAAATTTTCCTGTTGAGGAATTATTCCCATTAGCACAAAACACAATGTGATATTTCTTATCTAAAACAACATACACATAATGATTGAACAATGGCTGTTGTCATTTCTAAAATTTTCAGATTGATTTATTTTTGTTATGTGTATGAGTGTTTTTAGCCTGCATGTAAGCCCACCCATATAATGCAATTCCTGCGGAGGCCAGAGAGGGTTTCTTGGAACTGGAGTAACAGAGGGTTGTTAGCTGCCATGTAGATGCTGGGAATTGAACCTGAATCTTCTGGAAGAGTAGCCAGTGCTCTTAACTGAGGAGCTAACTCTCCAGTCCCCTACTGTCATTTTTTAGTCATTTACATTTACTTTAGTCTGGTTTGGTGGTTTGGGACTATTATTCCAGGTACTTGGGAGGCTGAGGCAGGAGGATTACAAGTTAACGGCCTGACTGAGGTCATTACAGAATGAGGTCAGGGCCAGCTAGGGAAAACTAGTAAGACTCTATACCAATATAAGTACTAAAAATAAGGATGGCTATAGCTGAGTGGCAGAATGCTTATCTAATATATAAAAGGCCCTATATCCAATCCCCAATCTGCCTACAAATTACTTCAGTCAGACATATGATGACTTACATCTGTAGGCCTAGTACTGCTGAGGTGGAGGCAGAAAGATTAGGAAGTTCAAGGTCATTCTTGGCTACATAGCTAGGAGTTTGAGGTCAGCCTGAGTTATTGGAGGTTTTAAAAAAATTAAGCATTTAATCAATATATTAAAAATAATTGCCTTGTGTAAAAATTTGAGATTATATGTACACAATTTCTATATGCAAACTATATTCTAAGATAGATATGAGACTTATGTAGATGTACTTACATTAGCATAGAACTACCATAAAATGAAAATATTTAAAAATAACTAGAATTTCCTTCCCAGATTCTTGGAACTGAGGAACAGGATTTGAAAAAGAATTTTAATTTCAAAGGAGAGTGAGAAATTAGTTCCAAATCTAGGCTAGCAATAAAACTTTATTTATTTCTTTTCTTATATATTTATTTATATGTTTGGGCATTTATTTGCCCTGAATGTCTTCTCAGTACAGCATTCTTATGAATACAGAGAAAGGACACGGCTCAAGGATTTCAATAGACCAATGTTGCAAACATTTTTTTCCCATTTTTCCACTGCAAATGTTCAGTATTGAAATTACTCCTTTAAACATATTTAGGTGGTCATTGTTACTAATAAAAATATCTCTGTGTGTGAGTACAGGCGTAAGTGTACCACAGTGTGGATGCTGAAGTTAGAGATAACGTTGCATATTGATCCTCACCATCCACCTTGTTTATGTCAACCTAATTGGCCTTTAAGCTCTTGTCTCTGCCTCTCATCCTTGGGGCACTGAAGTTATAGAAAGATGCTTTATATGGGTTCTAATGAATCCAACTCAAGTCCTTTACTCATTGAGTCATCTCCTTACCCCATCCCATCGTTACGAATACATATAATCACTCAAATAGAATCAGACTTTCTGCTCGCACAATTAAGTGAAATACTATTCTGGAATGGTAGGTACATGAAAACTAACACTAAGTCAGGAAGAGTGGGCGAGTTCTAGTCATATGTCATCTGGAAATATGTTTATCTCCTTTACATATTGACTGTGTGAGATAAGATGTTCCATATGAACTTTTTTTCTCTGAAACAGGAAATTTACTTTTGACCAATAATAATTAAAATTAACCTGTTTGGGGTTCTTCCAACTTACATTTCAAGGCACCATTGTAAGTGCTTAATATGGATTTTGTAATTTAATCCTCTCAACAATCCTTTTAATTTTGGTACAATCAATATCACAGCAAAGACCCTGAATCTTATAACAACTAATTGAAATGCCCATAGCTTTTCAGCTGGTAAGTGATGGAGCTGGTCCTTAAAGCCAGGCTGTGACACAAAGGCCATAATCATATCAAAAGATGACCTCTCTCAAAGCTGGGCAGATTCACAAACAGTAAACTATAAGCAGAATGAGTGAGCTTTTTTTCATATACTTACTGAATTTTTGTAAATTTTGTATAATATACTTTGATCATATTTAGAACCCCTTTCTTATTTACACACCTCTGACAGTCTTCCCACCAAATTTCATATTCTCTGCCATATACCTTAAGGTCTATAGAGCCAAGTTTGTATATCCAAATTTCCATTTATATGAATCTATCCACTGAAGCCTGGTTAACCTCTCCTATTTATCAGTTGCCAATAGTTTCTCAACTACGACTGGGGCTACTTCCCCACTTTCCCACTTCTATTGCTGAGTTTCTGTATGACTTGAGATTGCATGCATCTTGTGCATGCTGTTACCATTGCTGTAAGTTCATGAGTAACTCTCCAGCTGTCTGGAAAACTCTGTCTTCTTGTGGTCATCCACCACCTTTGGCTCTTAGAATCAACTGGCCAAAGTGCAAAGAAGAGACTGAAGAGATGGGGATGGAGAGATGGCTCAGCAATTGGAGCACTGGCTGTTCTTGCAGAGGATCCGGGATCGATTCCCAGTGCATACGTGGCAGCTATAACCATTCGTAACTCTAGTTCCAGGAGAGCCAATGCCTTCTTCTGACCTTCATGGGCATTGCCAACATGGGTGCACTTACACACATGCAGGCAATACACTCACACACATAAAATAAAAATAATAAATGAAAATATTAGGAAAAGAGACTGAAGAGAAGTTATCATTGGATAGGACACATATATCAAACCTCTACCACCCAAGGCTCAGGGGCCATTGAGAAAGAGGGGCAGAAAAACTGTAAGAGCCAGAATGAGTGCTTTTATAAATGGAGATCTGTGATAGCATCAGATCGTGAGATCTTTATAAACCTGGCCATTCTTCTTTCTCTACCCTCTCACTCCTAAGTGACTGCCTAGTTCCTGAACAGCTGAAGATTGCTTCAGGGAAAGGATTATACAGGATAGAGGAAGCAGTGAGCCACAGTTTAGCCTTTTGAATATATAAATTGAGTTTCAAACTTCTAAGAAAGGTTATCATTCATTTGAGTTAGGATTCCTGATACATTAGAGCCAAAGTTTTTGAATTTCAAGTGGTTAGACACCTTGGCCTAATGAATAGAAGCACGCATTCTTTTAAAAAATATTTTTAATTTTCATGTGTAGGAGTGCACTTCCTCAGTGTATGTAGGTGTATTGGTGTTGTGCAGTGCCCACTGAGGTCAGAAGAGGATATGAGATTCCTCTGGAAGTGGAGTTACCAGATGGTTGTTAGCAGACAGACATGTGGGTGCTGGGAATTGAACCTAAGTCCTCTGCATGAGCAGCCAATGCTCTTAACCACTGAGTCATCTCTCCGGCCCTGAAGCGTGTATTCTAAACAATTTACTTAAAAGGCAACAGAGACCATGCCTACCCTTCACTTAGAGTAGTCTGAAAAAAAGTTAAACATGAAGCAGGTAGGTTAGAGCCACTAGAGAAAGGCACTATGGATTATTTTTCTGGGTCTGAAATCATGGGAAGAGGAGGCAGTGAGTGGTCAAAGCCCTAGGACCCCCTTCTATGACCTGGGAGGAAAGTGAAGATATGAAGGTCCAGGAACCTTCTGGAAGCTCATCAATGAGACCGTTTATGAAGCTAATATGTAGAGTATATTTACCTCCAGTAGAGAATCAGAAAGCTTGAGACATCTCCAGTTTTTGTTTTATTTCTAAGCTTAGTGTACCATGGAGTAACCTTGTTTTTCCTGCACTATTGCAGAGTGTATGAAAGTTATACAAGAGAGGCTTTAATCCAGTAGTAGATGAGTTATGACCTAGGAAGATGCATACAGAGTGAACTCAACTAGAGGATAGGAAGATGAGGCATGGCTGCAGCACTGTTTATCTCTTTTGTCAGGTTCTTTTCTCATCACTGTGACCAAATATCTGACAGAGATTCCGATGAAGGAGAGGTTTATTTGGGTTGCAGTTTTAGAGAACTTCCTCTATAGAGGGGCAGACATGGCAGAGTTCATGGATGTTGGAGCATGTGGTAGAAGCTTCTCTCATCTTGGTGAATCAGGAAACTGAGAACTTGTGCCAGACACAGTGCAGGCTATAGACGGATGCATTTGCACACATGCAGGCAATACACACATACACACACAAAAATAAAAATAATACAATAAAAGAGAACTTTAATGTTCCTTATCTTGGGAAGATGGTATGGAGTATGGATCACAAACTTTTTCCACTATGACCATTTATCAACCAAGACATTTTTATACCACTCCAGTTACATATGTTCATAAAATACACATAAAAGGGGCTGGAGAGATGGGTCAGCGGTTAAGAACACAGGTTGTTCTTGCAGAAGACCCAGGTTCAAATTTCAGCACCCACATAGCAGCTAATAACTGTCCATAACTCCAGTCCCAGGGGATCCGACAGCCTCTTCTGACCTCCGTGGGCATTGTGCAACACACGTGCACTTACCTACATGAAGGCAATACAAGCATACACATAAAATAAAAATAATAAATAAAAATTTAAAAACACATAAAAATAAAATGTTTATTTGCAATAAATCATAAACATGTATTTTTAAATATCTTCTCATACATATTATGTTATGTTTTAATTTATTTATATGTGTGTGTGTAGGTTAAAGGACATAATTCACTCCTTCTACCACTTGGTCACTATGTGATCAGAAATCTTTTACTTTGGATAAATTTTTCTCAGTCCCCACATTCAGTCGCATGCCCTATAGGTAACTAGAACTTACAGTTTAAGAAGCTGAGATCTAAACCAGAGAGGAAACTTGTTGCTAGTCAGATTCCTAGGTTACTGTTATTTGTTGAACTCTTTGCCTAGAAAGCCATTGTATGGGCAAACCAGGACAGCCATACAAATTCTCCCAACAGATTCTTTCCACAAGTATAGGAGAAATGGAACAGGAGGCAAAGACATCCTCTCTTGGAGGAGATTTATTTCAAAATGTCCTCAAAAGACTCGTCTTGACACTACTATACTCAGGCCTCTTGGGGTAAGTCTATAGCACAGCAACCAGGACAGCCATACAAATTCTCCCAACAGATTCTTTCCACAAGTATAGGAGAAATGGAACAGGAGGCAAAGACATCCTCTCTTGGAGGAGATTTATTTCAAAATGTCCTCAAAAGACTCGTCTTGACACTACTATCCTCAGGCCTC
>NW_008360331.1:8890221-8895414 GCF_000622305.1 Nannospalax galili | reverse complement strand
TATGTCTTATAGGGTTTTTACAGTTATACAATATTGCACTCAGTATAAATTTTAATTTTTAATAATGAAATGGAGATCTTTTTAAAGGTTAAAACATCATTTAATTTATGTCTTATAGGGTTTATACTGAGTACAATATTGTATAACTGTAATAATTCAACTGTAAGCCTAAAAATTTACAGCCAAATTTGAAAGAGATGCATCCTACTTCAGGAAAACGTTATTGAATATGTCAATTGTGTTGTAATGATATGCTTCTTCTAAGTATGTTGTTATTAAATAAATCATTTTTAAAAATTAAAAAAAAAAGACTCGTCTTTATAGTTTACCAGCTGAATATTAAGTGACTGTATCTATCTTTAAAGGAGCCAGGAATATGGTTTTTCCACTCCAAGTGGGGTCTGTCATCCTAAAAGAAGCAGCATATAAATGTGTTTATGGAAAATGTTAGGCTCTATGAATGCATGTTTGGAAATTGTCAGGCTCTCCATAGAGTGGCTATAATAAAAACAGAAGGAATGGGGTGGAAAAAATACAGGCTGCCTTTTAGAAGGGTTGGGAATCCAGTCTTGATTAACTAAGCTTTACTGTATCTCATGGTATGGGTAAGAAAAGTGAGGTCGGTTCAAATGAATATTACCTTCTCACTGTTTCATCCTGATGACGTGAGGCTCCTTCTGGTCAATAAAGGGTTTTGCTTGTATTAACATTAAGCAAATTCCACTTCAATTAAGATTTTAAGAGGAATTCACAAAAATTCCTGAAAATACTTAAGCAGTTTGCATGGTGTAAATATTTAAACAAATATGTCCAAATGTATAAATACTGACTGTCTCATCCTTCTCATAGATAAATCCAAACATATCAATGGGGACAGTGGAAAGTCAGCTATCTTTGCTCAGATGTTTTTAGAATGTCTCCAGATGCTATGGAAAATATTTTGTTTTGTTTTTTTCTTTCTGCTTATCCTTTTTATCGCTGTATAGTCTTTGAAAATGTGGAGATTTAATCCCACTAATTAAAATCTCATTCATATAAATGTGTTTGCTCATGGAACAAAATTTTAAACTATTAGAAAAGATTCTGACACATCAGCTCCTACTTTATATTTAATTAAACCATATTTAAATTAAATAACATTCTCCTCTTAGAAAATACCTTATTCGACATATAGAAACTTTTCTTCAGATCATTTTCCTTATATTTCTTCTCCACAAAAGTTAGAACTGTTTAATAATAACTTCTCATTTCAAACAGGAGCTTTTTGTCAAAATTCTGTCACATTGCATAACAGCTATCAATTGAGGTAATGCCTACTCATAGTCACAAAAACATGGAGAAGATAAACCAAATAATAATAAACCAAATAATGGTCAATGATAAAATCTTTACAGAGGTAAACACTTGGGACTTGACACATGATTTAACACATAAAATGTTTGATGATTATTTCCATAACTCATTGGTATGGAAACAAATTTCAAAAACCTTAAGCATCATGTCTGAGGTACTTAAAGATTTAGGTACCCTAAGATGTTGTCAGAAGATCTGGCTTATGTGTTGAATTCTGTGGGAGAGGTGGATGGGTGATTACATTAACTCTTATTAATTTGGAGACCACCCCTGTGGTCTCAAGAATATGTGTCATGATGCCTATAAATATCCTGAAATTTTATATATTTAGGGATACTGTTCATAGTTTTCCTCAGATTCTTTCAAGAGGCTATACTTTCTAGAAACCCAAGATTCTAGTGTTATTAATAAATAATCATGATGAACAATTAAGAAATTTGTTCATACACATCTCTGAAATATAACATTTATTTCCTAAATAAACCTGTGTGCAAGGTAGGTGACAATTGTTGAAATACGTCCACTACTTCAAATTACTATACAGAGTAGATTTGTATTATAAGAACACTGTTGCTATGCTGGAGGGTCTTGAAATGTGTGGTAAAAACCCAGAGACAAAGATTTCCAGACTAAACTCTGGTTCTAAAACCTTCCTTCTCTGAACAGAAACAAGTTTCCTAATAATCCTTTTCCTCAGTTTCTTCAGCAGTTTCAAAAAAAAAGAGATGATAAGTTCTGTTAGCTAATAGGGGCAAACGAGATCTCTCTCTCTCTCTCTCTCTCTCTCTCTCTCTCTCTCTCTCTTTTTCTGGCTACAGTTGGCACACACACACACACACACACACACACACACACACACACACAGAGCTAACAGTGAACTGATCCTTGGAGTTTTCTATTTTATTCCGTATCAAAAGCAGGCAAGTCATTCCATTGAGCTGTTAGTTTGTCTTAGGAAAACAAAAACATGTTCATGTCTGTCTTTCAGAAAAGATACTTGGGAAAAAAAACAAAAACAAAAAACAACCAGATGACACGACATTCAATGTTCATTTCTTCAGGAAAGCCTAGGATGTTTAACTTCAAACTAATATAATCAACTAGGTGCAGGAATTTAAATGTTCATTCTCTGACTATAATCTGTTCTCTACTAATTCATATCATATTATCCATTTACTTGGGTTTTTCATTATTTTCTTTCTGATTTGCTACAGTAGAAAATCTGTGATGTCTTGGGGTTTGTTTTGGTGTCTGGAGTACCTGGAACAGAACACAAAATGTAATGATGCTGACAAATATTGTTGAATAAAGTTGGGTAAATTACATAGGCAAAATGTTTTGATAGTTTTGAAGTAAAAGATAAGCAAAATACTACAGCAATTCACTAACCTTTACCCTATCTAATATGCACTCCTCTAATTCTCCCCTTTCTTCCTAGATGTTCATTAGTTATCTCTTTAATTTCTCCTTAGTTCCATTACAGCCTCTATGTATGAGAAGCATCAGGTGTCTCCGACAGGACATCACAGGCAATAATGGGTTAAGCACTACAGTTAGTGGTACACAGGTGTTGTGGCTCCGCAACCTTGGGAAACCTTGGTCATTTTTTTTAAGTTTTAGTTTTTCTAATCCCTAAAATAAATTTTAACTTGAAAATAGAGTACAAGAAAGATGAATCACAAAATGTTCCTTGACTAGCAAGTGAGAGTAAAAAATCTTAAAAATGAGTGTTCACACCACTTCCTTGGTAAGCATTGACAAAATGATTTCTAAAGTAGTGAGATTCAGCATCAGTCTTTTAACTGGGGAAAGTGAGCTGGGCATAATAACTCATTCCTCTAATTTCAGCACTTGTGTGGCTGAGGAGGATTGCCTCAAGTTTAAAACCAGTCTGGGATATGTAGTGATTTGTAGCCCACTGTGGGTTATAGAGTGAGACCCTGTCTTAAAATAAACCAATCTAAACCAAATCAAAGAAACCCTAACCAACAAATCAAGAACAAGAGCAAGAAATTGGAAAAAGTTGTTGAATCCATCTGTAAATACACTAACAAGCCCTCCTGTGGTTTTTCAGAATATTTGGACTTTAACAAATCCCCTAAACTATGTGTATCTTAGGGAACATTTGACTGTGTTCAGAAGAAATTCAGGAGTTCCTATGTGGGCAGGCACAGATGGCTGGGGCCATATGGGCCTGTGGACTTCAAGGATAGTCATATACTAATAAACTGTCTCAGATTATTTCTTATGTCCAAAACCTCCTACTCGGTGCATGTTTCTCCTTCAAACTACAGTGTCTAAATTACTTCATACTGAGAACTCTGAGGTGTCCCCTAGGGAGATAAAGTAGGAAGACGTAGACAATTTTGGGAAAACAAATCATTATAGATGCTATTCTAGTAAATAACTTTGATGAGCACAGAAAGTTCTAGAGTCAGTTATGTGCCAAGGTGGAGTTAAAGATGTAATTTTGATTACCAACAAATGTTTTCAACTGAAGTTTATTGGAATCATGGGTTCTAAAAATTGTCTGGCTGTATTTAAGGTAGTAAGATTGAAAGGGGCAAGAAAGTGTTTCCAGTATTAGACCAGCCTGTGACTGCGCCCTCCCTGTGGGAGTTGGTATGAGGTCCCCCATTTTCCGCCACAACTTCTACACATTTAACAAGGCTGATGGCGAAAACGAATGATCATTTTTTAAAAATTGATATGTCGTTATAGTAATGTATTGGCCTTGATTCAACTGATTTGCATGGAAAAAATTAAGGAGACATAAATTTAGATGTTTTCTTATTGAACCTTAAGGGATGATGCACTGACCGGAATACAATATGTACCATGTAGACAATGGGTCTCAGTTTTACAGTAAAATTGACATTGGCTTACTTTGCCACATTTTCAGTGTACCTCATTTATGTCATAGTGGGGCAACCTCACAAGGTGTTTGTTATGTAGAAGGGCAGCAGTTACCATGGGTACCTTGCCCCTGTCTACTCAAAGCTTGCGTCATTCACTCCCCAATGAGTTCCAGCTCGAGGTACCTGTGACTATCTTTCCCAGTCTTCTGTGGGGAGAACTAGGCATCTCTAATCGTTCATCTCAAGAGACCTCAGCCAATGATGAAGAGCCATCAACAGATGCAAAGTTTTCTTAGTGGGGTGGGATGAGCTTGCAGCCAGCTTGCTTTGTGGACTTTCCTATAAGTCCCTAGTACAACTGAACGATACACGCTCTGTGGCAATCACCTTGGCAATCTACTTATTGACATGTTTTGAATAAGCTTCCTTTCCTGTCTTGTCTTTCCTGGGGCTGATTTCCAAATGAACTGTTATTCTCAATGAACTATTATTCTCAATGAACTATTATTCCAAATGAACTATCATTCTCCAACAGAAGATGGAGAGTTATTATAGGATGCAGAAGCATTGTGGCTAAGAGCACCGATGGCTTCATTCATCCATCCATTATCATTTACTCATTGACGGGTTCAGTGTGCCCATATCTAAGGTAAACAATGAGCAACACGTTTCTCACATATGGGGCAATCTCAGGTAATGAAACTTCTGAAAGCTGTAAGTATTTTGAATACTTACTTTCTTGTTGTCCTAAGAACCAATTCCAAATGGACACAATGAAATCAGGTTTTGCTAATACTTTGTTTGCAAATGATGGAGGTTTAAAAATTCAGCACATTGGCTGCTTTTGCAGAGGACCTGGGTTCAATTCCTTGCACACTCGGCAGTTGACAACCATCCATAACTACAGTTCCAGGGAAATCTGATGTCTGTTTCTGACCTTCATGGGCATTGTATGACATGGGTGCACTTTGTAGGCAATATA
>NW_008360331.1:8877017-8890203 GCF_000622305.1 Nannospalax galili | reverse complement strand
TTCAAGGACATCCATATTTACTTCATATGCAGATGAAAATCAGGGCACCTGGATTCTCTATACTCAACTCACGTGGGAATAAACAGTGAATTATTGTGAGTTGTTTGTTTGGTAAGTACAAGACGTTATGTTCTTGAGTCTCGGGATACTTTTTAAAACTACAGTTTTGTTTAAAATGGTGTGTAGGAAGGTTTCAGAAACATTTTATTCCCATGCTTTGTTCTGTTCCCTCAGTACCATCTGGTGTATGGGAGAGCCTTCCTAATTGACACTAATGACTGGGAGGTCCATTGCAAATTACTGAATTTTGTAGATTAGCAAACATGATTAGAAAAATCAAGGAGTCTGCACTAAACTAATGTATTTTGTAGAGAACTCAGAAAAAAAATTAAACATGTTATTAGAACTTAATATTTTAATATATACAGATATTTTATTGAAATTAACTATGCCATTAGGAAACACTGGAACAGATTTTTTTTCCAGAAGAATTTAGACTCTTACAAGAAAATGTCCTCATGCTTTAAGTATTTTCTGACCTTTAACAATATCCATTCTAAACAGAACTAGGACTCTGTAGAATCATCATAGTACTCTCAGAGGTCAGCCCGAACCAATTGTTCTGATACATGGAATATACAGAAATCGTCTGTGTATGTGTGTCTCTTTATATGGTGTCTTATTGCTTTATAACAACACTGCTTATGTTAGTGGAAATTTTGTGGTTTGTAAACATTTTAAATGTCAACTATTGAGGTTCATAATGTTTATTATTCTCAGATCCCATTCCTCTGTTATCTTTGCTCTTTATCGGGTAACAAATCTCTTCCTCCCACACATCAGTATAAACAGTTTAACACAACCCATATATGCATACAGCTTTTTAGGCCCAGCTGTGTGTGCCTTCTGCATCCTTCAGGAATTCGATCATCAAACAGAGGGCAAGGGAGGGAGAAGGGAGGAAATGAACACACAGGAGAGAATCAGTATAGACAATTTAGAGATTTCTTTGTCTAAGTTGAAGTACTGCCATACATAAAATGAAATTCAGTATTGTAACTTAAATTATTGTTAACTTCATTTCAAACGTAACCTCTTTAACATTAACATAAAATTAAGTGATGATTTTGAGCTTTGGAGGCCATTGCACTGGCCTACCTACTGCTCTTACCACAAGGAAACCAGAGATAGATTTGACACTAACTTCACTATGGGGCAGTGAAAAGCCAGGAGGAGGAACATCCGTGGTCGAGGTGACCAGTGAGCAGCCCTGTACACATTCCTCTGGGTGTTGCACTCCACCACGTGATAGCTTTCAGGCGATATTATCAACTTTTGTGACTACAGGCAGGAGAGGCCAGAGATGTAAATCTGAGTGTGATTCAGTTACAAGACATAATATCATGTGTTGATTTAAAACATAGGAAGTCAGTGAAAACATTACCTGTTAGAGATTCTCTAATAAGGGCTCTTAGTATACATTAGTCTTTCAAATGCTATCCCTTCGGCTGAGAATACAGCTCAGTGATGGACTGCTTTCTCTAAGATGTGCAGGGTCCTATTTTTATGATAACAAAAAGTTCCCTGAGAGTAGCTGGTCAGGAGAATAAAATCTCTGCTCTGTATAAAGACCCAACTTTCCATTTTTGCTGAATCAATCACTTGGTCATGGAACCACCCCCCTCCCAGGAAGGAAACTCACTGTAAATCATGCTAAAAAGATGGGCAGAATACTTAGTGCATAATGTGACGGTGAGCTTTTCCTGTCTGGAATCCCTGCCCCTTAGTGCAGTTCTTGTGAACCTGTCAGTTACAGACATGGTCCCTCTCTAAGTCTATCCACTTGTCTGAATTCTTCAGAAAAGCGTGACCTCTCCTTTTCTTCTTCACACCCCTTTGCTTACCATGCTTTCCTTAATGGTTTGGGTTGCCTCAACATTTCTGGTTTCCTCACCTTTGTCTCTAAACTTCCCTTCCTCTCTCCGCTGTGTGGCTGGAAGTCCGCACCGTGCGATCTCTCTGACCTTCATGCAGTTTCTAAACCAGCATGGCTTCTTGGCTTTTTTTCCTTCTCCCCTCCATTCTTCTCAAGGCAACTTCTGAGGTTCACAGCTTGCATGTCCTGAGGATTTTTTCCTCAAATTATAATAAAAATTGTCCTAAAGCTTCCATTTAAGTTCACTGTTAAATTCTTTTATGAATGAGACTAAGGACCCTCTGGTGGGGAACATGTTTCTCCCCTCTATCACTGTGTTCAAAAAGAGGTGAATTACCCTTGGGAATTAACATTTGAACAAACGTAAAACAATTATAAAACTTACTTCAGGGGTGTTTGTGATTCAGTTTACACAATATGCTAAATTTACTCCAAGAAAGAAATTAGGAATGTGTGGTGACAATGTCCCCTATAGGCTCCAAGTATTTGAACACTGTCCCTTGTTGGTGCACTGTTCAAGGATGTTTAGGAGGCACGGCCTTGCTTGAGGATACATAAGTTTCGTTCCCATTTCCAGTGGTCTCTCTACTCCCTGTGAGTGCTTGACCATGTGAGCTCTCAGCTTTCTACTCCAGCTGCTTCCTGCCATACCTCCCCACCACGGATGGGTTCTTACCCTTCTGGAACCCTAAGCCAAAGAAACTCTTCCTTCTATAAGCTGCCTTGGTCGTGGTGTTTATCAGGGCAACAGAAAAGTTACTAATACAGACCAAATGCCAATACGTGAAAATATTTTACTGCTTTGCTTACTGCATCTTTTATAATCAAGCTCTGCTGAGTTTTCTCACTTCCTAGTGCCTCACATGGAGAGGATCAGAAGAGATCACCAGCATCGTGGTACAACATGCCAGGTCGACTTATTTAGCTCTACTGAATTGTGATTTCTTTAGACCTTATTCTCTAATAATTTTTCTTCTGCTTTAAACACTGCCAGTATTTTTGTTTGAAGATCCTACTATATTGAGGATGTGCCGAATCCTGAAGTTCCTGGAGGATTTTAGATGATGTAATGTAAATGATTCAGTCACTGAACAGAGTATGCCTGTAAAACCTAGAAGCCAACAGTTAACTCTTCCTAGCAACTGTGCATGCTTCGGTTTGTTAGAACTTATCCAGAGAGGAATGTTGATAAAAATGCAGCATTCATTTGTATTTTAAAACCAAGAAAAATGTAATAAAAGCAGTCATATTTTGAGTACTTAGCATATACAATGCTCTTTGCAACAGTGGGAAAAATCAATCTCATATAAGTTGGTAGAATAATAATAAATCCACTACACAACATTTGCCTTTAGTTATTTTTTAATTGATGTTGGTTTACCACACTGAAAGAATTGGGAAGAACACAGTGTAAAAGAGAGGGCTAATTGCCTAAATTAGCATCAGAAAAATGCTGGTCAGCCTCTGAACGCCAGGAGCTGCATCAAAGTCCAACTAAAGTTTGAGTAATGCAGCCTTTAAAACTATGGTGTGCAAGGATGCATAGCATACTTTCAAGAGAAGAAGCAGCTTAAATATTAATCAATAAAAGGAAACCAGTGTGTGTGTGTCTGTCTGTCTGTCCGCAATGTACACACATGAACCAAACTTCTAATCCCTTGTGGTATGCATAGATCAGCTGGCAGAGGACCGAAGGATGCTGATTTCTGTTTGGATATCTCTGTCACTGCTGCGTTGAAAAGCAGTCATTTCTGAGAACTTGAGAGGCAGTTCTCAGCAGTCACCATAATGTTTACCCTCAGGGACTCGGGCCCAACAACTTCAGGAGCCAAATTGCTTTAAAGACATTTCATCTCCAAAGGTCTCTGTCATGTTCAAAAAGAGCAAATCATCCTTAATCTATTGTTGAAATTGAAAGTGAAAGGCAGTAGACATTAACCTGAGGTCTCCACTGCAGTCACATCCCACAAGCATATTCAAATCCTTGATTGGAATGACAGTCTACACTAGCACGTCTGTTCGAAAATATTAATCATTCTCTTTGTAAACCTGCAAGATGCTTTACAAGTGACAAAACATTCTAACGAATGCAGGTGATAATAGGCACATTTCTTTCGAGCCTTGGGTAATGTTTTATGCAATGAGGAAAATATTCAGACTAGGAAAATGACTATATAATTATGATAACATTAGGATCTTCTGTGCTTATGATAGATGTCTTTCTGCCACTCCAACCCTGTAATGTAGACAGATATTATCTCTGCTTCAAAAGAGCAATGCACATTACATTTTCTGTGAACTGACATATTTGTAGCCTTAGTAAAGTATCCCAAAACTGAAGAGAAGGATTAAAAAAATATATCTGAGGAAGACAGAGTATTCATTGACGGAATAGTCACTAATCACTATGAGCTCATCAATCACTTGGTTTTGCTTATCCCACTAAACTCTACTGTTTCATCATTTTTTTTTTCAGAGTTTCAAAGGGACTGCATTACAGTTCAAGATGTGAGAACAATGTTTCTGAGATTAGACAGTCATAAAATTAATTCGTGACTGAACATACAGCATATAACTCAGAAAAGTCCAGAGCCACAGGCCTGGGCAGTTTGAAGTGTTCTGAGTCTCAGCAGAAGAATATTCTGCTTGCTGACCTTTGCAGCAGATGCCGGCACTGGGACGTCATTGGTCTTGAGCCCTAGTTATTTTTTAAACCTTTTTTAAACTAAATTTTTGTGTATTTTGCACATCTTAATATATTTAGATGCCCTCCTAGATTTTCAACCCCATAGCACTGCCTTTGGATTTCATGCTTTCTGTTATATATGATAAGTCCTATATAGTCAACTTTGTGTCCCCAAGATGTCCCTTGTCTTCTGGAGCCTGATCAATCTATCTAGCATCACTCCCTTCAAGAAAATCAGCTTCTCCCTCACCCAGCAGTGGTCAGTGGCCAACTTCTTACCCATTTCCCCCCTTCCCTGCTGGGCTTTTGTCTGGTTTATGTTTACACGGGTCTTGTGCATACAGTCACCATTACTGTAAGTGCATTTGAACAAGTTCCCAGTTGCCTGAAAAACTCTGTTTCCTTATAGCCATCTGCCATCTCTGGCCCTTACAGTCTTTAAGCTCCCTCCGCTGCAATGATCCCTGAACCCTGGGTGGCAGAAGTTTAATATAGGAGTCCTACCAGGGACTCACACTCTTCAGTCTTTTATTCTCTAC
This sequence comes from Nannospalax galili, assembly GCF_000622305.1. NCBI lineage: Eukaryota > Metazoa > Chordata > Mammalia > Rodentia > Spalacidae > Nannospalax > Nannospalax galili. Next base: position 8,885,042 of record NW_008360331.1, on the reverse strand, counting down.
AGTTTGGTCAGTTGTGGCTTTCTGAGCTGATCATCATCTGTTGCTTGAGGAAGCTTCACTGGCGAGAGTTGAGAGATCCATTAATATTCTCTCTGTTGTCTGTTCCTCTATGTTCCCTGAGCCTTAGGTGTAGAGGTTATATTGTAGAGATATCAATTAGGGCTGGTCATCTTATAGACACTCATTCTCTGCAAGTGACCAGTTGTAGAACCCTGTGATATTCTCCATCTGTTACAAAAAGCTTCTTTGAAAAGTGGTGAGTGGCATACTTAACTGTACATATAAGAATACATTTTTAGCACACAGTAAGAAATTAACATCCATCTATGGATGTGACAGATGTAGGTTTTTCTCTAGGATCTATGTCTTTTCCAGCCATGTGTATCTGACACTTTATTTACAGTATCACACATGAATTCTCACCCACTGAGTGGGTTTTAAGTCCAATTAGATGAAAGCTGTCGATTATCCCCAAGATAAAAGTGCCATTACTGCGCTGATAGAGATAGTTTGCTGCAATGGTCATTGTTGTGGTTATTAGGCTTTTTGGCTGGGTTAGACCATTAATTGATTTTTCTCTCTTAATGTCTTACATAGTCTCCTCTGATACTATGAGAGCTCGTCTTCAGGGAGGAGGATCCCAGGTCAGTTCCAGCTCCATTGCTCCAAGTTCTGTGTCCCAAGTATGTAAAAAGGTAAGCAGTAAGGTCTTACCTTCAAGTTCTTGGAGGCAATCAAGGAGCCCTAGTTCTTAATGAAAATCTCTGAGCTTCTAGTCACTTGTGGGAGAGAAGTGAGGACACAGGGTGTAGTTGAACTCTGAGCAAGGGCCATATATTTTGGGCATTCCTAATCCAAAAATCTGAAGTTCAAAGATCTACAAAATCTGAAACAGTTGTGTATTGACATTACACCAAAGTAGAAACTCTATATTATAAAATTCTGTTTCCTGAATGAAATTATTCAAAATATTACATAAAATTACTTTGGAGCTGTGCTTATGAGGGATACATGAAACAAATGAATTTTCTATTTAACTTGTGTCTCTTCCCCCAAGATATTTTATTGTCTATGCAGCTCTTCCAAAATATGTAAAGGTCCAAAATCTGAAACAATATTGATCTTGATTACTTTGATTAAAGGATAATCAGTCTGTACTTGATAACTTCCTCAATTTCTCTGAGGTCAATTTGTTCTCCCTGAGATTGCTTGGGCACTCATTATTATAATGCTCCTACTAAAGTCTCTGACAAGGTAAGCTCAGTAAATGTTTGTTCTTCATGTGTTTCTCCTCATACTTGCAGTGATCCCACCTTTGTGTGGATGGGTACATGGTGGTGGCAGAGATTTCTATTTCAGGCAGTGTCTCTCTCTCTCTCACTTCCAGCAAAGTGCCTGCAATGTAACAAAGTCTTGAGAGATGATGTGTCTCAGCTCATAACAGCTTGTCGCTTCTTACAGTGCTCAACATACAGGTTCCCTCTGTTCCTTGAATCCCCAAGCTCCTTACCACTGAATTATTTCACAACTGTCCTTCTCTTTGTTGGGATGTCAACCCAACACTTTCCCAAGATTCCGCTGCCACTTGGGTTCAGCTTGATAGCGCACCTCACAGTTATATGCAGATAATGTCCTTCTGAGTAGAGTTCTGCTCCACACCTAAATGTTATGTGTGATCTTTCAGGCAAAAACAGGAGGTCTTTCCCTACAGGTCTTACCTGTGTCTGTACCACAGCGTTTGCAGTGCTTGGACGTTTTCTGGCTTTTCTAAACAGAGATGTAGCCCAGGGCTCATTATTCACATTTGTCTATCTGTGTGGTTAACCCAGCCACCTCCCCTGAAAGGGCTTATCTATCAGGCCTTATCTACAGGCTGAGCACTTTCGTGGACTTAGTAACTTTTTCTCCTTGCTTTTGCCCCTCCCCTCTGAAGTCCTAGCCCATGCACCCAGAGAAGCCAAAGCCTTTTGTTGGGGTTCCTCAGCAGTGAGATGATTCAGCATATCATTTGTCTGAGTCCCTGATCTGTGCCAGTCATTGGGGAAGAAGGAGCAGAGATGAGTGGCACATATTTTCCCATTGCTTATACTACTGGGAAATGAATGTAGACTTAATTGCCACTTTTAGTTTAGCTAATTTCTTAAGTCATTACCACTGCACCTGACTACAGTTTGAAATGATCTTGTAGGGCTTGTTTAGTGTAGCCACTTCCTGACTTGAATAAAAGCCCTATGCTTCTGGAACCTTGCCTGCTTTACCCATCTCTGTGTCTGCACTGCCTGCAAGAGTGGCTGCCATACGCTTGCTCTTCAATAAAAATATAAACACCAAATAAATGGATGTTACATACCTTACATGTTTCTTGATCTGAGTTCTTCACACAAGAAAATCAGCACACACCATGCTTTTCAAAAGGACATAAATAAGATCGGAGCCTTTAACGCTAGTTCTTTTAACCGATGTTAAATCTACTTGATACCTTATCTGCCTCCAACTGCCAACACTCATCCAGGAACTCTTATCACTTGAAATAAGGTTCCATATAACTGACTATGGCTGACACAATTTCCACTTTTCCTGCTTGATGCTGATAGCTAGTCAGCTAATCTGTTCTTCACTGGTTGTTAATTTTTTATTCTTTTACTGAATATCCCATTTTTACTTGCCTTTGCTCTTCTGGGTTCTAGAAATCCTATTTGACTTATTTACTTATTACAAAAGATGGTAAACTCTAAAACAGAAGTTGGCAAATTATGAGCAATTGGCCAAATGTAGTAGCATTTATCTTGTATCACTACAGTCCTGGAATTACAGATTTTAATGCTTGTTAATATAGTACAGAGATAGCATGCAGCCAATAAGCCTGAAATATTTACTGCATGACTCTTTGCAGGAAAAGATGCTGAACTCAGACCCCAAATACAATTAGCCAGCTTCTATGGAATGGGACTCAGATTCATGTACTAGCAGCTGAAATACTCATTAAAATGGCTGGCTAACCTCAAAGAAGACTATTTACTTCATTAAGCAGATATTACCATAGTACATGTGCTCTTTTTTTAAAAAATAAATAATTTATTGAGAATTTCATACATGCATATAAGGTGTTTTGATCAAATCCATGCCCACACCTTCTCCTCCAACTCCTCCCATAACTCCCCATCACTTTTTTCTGATAACTTCATGTACTCTTTCTTCTTTCTTTATTTTTATGGGGCTTTTGGCTACACTAACATCCCCGCCCCTCCGAAGTGGTAACGCTAAAATCTTTTAAGGATTAGATAAAAACTCCCAAATATTTTTGACATTTTGGCCTTTGGAAAAGAGTATGTTTTACTCTAAGAGGCCCAAGGACATTGTGAGTTTTAGCCAAAAAACTGGCTACTTTTCTTTGGGGTCTTTTTTACCCTAACTGCCCAGCCAAATCCTACCTCCTATTCTTATCACATCATTCTCTGAAGAGGTTACCGAAATTGCCAATAGGGAATTGGGACACAGACCACTCTGTTTTCTTCCATGCTGAACAGGGACACAGGGTGAGGCAATTGGAGTACCCCTTCAGTGGGTCTATCTAAAAGACTCCCAAATTGCATAACTCTTATCTCTAGGGGGAGAAGAAAGTCCTTGAACGTGAATAGGAGATGTGAAGGAGAAGTAAAGGTAAGAGTAATTAGCATTACAAGTTCTAGACAGGGAACTAGAAAAAAGTCAGAACAGGGCAATTTTCAAATGTTCATATGTGAGTCCGTTGGAATTTCTTGACAAGGGCGTCCAAGAACATCCCTCTACTAGGTTCCTCCTCATTTTTCTTTGGTCTTCCAAGGCTAGACTCGAGTAATGGATTCAGGATTTGCTTTCAAGTATTTTGATAGGTGTTAGGGTGGTTAGAATCAGTGTCAGTTCCGTCTCAAAGGCTTCAAGATAACTGAGGGGTTGCTGAGGTGTATGTATGACCTGAGGGTATGCACACTGGAAAGCCTATGCCCAGCATGGGTCATGCCTTCTCTTCCTAGCCTTCCCCAGATTGTATACTTTAGCCCTCCCCAAATCCAGGAGGCCATGTGTGATTAGGGCCAAATTACATACAGTTGGCTGGGAGGAGAGGCTGGATACTCTGGTGAGGGTCCAATGACCCTGTTTGCCCCTCCTTTAATGAAGGAGCACAACCGACAACTAGCCCAATTGTGACGTTTCCTGAGTCTGTGTTACTTCACTTAGTATAGCAGTTCTAGATCCATCTATTTACCTGCAAATTTCATTATTTCATCTTTCTTTACTGCTGAATAGAACTCCATTCTGTAAACATACTACATTTTTGTTAAACACTCATCAGTTGAGGGGCAATTAGGTTGCTTCCATCTCTTAGCTATTGTGAAAAGAGAAGCAACAAACATGATTGTACAAGTGTCTCTACAAAAGGATGAGTCCTTTGGGTATATGCCAAGGAGTGGTGTAACCGGGTCAGATGGTAGGTTCATTTTTAGTTTTTTTCAGAGTTCTCCACATTGTTTTCCATAGAGGCTGCATGAGTTTGCAACCCCACCAGCAGTGAATGAGTGTTCCGCTTTCTCCACTTCCTCGCTAGCATTTGGTATCATTTGTTCTCGTGATCCTAGCCTGTCTGATTGAAGTACAATGACACCTTAAGGTGGTTTTAATTTGCATTGAAGAGGTGAACACTTTTTGAGATGCTTCTTAGGCATCTTTATTTATTCGTTTGAGAACTTACTGTTTAGATCTTTAGCCCATCTTTTAATTGGATCATTTGGTTTTTTTGCTTCATTGTTTTTTGAGTTTTTTTTATATATTCTGGATGTTAAGCCTCTATCAGATGTGTCACTGGTGAAGAGTTTTTTCCCATTCCGTGGGTTTTTGCTTCCCTTTTTTCATTGTTTCTTTTGCTGTACAGAAGATTTTAAGTTTAATGAGGTCCCACTAGTTGATTGCTGACTTAATTCCTGAGCAACTTATGTCTGATTTAGAAAATCCTTTCCTACACCTGTATCTTGTAAGTTACTGCCAATACTTTCTACTAAGAGTTTCAGGGTTTCCATTTTACTTTGAGGGCTTTGATCCATTTGGAGTTGACTTTTGGGCAAGGTGAAAGATAAGGATTAATTTCATTCTTCTACTGGTAGAGATCCAGTTTTGCCAGCACCATTTGTTGAAGATGTTGTATTTCATCCATTGTGTGTTCTTGGTACCTCAGGTGGCTGAAACTGTGTGTACTCGGGTTTGGATCTTCAATGATGTTCCATTGATCTATGTGCCTGTTTTTGTGCCAGTACCATGCTGCTTTTATGACTATAGCTCTGCAGTATACTTTGAGACCTGGTATAGAACCCTAGCATTGTTCTTTGTGCTCAGGGTTGCTTTGGGTATCCGGGGTCTTTTGTGTATCCATACGAATTTAAGGATTTTTTTTCTAATCCTTTGAAGTATCTCATAGCGATTTTGTTTGGGATTACATTAAATCTATATATTGCTTTTGGTAGGATGGCCATTTTCACAATATTAATTCTTCTAATCCATGAGCATGGGAGATCCTTCCATCTCCTGATGTCTTCCTCAATCTTTTTCTTTAACGATTAAAATATTCATTGTAGAGATCGTTGGTGTCTTTGGTCAGGTTTATTACTAGGTATTTTATTTATTTTGCAGCAATTGTGAATGGGAGCATTTCCCTGTATTCTTTTTCCAATTGCTTGCTATTGTATATAGAAAGGCCACTGATTTTTTGTAGATTGATTTTATAACCTGCCACTATGCTGAAAGTGTTGATCATTTATAGTAGCTTTCTGGTGGAACTTTTGGATCTCTTAGGTATATTATCATATTGTCTGCATATTGACTTCTTCTTTTCCAATTAGTACTCCTTTAATTTCCTTCTCCTGTCTTATTGCTCTAGCAAGAGTTTCAAGCACTATGTTAAAAAAGACTGGAGATAGTGGACATCCTTGTCTGGCTCCTGATTTTAATGGGAATGCTTCCAGTTTTTCTCCATTTAGTATGATGTTGGCTGTGGGTTTGTCATATATAGCTTTAATTATGTCGAGATATGTTGCCTCCAGTCCAGTTTCCTCTAGGGCTCTGAAATACATGCTGAATTTTGTCAAAAGCCTTTTCTGCATCTATTGAGATGACAATGTAGTTTTTGTCTTTGAGTCCATTCATATGATTGATGATGTTTATTAACTTGTGCATATTGAACCATCCTTGCATCTCTGGGGTAAAGCCTATTTGATCATGGTGAATGATCTTTATGATGTGTGTCTATATGTAGTTTGCAAGTATTTTGTTAAGAATTTTTGCCTCTATATTCATTAAGGATATGGGTCTATAGTTTTCTTTTTTGTTTCTGGCTTTATCCGGTTTGGGTATTACAGTGATGTTAACTTGATAGAAAGAAGTTGGGAATTCTCCCTCTGTTTCTATCGTTTTGAATAATTTAAGTAGTATTGATTGGAGATCTTTTTTAAATGTCTTATAAAATTCTGCTGTAAATCCACCTGGGCCTAGGTTTTTTTTTTAGTTGGGAGGCTTTGTATACTGTTTCAGTTTCCTTATATGGGTCTGTTTAAACAGTTCATCTCTTCTTGGTTTAATTTTGGTGGTTCCCAATGTTTTAGATATCCACCCACTTCAAATTTAAGTAGTATTGATTGGAGATCTTTTTTAAATGTCTTATAAAATTCTGCTGTAAATCCACCTGGGCCTAGGTTTTTTTTTTAGTTGGGAGGCTTTGTATACTGTTTCAGTTTCCTTATATGGGTCTGTTTAAACAGTTCATCTCTTCTTGGTTTAATTTTGGTGGTTCCCAATGTTTTAGATATCCACCCACTTCATTTAGATTTTAGGTTCCCATGATTTCAGATATCCATCCATTTCTTTTAGACTTTTGTATTTAGTAACATATAGCTTTTTAAAATATTCCCTTATAATGGTCAGGATCTTTTGGGTGTCTGTTGTGTTGTTTCCCCTTTCATCTCTGATTTCGTTGATTTGGATTTGCTCTTTCTTTCTTTTGGTTAACTGGGCTAAGCATCTGTCTATCTTGTTTAGCTTTTCAAATAACCAGCTCTTAGATTCATTGATTCTTTGTGTCATTTTCTTTGTTTCAATTTCATTAATTTCTGCTCTAATTTTTGTTATTTCTTCTCTTCTTCTGTGTTTGGGTTTCATTTGTTCTTGCCTTTCCAGTGTTTTGAGCTGCAGTGTTAGTTCATTTATTTGGGCTTTTTCTAATTTTTTAATGTAGGCACTTAGAGCTATGAACTTCCCTCTTAGGACTGCTTTTAAAGTGCCCCAGAGATCATGTTGTGTTGTATTGTCCTTTTTGTTGAATTCCAGGAATTATTTTATTTCTTTCTTAATTTCTCCTTTGACACACTCATTGTTTAGGAGTATTGTTCAATCACCACAAGTTCATATAGTGATTAGGGCTTTGTCCAGTGTTGATTTTGAGCTTTATTACATAACCATTGCCAGATGATTCTAGTATCCACAGTGGTAGCCTTTTAAGATAATGCAGCTAAACCTACACTGTTAAAAGGAGGGTCTGGGGCCCACCTACAACTCCTCTCAGGTCAAACATCATAGCCTTTTCACTAAATGAAGAGGAAAAGGAAGTTAGAACCTACCACTTAAATATTATGTCCTAGTTTCAAATCATGTTTTTAGTTTTCAAATCTCCAACTCAAATATTCTCTAAAACTCTATTTTTCCATAGCAGATTTGTCAACCATAGAAGTAAATGGATAGCCGTGGCCCATGAAGACCAGAACAAGGACATTTGCTAATATGCAAAGATCATCTGCAAGTCAAGTGTTTTTGAACTGGGGTCCTCTGTGCTGAGTATTCTCTTCTCGGCCATACACAAAGCAACAAGGAAATAACAGCAAAGTAAAGACCAAGCCTAGAAGTCATTGAACTTTCAACACATTTACAATATGGCTGGGCAAGGAACAATGACATATAGAGAATAACACAAAGCACTGCATGGCAGAACATGCATCAACTATACAG
>NW_008360331.1:8867701-8874956 GCF_000622305.1 Nannospalax galili | reverse complement strand
TGTTGTGCAGTATTCTACTTTTCCTTGATTTCTAGGATTTCTTTTATTTCTTTTCTCCTTTGTCCTTTGACACACTCATTGTTTAGGAGTATTGTTCAATCACCACAAGTTCATATAGTGATTAGGGCTTTGTCCAGTGTTGATTTTGAGCTTTATTACATCCTGTTCCACTAGATTGCATCTCTTTTTTTTGTGGTCTGGTAGAATACATGGAATTATTTCAATAATTTGTATTTGTTGAGGTTTGTTTTGTGGCCCAGTATGTGGTAAATTTTTGAAAAAGTATATTCCTTGGTGCTTGGGTGGAATATTCTAAAGATGTCTGTTAGGTAGGTCCATTTGATGTAAGGTATCATTTAATTCAGATGTCTCTCTGCTTTTTCTTTATCCAGTTGACCTGTCTAATGGAGACAGTGGGGTACTGAAGTCCCTTAGTGTTATTGAGTTGGTATTAATCTGTGTCTTAAAGTCCCATAATGTTGTTTTTATGAATTTGGGTGCACCAGAGTTTGCTGCATATATGTTGAGGATTGTAATATTTTCTTGGTTAACTGTTCCTTTGATCAGAATAAATTAACCCTCCTGATCTCTTCTGATTAGTTTTACTTCGAAGTCTATTTTGTCAGATATTAGAATTGCAATCCCTGCTTGTTTCTTAGTGCTATTTTCTTGGAATATTCTTTTCCATCCTTTTACCTTAAGGTAGTGCCTGTCCTTGAAGGTGAGATGGGTTTCTTGCAGACAACAAAAAGATGGATTTTGTTTCTTAATCCATTCACTTAGGCTGTGTCTTTTGACTGGGGAGTTTAATACATTGATATTTAATGTTATTATTCAAAGATGTGTGTTGGTTGCCATCATTTTGATTGCTGTTTGTGTTCTCTGTCTAATTTTGTGTTTCCTCAATTATACCTTTATTTATTTTCTTTCATTGCCCCGGGGGTATAGTTGTTTCTCTCTCCACTCTGTATTGCTTCAAGTATTCTTTAAAGGGCTGGTTTTGTGGACATGTATTCTTTCAGGTTATTCATGCCATGGAAGAGTTTTCTTTCCCCCTCGTCTATAATAGACATTTTTGCTGGGTAAAGTATTCTGGGCTGACATCTATTGTCATGTAGAACTGGAAATACCTTGGTCCAGGCTCTTCTGGCTTTCATAGTTTGCATTGATAAGTCAGCTCTAATTTTGATGGGCTTTCCTTTATATGTGACTTGTTGTTTTCTTTTCTGCTTCAATATTCTCTCTTCTGTACATTTAGTGTTTTTACTATGATATGTCATGGGGAGTTTCTTTTCTGGTCCTGTCTATTTAGTGTTCTATGTGCTTTCTCTATTTGCATTGCGATGTCTTTCCTTAATTTTGAGAAATTCGCTTCTACAATCTTAAGATCTGGTCAGTACCATTAACCTGAGATTCTTCTCCTTCCTCTCTGCCTATATGTAGATTTGGTCTTTCCATGTTGTCCCACATCTCTCGAATATTCCATTCCTGTGTGTTTTTTAATGTTCCATAATCTTTGATTGAGTGGCACAATTCTTCAATTTTATCCTTTCGGTGTTGCTATTCTGTTTTCTATTTCATTCATTCTAGTGGTGAGGCTTTCCTGTGTTATTTCAAGTTGGCTTATTGAGTTTTGCACTTCCTTCTTCATTTCTGCCTGAATTTTCTTCAATGTTTCTATCTCTTTTGTGAATTTATTCAGAAGTTTTACCCTATCTTTTTTTAGTTCTTTGATTTGTTTGTTCATGTGTTCTTTAAATTCATTGAATTCTTTGATCATGTTTATGATTGTTTTTAAATTTCAGTGTTCTAGGTTATCTCTAGGGGGTTCTCCTTGTAGAACTCTTCTACAGAATTGGTGGACTTTAGTGGGGACATAGTGTTTTGACTTTCCATTTTATTATTCTTTTGTTGTGATTTTGGCATGTGAATTTCTTTTGTTGTTAATGATTCTGATATGAGAATTAAGTTGAAGTATGCTTCTGTTTGTATTATCAGGTGCCTAGATCCTTTCTTTATTGGTTTTGTAAAGCCAGTTGGTACAGAGTTCAGGTTCTCTGAGGTTTAATTTGGAGTAACCTGATGGCTTCAGATCAGCTATTCAGGAGTACCCACAGAAGCCCAATTCAGGTTCCAGTCAGGTAAACTCAGGCCTCCTTCACCTCATGGGATCAGGATCCAGGCGCTCTCGGGCTTTCCCCTCCATTCTCAGCCCGTATGCCAGAGGGAGGCCAGAGGGATGCCAGAACTCAGCACTCTTAGTGGTATGCTGAGATCAGAGCTGCTATACCAATGAAGGTTGAAACCCACCATCTCAGGCTGTCTGCTAGGATCTCAGCCTTAGCCTACCAAAGCCAGATCTGCCCTGGGGCCTTGTGGGGGCCTCACAAAATTCCAGGCAAGGGGATGGATACAGCCCAATTAGGGGAAGCTCACCACCACATGTAAGCAGGATCAAGGTGCTCTCAGGTAGTCCCTTGCATTCTCAAGCCCTCTGCCAGAGGGAGGCCAGAGGGAGGCCAGAGGGAGGCTAGAGGGAGGCCAGAACTTGGCCCTCTTTGGCATTCTGCCAAGATCAGAGCTGCTACACCAATCCTATATGCTCTTCTAATCTGAGCAGAGTGAATGACCTCATTTGGACTTAGGGGTCCACTGCGTATTACCTTTGTTTTCTACATCTTAGGACCTGGTGTCAACTGTGTGCAACAATTTTACTCTGGAGTGTCTAGAAGCTCATTAACATAATGGGAAATTCTAAGGTAAGTTTCTAAATTCATGCTAGCAGTGATGTGATGAATAGATCAAGATGAGAAGGGAAAGAGGTGCCAACACCAAGGGAACCAATTTCCAAAGACAAACCTTATGAAAATGTAAGTGTGTCTCCACTGACTTTTCTCTTGCTTTGATTACTAGCTCTGGAAAAACAGTTGGCTGCATTTAATAAGAACAGAAATGTCATTTCATTTGTGAAGAACAGTATGTTTATACAGTCAACGAATATACACTGAATACCTACTGTTTACCAAGTCTTGGGAATCTTATACTTGACTCAGGCCTTCCTTTTGTTATCTTGGTGAAAGAATGAGGAGATTATTTTTACCTTTTTCCCATCTTTATGGTGTGAGAAGGTGGACTATGTCATATGTCAGATGGTGATGCATGCTATGGAGGTAAATGCCACAGAATAAAAGAGATAGGAAGGGCAGATGGGAGTAATTCTCTGTTGACTGAGAAGTTCTTGGAAGTTGACTGATGTAATGAAAGCAGAGCAGAGCAGGAAGGAAGTGTGAAACTTGGGGATCATATAGAAGAAGTGCAGGACTGGAGTGATGGCTCAATGGATGAAGTGCTTCCCCCACAATTGGGAGAACTGGAATTGAGGATCCACAGAACCCATATAAAAGCCAGGGAGCTGTGGCAACCCTTTGTAATTCCAGATCTCCTGATACAGAGATAGAGGAAACCTGGTCAAGCTGCCTAGTTACACTATCTAAAATCAGTGAAACTCAGGTTCGATGAGAGATTCTGCCTTAAAATACAAAGTGAAGAGCAATTGAGGAAGACGTCTGATGTGAACTTCAAGTCTCTTCATGCACACAGACACATACACATATAATGTTGTAAGTCAAATTCACTGCTGGGATGTTCACGTGGCATCCAATCCCCTCCTCCCATGGTTCTTGCAACAGCCTGAGGAAAAAATTCTCCAAACTCTTGTTTGAATAATCTTAATGAGTTTATTGGACTTGCTAAATGAGCTTGGGGTGTGGGTTTACTTACAGACACGCAGGTGTCTCCCTATTCACGGTTGATGCAGAAAATCCACACCCAGACATAAATCCTGTGGTTCCAGACAACCTTATAAAATAGTGAGAGACCAGCCTTGTGTTTTCCCAGGTTTTATACACTTAGCCCCTCCCCTGCAAGCAGCTATGGTCAACCGATTGGCTGGAAGAGGAAAGGGGAGTGACTTCTTTGCAGAGTGTGGGAAGGAGGCAGGTCCATGGCTTGTCATCACAGGGTCAGAGGAACATCCAGGTCACAAATGTGCATGGGGTACCCCCTCATATACATGCATGTGAATGTACCATACGTCCACACATTTAACAAAGGTAGAAATTGCAGCCAGTGCTGTGACATTAAGTTCTGCTGCAAGGATAACGAGGAGGATAGTGCAAGAAAGTGAAGAAAGTAGATTGGAAGAGAAGAACTCAGAGATGACCCAGGGCACCACATCTATAAACACTCAAGATGTTGTCTTTTACTAAATGAGAAGCATATGGGGACTTGAAAATAGGATTGCAACTGTATAGCAGAAGAGTGCTGTGGTTGCTTTGATGCTGTGGAGACTGGTCTGAATGAGAGAGAGGACTCAGATGTCAGAAGAACATTTTAGTAATAGGAAAACTGATGATTGTCAGAGCCAGGGTAGTGATGGCAGAGGCATCGGAAATCATTATTTAAAGAAGAGAACTGCGTTTTTAAACTATTGTGTGCATGTGTTGGTGTAATATGTACAAAAGAGAAGAGAAAAGTCAAAAAGGCTCCAGAGTTTTCATTCAGAACAAGTGAAACCATGAAGTTAACATTTGCAAGATGGAGAAAAATGTAGGAAGGAGTACAGGGTTGGTCAATGTGAACTAGAAGCTGGCTTTCGGAGTAATTGTAACCTATATCTCTTAAGTCCAAGTAAAGATCCAGGTGAGGTTCACAGACCGCATGCAAACCAGAGGGGAGTCTAGATTGCAGATACATATTTAGGAGTTACATTTTTTTTAGCAAGTGCATGTTAATTAATTTATTTTTTAATTACTTATTTAATAACCACATACTTAGAAGAAGCATTTCATTACAACAGCATTGACATGTTCAATAACAATTTCCAGAGCTATGATGCATGTCTTTTGGGCTGTAAATTTTTAGGTTTACAGTTGAATTATTACAGTCATACAATATTGTACTAGTATAAACCCTATAAGACACAAAACTAAATGAGGTTTTAACCTTTAAAAAAGATCTCCATTTCATTATTAAAATACATATTTTCATACAGAAAAATTCATTTTCAATGCAACTGACATTAAGATGTTTGCACATGTGTTTCTACTCTCTATATATCTGATTATTACTAGTCACAGTCAGTTACTTTCTGAGCTCCTTGGCATCTGAGCATGGACATGAAGTCATCAGGTAGATTTCAATGGTAATGCTTTTTACGTCTACTAATTATTAAGGAGCAAATTTTTATGCTTTGAAGAATGATTAGTTCTTAAATTTTTTTAAATTTAATAACTATATGATTAGAAGAAGCATTTCACTATAGCTTTAACATATTCAGTAACACAATCCAGAGCAAGAGTACATCTCTTTCACAAGTGGGTGCAAGTTTCTAGGTTCACAGTTGAATTAATACAGTTAAACAATATTGAACTCAGCATAAGCCCTGTAAGACATAAAATTGAATGCTCTTAACCTTTAAAAAAAATCTCCATTTCATTTTAGAATATATTGCTCTTTGCAGAAAGACTCATTGTTCTTGCTACTGACACTGAGATGTTGGCGCATGCATCTCTAATTGCATCTCTAATCTGTATGTATCTGATTATTACTAGTCATAATTGGTTGCACTTGGCTCCTTGGCACCTGTGTATGTCTATAAAGTCATCGGGAAGATTTCATCTCTACTAATTAACATGATGTAAATTTCCATACTTCCTCCTCAAATATAATGCATTTTTAAAAATTGGTTGATTTTGTGTGTGTGTGTGTGTGTGTGTGTGTGTGTGTATCACACAGAACAGCTCAAACCATCTTATTCAACTATACACCCACTTCCCAGGTAGCAAGCACCCTCCCATAGCTTCCCTCCCCCTACTAGAGCCCTTATACTCTGATATCCCTGCTGCTGTCTGATGTGTTGTCGGCACCCCCAGCCCTTCCCCACTGCTTGCCCTTGTGGTGAATCTAATCAGCCTATCAAGAGGTCTTTGTTTTAGGAGGGTCAGCTGTTCCTCCTCTAGCAGCAATCAGTTGTCAATATTCCTTTAGCTAAGACTGGGGTCTGCTGTTCATTTTCCCAGTTCTATGCTGGGTTACTATCTGGGAGTCCTTTGGCCACACTGGTCAACAACTCAAAAGAAGGTATCACTTATCTGGCATTGTTGCTTGTTATGTAGACTTTAGCTATGCATATGGACTCTTAAGAAATTATATTGGCCCCTTTAATCTTGGTTATAGTTTCCTTTTGGGTGTTTAAGGCCATACAGTTGGTCCAGATAAACCAATTTATTTTTACTCTTAAGGTTGTTTGAGTACCTGTTCCTCAGGGGTCACATGGGCTTGGGAGGAGGCCATGGCTTCTTTTACCACTTCCGCCTATGTGTAGATAATTCAAAGGAAAAGAGCAGCAACAAACATGGATGTACAAGTGTCTCTGCAATAGGATGAGTTCTTTGGGTGTATGCCAAGGAGTGGTATAACTGGGTCAAATGGTAGGTTCATTTGTGGTTTTTTAAGAGTTCTCCACACTGCTTTCCATAGGGGTTGAAAATGTTTGAAGCCCCACCAGCAGTGGATGAGTGTTCCCCTTTTGCCACATCCTCTCCAACATTTGGTATCATTTCTTCTCTTGATCTTAGCCAGTCTGACTAGGGTAAGATGAAATCTTAAAGTGGTTTCAATTTGCGTTTCCCTAATTATTTTTGCTGACTAGGGTAAGATGAAATCTTAAAATGGTTTCAATTTGCGTTTCCCTAATTATTTTTGCTGTTGAGCATGTTTTAAGATGCTTCATAGCCATCTTTATTTCTTCTTTTGAGAACTCTCTGTTCAGCTACTAGCCCATCTTTTAATTGGGTTACTTCTTGTCTTGATTCTCTGTTTCTTGAGTTCATTATATATTCTGGATATTAAACCTTTGTCAGATGTTTTGCTGGTGAAATTTTCTCCCATTCTGTGGGTTTTCTGTTTGCTTCCCTGGTTGCCTCCTTTGATGTACAGAAGCATTTAGTTTAATGAAGTCCCATTTGTTAATTCTTGCCCTTGTTTCCTGAGTATTTGATGTTCGGTTTAGTAAAACCTTTCCTACACCTATATCTTGTAGGTTTTTCCTAAAGTTTTCTTCTAACATTTTCAGAGTTTCAGGTTTTAAAATGAGGTCTTTGATCCAATTGGAATTGACTTTTGTACAGAGTGAAAGATAGGGGTTCAATTTCATTCTTCTACAGGTGGAGATCCAGTTTTGCCAGTACCATTT
>NW_008360331.1:8867139-8867422 GCF_000622305.1 Nannospalax galili | reverse complement strand
TAGTCTTGGGGCCCCAGACACCTGGGGAACCAATACTGTTTCCTGATCCTTCTCACACAGAGCAACTCAGTCCCTTTTCTTGGGCTCCAGGAGCACCGCTTCTGGTCCTGACCCCGCGCTCACCTCTCTCTGCTTCCCTGGGCCTGCAGGAGCACCGCTTCTGGTCCTGACCCCGCCCTCACCTCTCTCTGCTTCCCTGGGCCTGCACCACCGGCTAACTCTCCTAGCCTGCAGTACTATCCTCAGCCCTCTTGGGCTGTCTATAGCGCAGCCCTCCGTGCCG
>NW_008360331.1:8864050-8864859 GCF_000622305.1 Nannospalax galili | reverse complement strand
GTGCTTCCGTAAGAATCTTAGGATGATTTTTTTCCAATTATGTGAAAAATGTAATGGGTATTTTGATTGGCATTGCATTGAATCTATAAATGACTTTTGGTAGGATGGTCATTTTCACAATATTAATTCTTCCCATCCATGAGCATGGGAGGTCCTTCCATCTTCTGATGTCTTCCTCAATCTCTTTCTTTAAATATTTAAAATTTTCATTGTAGGGGTCTTTAATGCCTTTGGTTAGGTTTATTCTGAGATAAAGAGTTTTTGGCAACTATTGTGAAGGGGGAGTGTTTCCATGTGCTCTTTCTCTGATTACTTGTTATTGGTATATAGAAAGGTACAGACTTTGCAGGTTAATTTTGTAACCTGCCAGTTTACTGAACATAATAATTTCTAGGAGTTTTATGGTGAAAATTTTGGCATCTCTTGGATATAATATATCATGTTCAAAAAGGGATAATTTGATCTCTTGGTTTTCAATTATTGCTCCTTTAATTTCCTGCTCTTGTCTTATTGCTCCTGTAAGAGTTTCAAGAACTATCTTATAGAGAATTGGAGATAGTGACAGCCTTGTCTGGTTCCTGATTTCAATGGTAATGCATCCAGTTTTTCTCCATTTAGAATGATGTTGGCTGTGGGTTTGTTATATATGGCTTTAATTATATTGAGGTATGTTCCCTCCAGTCCAGTTCCCTCTAGGACTTTGAACATAAATGCATGTTGAATTTTGTCAAAGGCCTTCTCTGTATCTATTGAGATGACCATGTGGTTCTTGTGTTTGAGCCCGTGTATATGATTTATGACGTTTATTG
>NW_008360331.1:8863635-8863749 GCF_000622305.1 Nannospalax galili | reverse complement strand
CTGTTTAGTTTTGATGGTTTAGTTTTGATGGTTCCCACACCTTTAGATATCTGTCCATTTCTTTTAGGCTTACAAATTTAGTAGCATATAGGTTTTTAAAGTATTCCTTTATAA
>NW_008360331.1:8846472-8863563 GCF_000622305.1 Nannospalax galili | reverse complement strand
TTTGGAGGTGCTCTTTCTTTCTTTTGGTTAACTGGGCTAGCGGTCTGTCAATCTTGTTTATCTTTTCTAAGAACCAGCTCTTGGAATTGTTGATTCTTTATATTGTTTTCTTTGTTTCAATTTCATTAATTTCTTCTCTGATTTTTGTTATTTCTTCTTGTTGGCTGGGTTTGGGTTTCATTTGCTGTTGCTTTTCAAGTGTCTTGAGTTGCAATGTTAAGGCATTTATTTTTGTTCTTTCTGATTTTTTGATGTAGGCACTTAGAGCTCTAACTTCCCTCTAAGAACCACTTTCAGCGGTCCCAGAGGTTTTGTTGTGTTGTATTGTCCTTTTCATTTAGTTCCAGGAATACTTTTATTTCTTTCTTAATTTCTCTTTTGACCCATTCATCATTCAGGAGTGTGTTGTTTAATCTCCATGTGTTCGTGTGGTGATTTTGGCTTCTTCGGGTGTTGATTGTAAGTTTTATTGCATTGTGGTTTGATAGAATGCATGGAATTATTTCAGTCTTTTTGTATTTGTTGAAGTTTGTTTTGTGCCTCAGTATATGGTTGATTTTGCAGAAGGTTCCCATGGGGTGCTGAGTAGAAAGTATGTCTTTTGGTGCTTGGGGTGGTATACTCAGTAGATATCTGTTAAGTCCATTTGGTATATGGTATTGCTTAATTCAGATGTCTCTCTGTTAATTCTCTGCCTGTTGACCTATCTAATGGAGAGAGTGGGGTATTGAAGTTCCCTACTATTAATGAGTTGGGATTAATCTGGGTCTTAAAGCCCTGTAGTATTTTTTTATGATGTTGTGTGCACAAGAGTTTGGTGAATATATGTTCATGATTGTAACATCTTGATTTATTGTTTCTTTGATCAGAATGAAATGGCCATCTTTATCTCTTATGCTTAGTTTTAGTTTAAAATCTATTTTGTCAGATATTAGAATTGCAAAGCTTGCTTTTTTCTTACTACCATTTGCTTGGTATATTTTTTTCCATGCTTTCACTTTAAGATAGTGCCTGTCCTTGAAAGTGAGATGAGTTTCTTGCAGACAACAAAAAGATGGGCTTTGTTTCTTAATCCATTCACGTAGTCTGTGTCTTTTGACTGGGGAGTTCAGTCCGTTAATATTTAAAGTTATTAATGAAAGATGAGTATTGAATACTGTCATTTTTATTTCTGCTTGCATTGTTGATATTGCAGTACTTTTACACTGTTATACCCTCATTGGAATTCTTTCTGCAACCCCTTGGGTATAGTCATTCCTTTCTTCAGCTCTTTGTATTGCTTCAAGAACTCTCTGAAGGGCCGGTGGGCATATGTGGTGATTTAGAATGGGGAATATTTGGTCCAAGTTCTTCTGGATTTCATAGTTTACACTGAAAACTCAGCTGTAATTCTGATGGGTTTTCCTTTATATGTGACTTGTTGATAGTTTGCACTGAAAAGTCAATGGGTTTTCCTTTATATGTGCCTTGTTGTTTCTCTTTTGCAGCTTTCAGTATTGTCTGTTTGTTTTGTATATTTAGTGTTTTTACTATGATGTGCTATGGAGAGTTTCTTTTCTGGTCCTGTCTGTTTGTTGTTCTATGTGTTTCTTGTATTTGTATGGGCATGTCTTTCTTTAATTAGGGGAAATTCTGTTGAAGATCTGGTCCATGCCATTATCTTGGGATGCGTCTCCTTCTTGTATGCCTATGATTTGTAAGTTTGGTCTTTTTATGTTGTCACACAATTCCTGCATATTCCATTTTTGTGATTTCTTAAATTTTTCATAATCTTTTCTTGAGTGGTCTAGTTTGTCCACTTTATCTTCCAGTCTGTTTTCATTTCATTCATCCTATTGGTGAGGCTTTCTCCTGTCACATATAATTGGCTTACTGAGTGTTTCACTTCCTTTTTCATTTCAGTCTGTGTTTTCTCCAATATTTCTAACCGTTTTTTGCATTCATTCAGAAGTTTATCCCTATCTTCCTTCAGTTCTTTGATTTCTTTTTTTTGTGTGTGTTCTTTAAATTCACTGAATTCTTTTATCATGTTTATAATTATTCTTTTGTGTTACATATCCTGCATTATCTCTAGGGCATTTTTATTGTACTCCTCTAGAGGACTATTGGTATTTGGTGGGGATATGTTATTTTGGTTTTTTATGTTATTATTCTTTCTTTGTGATTTTGACATCTGAATTTCTTTTGTAGTTCTGATTTTTGTGTGAGACTCAAGTCTTCTATTTTAGGTCTGCTTCTTTTTATAAACTTTATGTGTCTTTGTTGTTTACTTTTTGGACATAAAAAGCTGGTTCTTCTAAGCTTCTGTACTCTCTTTTGATTTTATATTGGAGTGGCCAGATTGCTTTTGTCTTCAGGAGTTCCCATAGAGGCCCAAGTCAGATGAGGATCAGATGCTCTCAGGCTTTCTCCTAAGGTCTGGATCCCTCCAGGAATGATTTTGGCCTCAGGAATTTGGGGATTGGTCTGTTCTCGGAGCCAGGCACAGAAAGATGCTGGTCTAGGGCAGCTGGTGGCTGTGCCACCCAGAGATGCAAAGGAAGATAGGGGCAGGAAGTGGCCCCAGGGCTCCTGGGGACTGCACTGAGGAGCTGGCTTGGTCTGGATACAAAGGATCAGGAAGAGGAAAGATCAGCCCCAGTGTCCAGGAAATAGGCTGGTGGGTTGTGCAGGCCCAGGGAAGTAGAGGGAGGTGAGGGCTGGGCCAGTCCCAGAGTGCTCCTGGGGACCTGAGAAGGAACTGAGTTGTTCTGGATGCAAAGGGTCAGGAAGCAGTGGTGGCTCCCCAGATGTCTGGGGTGCCAAAACAAGGAAGAGGACAGGACACAGGCTAGGAGGAGAGACCAGCAAGGGAAACGGGAGGGTGAATGAGGCTCAGGGAGTCAAGGCACGTTACCCCAAGAGAGGCCTGTGGGTTGGAGAGACAGGAGTTACATTGTTAAAAATTATTTATGATTATTATTCTTTTGTATGAGTGTATTGCCTTCATGTTTTTAAGTGCTCTTGTGTCATGCAATGCCCAGAGAAATCAGAAGAGGGCATTGAACACCTGGAACTCAAGTTACAGATACCTGCTATATGGGTGCTGGGAACTGAATCTGGGTCCTCTACAAGAGTAGTCAGTGCTCTTAACTGCTGAGGCATCTTTCAAGTCCCAGGAGTTACCTTTTGATAAATCATAAAGACATGAAATGGAACAATGTCCCTAGGGATTTGGTGCATTTTTGAGATGTCTGAGAACAAGGCTCTGAGTTGGAGATGTCAATGTGGTGAGACAGGGAAAGGAGATGGAGAATGGACATTTGACATTCTGTGAAATGCAAAGAGCTAAGGGTGTGTGTGTGTATGTGTGTGTGTGTGTGTGTGTGTGTGTGTGTGTCTGTGTGTGTGTGTTAGGAACTAAGTGGAGAAAGTGAGTCAAGGAGGGCATGATCAATTCTGTTAAATGCTGCTGATGGTTAAATAAATATCCTGTTATTTATTGGGGGTCCACTGACAACATTTATTAAGGAGTTTGGGGTTGGTGTGGGTTCAGCAGATGATAGAGGAGACACTGTAGTACAGTGTCCTTTACTTGTTAAATCACTCTTCAAGGAATGTGGTAAATGGACATAAAAGAAATTGGATGACTTGAACATGTACAGGCTCAAGGAAGAAATGTTTTAGAGAGAAACTTTAGCATGTTTGGTGTTGATGAGCAGTGGAGGAATTGGCAGATCTCTGTGAGATGCCGGCCAGTCTGAAAAAAAAAATTAAAAAGGCAGGAGGGAAGGAAGGCAATGTCTGGGGTGGTTTATTTGAATGCCTGCCATCTAGAAAGTTAGAGGGATAGGCTTTGATAAGCTTGTGGAACATAAATCATGTGAATGAAAGACTAAAGAGTCAGGTTCCAGCGAGGGAAATCTACAGGGTGAACTCAATGTGGACTAGAAAACATAAACACTAATATGCTGATTTGTGTTCCTTTAACAGAGAAGACATTTCTCATAGTTCTGAGGCTTGAGGACAGATATATTTTGGCCTGTGAAATTCTTGCTCAATCTCTAATCCTACGAAGACTTAGAAGAGAGTCAGAAAGAGTATGAGAGTGTGGAGAAAAATGTTTCAATCATAACTGATTAAATTTCAAGCATCACTTTCCCTGTGCTATTTTAGTGAAACCACAAATCCTATGAACCGAAAGAATTGGGTAAAACTATAATATCTTAGCATTTCCATTAACTTTCTTTCTTTAATTGGGTTTACAGTCAATCTATTCATATATAACTTGGTTATTTCCCTGGGACTTATGATAATAATTTTTCCAGACTTTTGCAAAATTATGAAAGACACATCAAGTGGTAACTAGTTAACATTACCATTTTACTGTTGATGAATTGGTTGTTTACAAAAGACACAGATGTAGAAATTTCATCTATGCCTAATTTTGTCTATAAATAGTTTGTCGAGGCTTATTTGTCACCACTGTGTCTTTTATTAAAGTATAAATTAGGGAACTGGAAAAAGCATGATGTTATAAAGAATTATTAAAATTGAATTTTATGAACAAGAAGTAATTCCTAAAAGTTAGTGTTTTAGTTCTGTTATGTTTCAAATTTGTGTTCCTAAATGATCTTTTAATTTCATTTATAGTCACCCTAAAGTGAGATATTTTTCCCTTGTAATATTCTTAAGTACTAGAAAAACCTTTATACTAACCTAGCTCTAAAGATCAGTCTTTAACATTTAATTGATGGATTGCAAGTACAAAAGGCTTAAACTCATCAAACCCTTGATATGAAATTTCTCTGCATTTTATAGCTTATCGTGTACTTTCTCATAATCTGCTATGAATGTTGTCCAAGGTTATACCTGGCTATTCTCTAGTTTTATATGCAACATATTGATATTTAGGAATTGTTGAATGGCTAGTGTTATATAGAACTCACTCTGAAGGAACCATTAGTTCAAAATTGATTTTGGTACGTAACAGAAGTAACCAGTTTCCCATTCAATTTTGCCTTTAGAAAATTATAGTGCTGCATTATAAATCTGTCTTCTTTGTTGTTTGACTAACAGTCATGTCACGTGGGAAGAAGGGGAACTGATGTACTTTGTGTTGTTACTTAACCATCTAAAAATCAGTTCCCTCACATTGGGGGATAATGTGCAATGACCTTGGAATCTGAGTTTTTCCACTTCTCAGGCAAGAGGACCCATTTAAGTTCACGTAAATCTTTGCACAAGTAAGAGACTTGATTATTATTTATTTAGTTGGTTGTGCAAGAGCTATCTTGCTTTTCACTTTTTTCTTACAGTTTATTTATTTCTTGTATGTAAGAAGGTCACATGTGCCATGGGGTGTACATTCGGATGTCAGAAGAAAGCTGTGGGAATCAGCTTTCTTTTTCCACCATGTAGGTCCTGGGGTTTGAACCAGGATTGCCAGGCTTGGTAGCAGGTGCCTTTACAGATGAGCCATCTAGTCAGCTCTTTTCATCCCTTAAGCATTTCCAACTTTAGTGTGAACTTTCCCTTGCTCTCTACTATCACCTACATCATAATAGCAAGCATCTAGATTTTTACGATGGCTTGAAAAACTGGCTTTTGTGGTGTTTCTTTTGAATTACAATAATGCTTTAGTCAACAATTTGATTCAAGAACTATGTATAAAATATCTACTATGTTCCAGATTCTATAATGTCTGAAGTGAGACTAAAGCAGACAAAATATTTTCCTTCATAAATATTAGATTTTATCAAAGGAAGAAAAATGACAAGTCAGTAAAATACAAAAGTGTCATATGTTTACTAGTCTTTAATAGAATGAGGAAGGTCATTGGGGTTAAATAAGAGAGAGAATTGGGTGGGATGGGGTGGAATTCCAATTTTGAACAGGGTTGTCAGGGCAGACCTTGAGAAAATGACTTTCTAAGCGAAACTGTTCATATATTTATTGGGACCAGCATACTTAGTGCCAGATAATGTGACTCTATAAGGCTTTTCTTTGTTTTTATTTCTAAGTTTAATACTAAATTTATATTGAATTTTTGAGGATTTCATACAATATGTTTTGATCATATTTAAACCCATTCCTCTAGCTGAACCCCCTTACAATCTCCTGTCCAATTTTATATTAAGGCCTCTAGAGTCAAATGTGTGTCTCCAAATGTCCTTTGGTGTGGGTTCATTCACTGGAGTCTGGTCATCCCACCGAGTCTCACCATTAAATGAGACTGATTCTCCCTTCCCAGCAGCCATCACATTTGCCAGTAGTTCCTCATGTAGGGTTGTGATTTCTTACCCAGTTCTCTATATCTGTGCTGGGATTTTGTCTGGCTTGAGCTGACATAGGAATTGTACATGCTGTCACCATTGCTGTGAGTTCATATAAGCAACTGTCCAGGTTCCTGGAAACCTTTGGTTAAGGTTATTCAACAGCTCTGGCTTCCCACTCTTCCACAGTAATTCCTGAGTTTTGGGAGGTAGAATTTTGATAAGAAGTCTGAAGCCTTCTCTGCATATTGGCTAGTTGTGGGCCTTTGTGTTAATCACCATCTACTGTATGAAGAAGCTTCTCTAATGAAAATTGAGAGATACATTAATCTACAGGCATGAGCGTATGTCATCAGGAGTCACTAAATACTCTATCTATTTTGAAGAATATTCGTATTAGGTTCTTCTCTATGTCCTGTGGCCTGTCTAGCCTCAGCTTCCTGGGCCTGATATCAATGTCAGGTATGGGCTCCATCTTACAAAGAGACCTTAACTCCAATTAGAAAGTGGTTGATTACTTCCACAATATTTGTGCCACTACTGCACTTCTTGGCAATTTTTACCAAGCTAGTTGTTACAGTATCTTTAAGACCTCACAGCTGGGTAAGGTTGGTTAATGTTCTCTTCAGCAACATGAGTTGCTAGCCAGTAGGGATGAGGCTTTGGAGTCAGCAGCAGCTTGGTTTTTCCCTGTTTGTTCTATAGCTCATGTATACAGTGTCTTCAGTAGTAGGGTCTTACCATGAAGTTCTAGTAGGTAACCCAAAGCAGGGGTAATGGCCAGTATTGTTTGAGGGTCTAAAATCAACAGCTTCCAAAAAGGTAGTCCATTTCTGGCGTTGAACTTTTACTTTGCTAGTTCATGGTATTGTGTCCATTAAATGCTCTTCAGTGTGGGTCCATCCACTGGAGCATTGTTAGCCTACCCAGCATCACACCCTTAAAGGAAGCTGAAGCTCCCTCGCCCAGCAGCTGTTGATTGGCAAGAATTCCTCAGCTAGGCTTGGAGCTTCTTGCCCATTTCCCTGCTTCTTTGCTGAGATTTTGTCTGGTTTGAGCTTATATGGAAACTGTGCATGGTGACATCATTGCTATAAGTTCATAGGAGTAACTTCCCAGCTGTCTGGAAAATTCTGTTTCCTTGTGATCATCCACCACCTCTGACTGTTACAGTCTTTCTACCCGATCTTCTGTAATGATTTCTGAACCTTGGGAGGCAGAGGTTTGGTATAGGCATTCTACTCAGGTATAAGCATTCTACAGTCTTTTGTTCTCTGCAGGTTGGGCAGTTGTGGGCCTCTGTTTTAATCACCATCTGCTTCATGAGGAAGCTTCTCTGGTAAGAGCTGAGAGATGCATTAATCTATGGATATAACACTAAGTCATTAGGAGTCAGTTTAATACTATATCTATTTAGCAGAATCATAGTATTATGCTTCCCTAGAGCCTATAAACTGTAGTCACAGGATTCCTAGACCTCATATCCATTTCAGGTATGGGCCCCATCTTGTGAAGGGGATCGTAAATACAATCAGAAAGTTGTTGATTACTCACACACTGTTCATGAATTTTTCTCTTAAGGGAGAACAAGGCACACTGGGCTTGGCAATAGCAAGAGTTCTCCCTGCTCTGCAAAATACATATAAGAGTGAATGAAAAATGTTTAAGAACAATCACACATTTTGGAGTGTGGAGTCCAATAGAGGAAGTGAACAAATAAACCAGTAAGTGATAAATGAGGTGCTCATGACACAACATCAAAATAGGAGTTCAGAATCACTCTTTAGGACTTTCTAGTTTAGGAAAACAACATTGCCAAATATCAGTATCTTCCTTTGTAAAACTGAGATTATGATGGAACCTCTATCATGTACCTGAAAGCAATTACAAAGGTTTCGGGATGCTGACAGATACCAGTTTTACTAACTGAAGTTGTGTGGTACCCTTCATCAAGCAGGTATGTTGCCATTTTATCAATGGCATGTGTTCATTTTTTCCCTCTATGATGCATTTTGATAATTATCACTCTATTTCAACTTTTTGCATTATTGTATCTGTTATGTTAATCTTTAACCAATGATCTTTGATGTTATTACAGAAACTGGGGGTACCAAGTGAGCTTGATCAGAGTTTGCAGTTTCTGTATCCTTCAATGGGCATATTATTAACTGTAAAATATCCTTTGAGTATTCAAGTGAAAGGAATCACATGTGTTTTACTTTAAATCAAGAGGTCAAAAGGATGAAGCTTAGTGAGGAAGACAAGTTGGAAGCTAGATAGGCTAAAATTTAGGCCTCCTATGCTGAAGAGTGAGCCCAGTGAGAGATCCAAAGGGAAAACTCTTAAAAGAAATTAAAAGTGCTTCTTCAGGTAACACAAGAAAGAAAAGGCACCCAAATAACCTCATCGTAGAAGAGAGTATTAGTGGTCTTGAGAGAAGATCAAACCAGCTAGAATATTACCTTAAGCCAAAGTTTAATACAGAGCAAGGCCCCAATTCTCTTCAGTTCTATGAAAGCTGTGGGAAAAAAAAAAGTTTTAAAGAGCTGGTTATAGTGGCTCACACCTTAAATCTCAACGGTTAGTGGTGATGAGGCAGGAAGATTGCTAACAGGTCTAGCCAGTATGGGTTACAGAGTAAGGACCCTTTCTTAAAAAAAAATAAATAAATAAATAAATAAAAGTATCACAGACTAAGAAAAGCAAGCAATGCATGTTCTCTCTTATTTGTGGATCTTAGCACCAGTCCCTTGATTGTTAGTATACATTCTGATGTAACAGCAGGAGGCAGGAAAACGGAAAGGAAGCAAGGAAGTTAAGGGAAAAAAACAGCCAAACAGATGGGGAGAGTGGGACACAGATGTTACCAAGGGGAGGGGACAATGGGTTATTCAACTGGGAAAGAAGGAGAGAAGGACATACAAGGAACTATGGGAGTGAAGGGAAAGAAGGAACTCAAGAGGGGAGGGGATAATAGTAGACAGGTAGTATCAAGGGGAAAATGGGGATATTTAAACTTTGGAGGAGGGAGATTAGACATGGAGACAGAGAGGAGAGATAAGTAAAGCTAAATACATACATACATACATACATACATACATGCATACATACATAATAAAGGTGTAAAAAGACAGAAGGAAATATATTAAAGCAAAACCTCCTGAAAAATACACATACAATATCCTCACAAGTGGATATGTGGATACCTGAAGGTTACATAACAAAAAATACAGTGCTAGACAGCAGAAATCTCCCTTTGAGCTGTTGGTCAGGGTAGTCCAAGAGATTCCCAAAATAACACAGGCTATTGCCACAGGTCTTGATTAGCTCTTAGAACTTGAAGGTAAGACCTTATTGCTGAAGACAGAATAAACTTCTAACACAGGACCTGGAGCAATGGGGCTGGAAGTGACCTAGAAGCCTTCTCCCTGAAGACTAGCTCTCATAGTTCTAGAGGACACTATGCAAGCTGCTAAAGGAGAACATCAGTGCTCTAAACCAGCCCCAAAGTCTAAGAACCACAACAGCTGGCAGAGCTACATGTCTCTATTGGTGCAGTAGTGGCTCTTTCATCTAGGTGATAATCAGCAATCTAATTGGATTTAAAGCCTTCTCAATGGGAGTGAACAGTAGTATGGGTCCTTAGGGTATCTGCCAAGGAGTTGTATAACTGAATCATATGGTAGAAAACTTTATCTCAATCATCTCTGTGGATGAATGAAATTTCTTACTGTATGCTAAATATGAATCCTTATATTTATAGACAAGTATAGTGTACACCACTCATCTCTTATATGAAATGTACAAAAACTCAATAAAATATTTTAAAAAATAAAATGGAAAGAGAGAAGGGGAGATAAAGAGGAAGGGAGGGAGGGAGAGAGAGAGAGAGAGAGAGAGAGAGAGAGAGAGAGAGAGAGGTTTAAAGCTAACTTGGTTCATAAAACTCAAACCGAGAAGCTGCCTCCAGAACATAAACTACAAAGTGCCACAGGGACTATGAGTTAAAAGCTGCAGCGAGTTACCCAGAAGATGTAGCTAGGACCACTGATGAGAATGGCCATGTTGAACAACAGATTTTTACTACAGATGAAAGAGCCTTATATTTTAAGAAGGTGTCACCCAGAGTTTTATCTCCAGAGTGAAGTCAGTGATTTGCTTCAAGCCTCAAAATATAGGCTAACTGTCTTGTTAGGGGCTAAAGCAGCGGTGAATTTAAGGTTAAGCCAATGTTCATTTACGATTTTGAAAAATCCTAGGATGTTTAAGAATTATACTAAGTCCTTATAAAACAGAGTGTGACGCACACAGTAGGTCACAACTGGCTAAACTTTAGATACTAAGAGACTAAAGAGTGTGTGTCCCTGGGTAGGACTCCTATATTAAACCTCACTCACCCACGGTTCAGGGACCACTGAAGAGGAGGGGGCAGAAAGATTGTAAGAGCCAGGGTTGGTTCATGAATATAGGGAAACAGAGACTTACAGGCAACTGGAAGCTTCCTCATGTGAACTTCTAGTGCACAAGACCCATGCCAACGCAATCAGACAAGGGCCCAGAGTGGAGTGAGGGAAATGGGAGGCAGCCTAGGACTGTTGGTGACTGATTAGTGGTGGTGCGGGAGAGTAGATCTTCCTTAAGACCTCTAGATAAGCTTCTTAGACTTCAATGAATGAATTTGCATCAAAAGACATCTGCATACAAATGCTTGACTGGATAAGATAGGACTTAACATGTATGGGAGAATACATGAGGTCCGGTTGGGGGGTATGTGGGGCATGGATGGAGTAGAGAGTCTAAATTTGATTGAGAACTATTATATAAAATGCACAAAACTCAATAAAAAATAAAAAGAATTATACTAAGAACTGTTAATGCTTGTGCTCTAAAATTAGAACACCAGGTCCTGGATGACTGCATATCTGCTTATCGTAGGTTTTAGTGAATATTAATATTTTAGTCCACTGTTGAGAACTATTGATCAAGCGCACATTCCTTTGTGATGATCATGGACTGACCCATCCTTTCAAAATATCATGGCTCATGGACAAGACGCCTGTTCCTCCAAGAGCTTTCAAGGAGATGTACAATTAATGTTTTCTTGTTTACTAATACAATTTTCATTCTGAAGTCCAAGAATGAAGGAGTGATTTCATTGTTGATATCTTATTAGATAAGAAAAATATTTTGTAGTATATAGCTTCCAGAGATAGTGATTTCTGTGATGGATCTTGGCACAGCAAATTGAAACACTTATGAGCCTATGGGGGAAATTTTCATTCAAATGAGTTTCTGGGGGACATTTTCCATTCTAACTACAATAGCAATAAAGCATGTTTTATTGAAATAAACAGATGGACCTAAAAACCATTACACTGAGTGAAGTAATACACAACTGACGCATGTTCTCTCTCATTTGTGAATCCTAGCTCCAAATCCTTAGATGTATCCTGATTTAACTGCAGGAGCCAGGAAAGTGGAAAGGAAACTGTGGCAGTAAAGGGGAAGAAGGAATCTGAGAGGGGGGATAGTAGAAGACTGGGTTGTCAAGGACAGGGGAAACTTTAACTGGGGAAGAAATAAGGAGAGTTATACAGGGGGAGAGAGAGGAGAGATAAATAATACTTAGGTGGTTTGAAAATCCAGAGGGAAATATATTATTTCAAAAGTCTTCTGAAAAATGCGTGCTATACATGCATATATATATTTAAACATATTAGATATGTTGTTTTATATATAAAACAATAAAGTGCAGTGCCAGGCAGGGGGAATCTCCCTTCAATTTGTTGGTCAGGGTGGTCCAAAAGACTCTCAAAATAACATGGGCTATTGCCACAGCCCTGATTGCCTTCTAGAATTTGAGGGTAAGACCCTATTGCTGAAGACAGAACATACTTTCAATATAGTCCTTGAAAAAACAGAGGTAGAACAGATCTGGAAACCTCCTTCCTGAAGACTAGCTCTCATAGTTCTAGAAACCAATCAATTATCCCATCCAGCTCTAAAGTCTATGAACCACAACAATGACTGGCCTAAAAAATAATCTCTATTGGTGCAGTAATGGTGTACTATCTTGGGGGTAATCAACAGCTGTCTAATTGAACTTAAGACCCACCTGATGGTAGGGAACTCATGTGTGGTATTGTAAACACAGTCAAATGCACATGGCTAGAGACATAGATCCTAGAGAAAAACCCACTTTTATTACATCCCTAGACCAGTGTAATTTCTTACTGTATTTTAAATATGTATCTGGATATTTACAAAGTGTACTTCTTATTACTCATCAAAGAAATTTCGTTTGCAACAGTTGGAGATTATTACAGAGTTCCCCATATGATCAAAAGCATGGAATAAGTGTCTTTGAGATGCCCAGCCCTAATTGATACATCTACAATGCAACCTCCACCTAAGTCTCAGGGAAGACAGCAGAACAGGGGACAGAAAAAATATCAATGCATCTCTCTTCTCTCATTAGCAAAGCTTTCTCATGCAGCAGATGATCATTAACCCTGAAAGCCACAAGTGGTCAAACTGCAGAGAATGAAAGACTGCAAAATACTCATTCCTTATTAGTAAGCCTATATCAAACCTCTAAAAGCCACAAGTGGTCAAACTGCAGAGAATGAAAGACTGCAAAATACTCATTCCTTATTAGTAAGCCTATATCAAACCTCTAACACCCACAGTTTAGGGATAATTGTGGAAGATGGGGGAGAAAGATTGTAAGAGCCCAAGCTGGTTGATTACCATAAGGAAGAAGAGTTTTCCGGACAGCTAGGAAGTTACTTTTACAAACTTATAGCAATGATGTCAGCATGCAAAGGACCCATGCAAGCTCTTTCCAAACAAAAATACTAGCAATAGAATTTTGGAAGTGGGTAAGAAACCCCAACCTTCATTGAGAAACTACTGGCAACCAATAATTGCTAGGAGAAGGATATAGAGTGTTCATTAAGGGTGTGATGCTAGATAGGTTAACCAGGCTCCAACTGGCATTTGGGGGACACAAAATTTACTCAATAGGCCTTAATTTATATGAGAGAGTACATGAAATCCAGTGGGAGGAGAGCTAAAAGGGGTGCATATGGGGGAGGGATTCTAAATCTAAAAAATATATTGTGTTAAACTCACAAAAAATTTAATAAAAATTAAATTTCCTATCTCTTTGTGTACTCTCCCCCCCAAATTCAGACTCAGATCTCCAATAAATATTTGTAGTACAATATTTAGTCTAGAATTATTTAAAATAACCAAAATATAGAAAGAATCTAAACATCAACTGGTGACAGATCAGGGCAGGGAAAAATCTGTAATCTGCCCTGAAAAAAAACAGAAGGCATATTAATACTGTTTTTTAAACATAACTAAAAATAATACAGAAGACTTTCTATGGTGAAATGGAAAAGCAAATTTCTTGTGGAATCAAAGTCTTCCCTGGGATGACTCAAGCCACGCTGCATGGTGAAATTTTGCCCTTGCGTGGAGGTCTACTGCCTGAGCAGTCTTAACTTGTCCCTGGGCTCCAACTTCTTCATTCAAGAGAAATAGTCTCATGTCTGGATATACAGTGAACTTCATCACACTGCTGAAATGTGCTCATCATATATCATCAGGCCAATTTCATTTGTGTATATTCTCCCCATAGGGAGGAAAGGGGTGTTTACTTCAGAAATGTCTGCAGTTTATTGCCCAGCATTGGCTATGGGAAGGAATCTGCTGGTTAAGATATGGGGGTTCAGAATGAAGACTTTCACCTTCCTGTGTCTTTTCTTCTTTCTGTGATTAAAGGGTTTTCCACTACAAAAGTTTTGTTTTGCAGTATTTTAAGAATTTATTTTATTTATTTTTACTGTGTATGTATTTATGTGGCTGTGTGTTGGTAATGTGCACAGTTCCAACACATCCCAGAAGTGGATGTTAGATCCCTTGGAGCTGAAGTTAAGATGGTTGTGAGCTGTCTGATGTGGGTACTGGGATCCTGACTTGAATCCTATGCAAGAGCAGTATGTACTCTTAATCACTGTGTCCTGCTTTACAGTTTTACTCATTGTATATAAACAGTTGCATATACATTCATATGTATTTTTTCAATATAAACTTTTACTAAGATTTTATATTTATGATCATCATTTGAATCAGCTGAGTAGTAACAAATATTTAAGAATAATATAATAGTACCCATGAATTGGAAAAAAAGAACAATCTAAGACATCAGTGATTAAAATGTTAAATCTTTGCTCAGTAAATATAATTTCCTATGAACAAAAACAAATGTTAACTTAAATCCACAATTATTATTGCTAACATTAATGCTTCCTGGGTGGGATGAAAGTATTATTTTAAGAAATGAATGAGCCTATTTCATTGTGCTACATGAAGATTTGAATTTGGATGACAGTGAAGGGCATCCCTAGTACCTAGGTATCAGTTACGTACATGTTGGGTGGGGGTTGGCTTTTGAAATCACATTTAGCTGGAATAGATTATGCTATACTTCATTCTATGTTGAAATGAGGTTAATCAAACACATCATTCAGTTTCCTGCCATAAAGATGTTATGAAAAGTATGTGCTCTAAGTATTGTGCATATTTGTTTAGCTACTTAGCCAGGCAGCCTGGCCATGGAGAAAGGCTACAACACTTCTGCTTTTATCTGATGTTTTCATATGTTTCTCTATGTTTAAATTAAGAACCATGTTTAGGATTGCTTGAAAAGCAACAGTTCCCATGAAATTACTATGGTTAGCGCATTTCCAAAATGGTAAACCTGATGCAAATAAAACCACAAAAATAGTTTTGGTTGTATCTCAGCTTTTGTATCAGAAATAGTTAAATAGGCACTCAAGGCAAATAGTTGTCTTTCAAAGTTACAGAAACTTTCCCCCTCATAGACTCCATAAACTTTGAGGAGGAAAGAATCTTCCATTTGAAAGCAAAAGTCATATTAGAAATGAAACAATATATGCATGACAAACAGAACACTCTCAATCATGAGAAAACTTTCATTTAAATTTAAAATCATTAACAATCCCAACCTGAAAACATTTTGAATAAGAAAAAGTAAGTTTAGTGTGTCTATGGAACAGTGTGTGACATGTAACATGGGTTATAGCTCATCTTTCTTCAACCTTTGCTTATCATGAAAGGTTCAATAGGTCATGAATAAGCACAATTTAGCTGATAAATAATACTTAGTTCACTTAGTTATTACTTATTATTCATTCTGTATGGAATTCGAATAGGAATCTTTGACTCTAATTATGGTAATAATTTCAGGACCAGCAAGAGGCTTATTGGGTAGAAGCACTTGCCTGTGAGCCAGATGAACTGAACACAGTTCATGCAACCTACAATGAGAGAGAAAACTGACTCCCGAAAGTTGTCCTCTGACTTCCATGTGCCGCATTCCCTCCCACACTCACACATATGCACAAATCATAAAACTAAAAGTTAAACCACATAGACCCTTATAATACATACATTGACATGCTTTTCTGATGGCCGAAGTAAATTTAAATATAAATTATTGGCAAATACAATCAAATCATATTAAATCACAGAAATCACCATTGTTTACATTTCAAACATGGGAAGGTGTTCATGTCACTTTAAATTTTTATATCCAGCATCTTAATTTGCAAGATTTGACAGCCATCTTTGATTTTTTATATGTGTGTGTATATATATATATATACATACATATATATATTATACAATTGGTTTGGGAAAATGCTTGTATAAAATACATTATACAAACTAAAGTTAGTAGATCATTTGGGAAATAAAAAGAAACATGTTATTGGAAATGGAGGTTATTGAAATTTTCAGTCTGAAAGTGACTTTGAATTAAGCTCTGCAGACAAAACTTGCCACTGAAGGAGAAACACAAAAAGGTAGACTTTTTGAAAGTTTCAGAATTTGTGATATTAATGATTTTATGAATAAGTTTATTCACTGTATTTTTCAAGGTAATCAAGGATCTGGAACTATGTATACATGTCTATCCTGGAAGGATTTTGAGGAAGTCACAGATAGGTAGTGTGGGTAAAATACTCCCTTTGAACAACATCAAATCTATGTGACTATAAAGACCCTAACAACTGGTACAATATATCACTGAAGATTAATAAAATATGACTTATTTTGAGTGTTTGGAAGGCAGAGAGCTATAAATAGAATCTGTTTTCCACGTAGAAGTTCAGAACCAGAATCAGGTAGCAAGAGACACAAATCTTGTATTTGTACAGAGACTCTAGGAGGCTTATATCTGAAGGCATGACCTTCATCATATTCAACTGCAAATTAGATGTTTCTTCCCACAGTGGCAGGGACAGTAAAGAGAAACAGAGGAGAGCGCAAATAGCCTTGGTTTAAATCCTAGGGGAAAAGGAATCAGAGGAGGGCTAGCTCATGTCCATTTTCTCCTTGGATACTCACTACTTAGAAAGATCACTAGACCCAAGACAATCAGAAAGCAGATAGAAAGGTCAAAGATAACAGCCAAAAGGGCCCAGACACATATTAGTAAAAGGTTCCAGTGGAGAAATGGGCCAATGTTTCATCCCAAACAGATCTAGAACATGAGATATTGAGACCAATAAGGAAAGGAGTTAGGCAAACAAAGACTCTGCAATAAAACTACTTTAATCAATAGTTATCACAGAGTTTCTACACACAAATGGCAACACTTTACACAGGTGTTTACAGTTAGGTGAAGTTTAATAAAAATTTGATGAGTTAATGACAGGCTTATATCAGAGTTTCATCTTGAATCTAAAAATCACAATAGTGATTTCAGTTAATTGACCCTGACATTCCAAAGCTTTTGTTCATG
>NW_008360331.1:8845139-8846411 GCF_000622305.1 Nannospalax galili | reverse complement strand
AGAGAGAGAATCTTATTACCCTTCCATGTGTTTAATGCATTTTCATTATTTCCTTTGTCATATTACATACATACACACATATATACATAAACATATATGTATATATATGGAGCCTTAATATCTTAATTCTTCTTTTTTTACTCCTTGTTCTTATGTCCTCAACAATATTGCTGTAATGGTGATTAGGCTTAATTGGGTCAGCAGAATGCAGCAAAAATGACCAGTTAGAAGTAGGGAAAATTCTTGAAGCATCAGATTTTTTTCTTTCCTGAGCTGCTGTCACAACCCTGAGGACATCCTTGGAGTGGCATGCCGTGTGGGAATCGAGGAGCTGAGCTTGGTGTGTCGCCTGAGCTCTGCCTGGATGATCTCCGTGCCAAAGTAACAAGTGACCTAAGTTCAGCAGATTCATCTGAAAGCATCCTAGATGTTTGGGCCCTGAAAGCATATTTTTGCATGCCATTGAAGTATATGTGGTTCTTTTCACACAGCGTTTTTGCATCAATAGATAAATGGAATATCTTTATTCCACGACTCTCCCTTCCATGCCCTATCTCTCTTCCCTTGAATGAAAAATTATCTTTCTTTCAAGTTAAATCAAAATTTATTTATTATTTTCTGAGTGTCAAGCAGTATGAAAAGGCAGAGTACAAGAATAATAAGATACTAACCCAATCACTTTATTCCTATGTATGTCAGATCTCACCACAACCCGTGTTCTCCCTGACTATCAAAGTCAGTAGGCTATGAATTAAGTAGCTAACTGCAGCCAAGTGTGATTTGGTTAATTGTTGAATTCAAAACGGTTGAGAATTTAACTAAAGGTAAATAATAGACAGTGCTTAGTCATTACAGTCATTGTTTGCTGTCCTCTCAAGTCTTAGAGCCTGGGCATGAAGCCATGTGCTAATCCATACAGTTGCTGCTGTATTTTGGAATTCCAGCCACAAAACAGGTAAGAATATACTTCTATGAATTGGTAAGCATCTCATACATGCCAAGATGAAACTGACGTGATGATACCAGCATCAATAATAAATTTAAAATTTTAATGACCTTACAGCAAAATTCCCAAAATATCTATGCGTCATGTTTTAATTTGAAAAAGTAGATACATGCATAATTCTTCTTTCCTAAACTATCTAGTTTTAAAAATAATGAACAATAAATTATTATTTCTTCTGAAAGTGAGTGGTGAATTTTTCTTTCTTTTTATTTATTGCTTTCTGTTTATTAAAAGAATACGAAAGGTATATGTGTTTAATATTTGAC
>NW_008360331.1:8823170-8845123 GCF_000622305.1 Nannospalax galili | reverse complement strand
ACACAATTAAATTCACTGGCTGTTAATTCTCTTCTGTTAACCCTAGTAGACTTTACTAGATTCTTTTCCTTTCCGGTTGACAAAGCATTCCAAATTCACCTCAAATATTTTATGCCCCAGAATTAAAATAATTCATTTTCCAAGAAGGCCTTGATTCCTTCAGATAGTACAGTGTTGATATTATTGGAATCAGGCTGCTTGGTTCGTTTCTAGCTTATAGGCCTTTTGGTGGAAGAGGTAAGGTGTACATACAAAATATTTAATGAGTAACATGCAGACTCTTTGAATTCTCATGTGGGACTATCTAGATTGGAATTGTACACACAACTTTGTTCCTCATGTATGTGCATCTCCTGTCAACCACTGGTGAAAATCCAGGTTTTAAATGATAGCAATATATACTTACCCATTTGTTTTATTGTAAGTAAAATGCAATGACTGTTGAACTAAAACTCTTGACTGTTGAAGTAAAATTCTTCGTACACTGCCATCACCATCAGCTTCAAACTACCTTGAAAATATTTGTAAGTTTTGTGTGTGTGTGTGTGTTTAGGGCACATGGGAATATATAGTTAAATTTAGTATTAGTTGAAGCAGTTTTTCTCTTTGATTATGCTAGCAACAAATAACTAATTAGAATGTGTTAAAAATCTACAGTTTCTTATTTTAAGATACATCTAGTGATAAAATCCTGTTTTAATTTTTATGAATATATTATTTCATTAAAGTCAAATCCACATATGAAATATAGTATATAGCTTCCCAAGTATTTATATATTTTATTTTATTTTATTTTATTTTATTTTATGCCCTCAAAGATTTATATGTCCTGGTCTTCATGATCTTGCAAAGTTTACTCCTGAACTGAATCAGGTTGATCAGCATGACCAGTGACATACTGTAGGTGGAAGCCATGATGTGTGATTTCTGAGGAGAGGTCACAGGATATTGTGACTTCGGCACGGGTTCTTCATGTCACTCTGGGTGAAACTTTCTACTTGTCAATGAATTTCTCAATACTTCATGAATTGTTCATCCTCTGAATCGTCTCAATAATTTAGTACTAAATATGAAAGTTCCATATAAAAATTTACTACCATATCTGCATCTACCTAAATTTTCATCTCTTTCTGTCATTCACTTAAGAAATTCTAGAAAACCAATCATATTGAATAAAATTTACTTTCAAATCCATGTTTTATTTGAAAGCAACCTGCTTGTGACCCTTCCAGCTGCTGGGCCAGCACATGAATCCAAAGCCCCTGATTAATAAATATATACATGCTGGTCATTTAACATGATAAAAAATTGGGAGTGGAGAGATAGCTCAGTGGTTAAGAGCACTGGCTGCTCTTGCAGAGGACCTGGTTTCGATTCCCAGCACCTACATGGTGGCTAACAAACATCCATAACTCTAGCTCCAAGGGATCCAATGCCCTCTCTTGACCTCCTCAGGCATTGCACAACATGGACCAACTGACGTACACGCAGACAATATACTCATACACATAAAATACATAAAAATAATAAATAAAATACTTTAAAAAATTATAGCCTGTCCTCCATGGATGTGTGGGTGAATTCTCGGGATTTGTCTTTACCAAAGATTTTAGTGGTAGAAATTAATAAAACTGCAGTTGTTTTGGACCGCAATTTGTTTTTCTTCTCTGTTAGACATCATACTTCCCTTAGGTCACCTAAGAGCTGACATCCAGACATCCATATTGTTCCAGAGGCAGTAGAAGGGGCTGGCTTGGTTTTGAGGTACGTGGTGTTTCCTTCCCATCCTCCAGCCACAAACAAATTTATCAAAGAGTCTTCCAACAAAGGAAGGCAGATTCCTGAGACAGGTGAAGAGTGGCAGCCTGTGCCCCATACAGGAGGTCAGAAACACAAGGTGGGTCTGGATAGTTCACACATTTCCTATCAGTTCAAATCTCAGGGTCCTGACAAAGACGCCAATACTCAGTCAGTGAATTTCTAGGTTAAACTTTGCATTTGTACTTTTCCAAAATGAGTAATTAAATGTTGGGCCTTAAGGTTAGCAGGATGGGGAATGTGGGTACAGGAACAAATGCGGTTTTGAGATCTGTCATGGAATAGAAGCACTGTGGTTCTTTGGCTATAATTTAAAATCTTACTTTATTTTGTCATATTATTAACAGGACCCAAAAGAATACTAAGGAATATCTCATTTTCAGAATCTTAGTTCCAGGAAACAACAGAATCTGAAAATATGGATTCACTGTGGTAAGTTGATAGGCTGAAGCCTGGAACCACCATTGCTTCTTTTGTTCTCCGAGAGGAATCATGACTTAGGAGATGCTTTCCAACTTCATGTCTCGTTCACCTGTTAGTAACACCAGATAGTCAGTGATACAGGAGTGTCCACTGTGGTGCTCAAGCCTCCACAGTTTCAATGGGAATTTCTTTGATCCATTGTGTTTTACTCTGCAATAAATCTCTCTTTCCAGTGGTCTCTTTTGTAGAGATGTCCTGGAAGCCAGCTAGAGTTGTCTGCTTCTCAAGCGTTCACAGCCCTGGCTGAAGTGCACTGACCATGCATCTAGTGTCCTGTTTGCATGAACACTGGGGAGTGTGATCCTCCTTTACAGCTGTTATGGTACCCTTGAACGTCGCATGAAGACTGGGACTTCTGTGTTGGGGGAAATGTTCTTGCTGTGAACCACATCAAGGCAACTGGAAGGTTTTGTCCTCCTCCTGTCTCCCGCATGCTGCCCCTACCTCACGTCCTGTGACAGCTGCATCTGCCCCCCTACCTGCATATATGTTGTTCTTTTTTAACCATCTTTTTTTTTCACACACCACATAACTCACCCAGGTAAAATGTACAATTTCAGTGGATTTTTGCATATGCACAGAGTTGTACAACCAGTGTCACAACATTTTGAAGACACTTTCATTATTTCAGAAGGAAACCTAATAGCAATCAGAACTTATTTTCTTTCTGCCCTCATCTCTGTGCTCAATCTTAGGTACTGATAACCAGCTTTCTAACTTTACAGATTGTGTTCTCTAGACAGTTCATACTGATGGACTAATACAAGGTATGTTATTGTATAATTGCCTTCTTTCATAAAGTATTCAAAGTATAAAGTATTCAAAGTTCATTCATATAGTATGCACCAATAGTTCATTCCCATAAACTCCCTCTCCTCCCTAGAAGTCCCTTTCCCACATTCATGTCTTTTTGTTTTATTTTGTGAACAACTTTAAAATATTTTCCTAAGTGTTTTATTCGCTTCTATGTTTTTATAAGTAGAATTGTTTCTCAATTTTATTTTAATACCATTTACCGCCTTTTGTATATTTGTGTTGCTTCTTTCAAGGGTCTTGCTGAGCTATTTTTTTAATTGTACAAGTAAAATCCTTAGGCTTTCTTGGAAATCCCTGCATTTAAAACATGCCACCTGTTATTAGAGGTAGTATTATCATTTCCCTATCTGAATGTCACTTATAATGTTCACATAACTAATTATACTAGCTAGTAGCTTTAGGAGCATAAAGAATAAGATACTTTTCAGACATCCATAGTCTGAAAAGGTCATAGAGATATGCAGTATTTTATGAGCTTACTTAAAAATACATATGTCATCTATCTATAGCTCTATCTATCTATCTATCTATCTATCTATCTATCTATATCTATCTCTATCTATCATCTATCTACATCTATCATCATCATCTAAATCTATCGTCTATCTACCTATCACCTATCATCTATCTATCTATCATCTATCTATCTATCTATCTATCTATCTATCATCTATCATCTATCTAGCTATCATCTATCTATCTATCTATCATCTACCATCTATCAATCATCTATCTATCATCATCTAGCTATACATATATGTCTCTCTGTGTGTATGTGTACAGCTGAAAGCTATCTCATAAAAATCTTGGCATAGTCAGATAGACTCCCAAAACAATATGGTCTATTGCCATAGCCCTTAGTTACTTCTCAGAATAGATAAGACACTATTGCTGAAGATATCACATATTTTGAATGTAGGACTTGGAGAAATTGAGTTGGAACTGACCTGGAAGCTTACTCCATGAAGATGAGCTCTCATAATACTGGAAGTTGGTATGTAAGCTGCCAAGGGAGAAAATCAATCAATAGTCCTACCTAGCTGTAAAGCTTAAGGACCACAACAATGACCAACCCAGCAAAATATCCCTAGCGAAGGACATCTGGGCTAGAAACTTGACAGAATGTATGAAATCTGGTGGGGTGGATGTGAGGAGGATGCAGATAGGAAAGGAAGTCTAAACATGATTAAGATGTATTATGTGAAATGCACAGAAATTCAATAAAACATATATATTGAAAAAATTTACAAAGACCATTACAGAAGAGGAGGCAGGAAGATTTTAGGAGACATAGGATCAGGATATCTGATGCTCTTCTAGACATGGCAGGATAGTTATACCCATCACATCTCAACAATATATTTGCCTTTGTAAGACCTGAATAATGATAATACTAGTTGACATACCAATGTGGGTGAGGGAAATTTTGAAGAGCTACAAGAAATCAATGACTGCTGAAGAAAGGAGAATCAGTTTTCTTCTGGGATGGAGACCCTGATAAGCTATCCAATCCCAAGTGGTCAGCACTGAATACACGTAAACAAAAGCACCACTAAATGGACTCAGTAGAATATATATGTGTGTGTGTGTGTGTGTGTGTGTGTGTGTGTGTGACAAAACTGAGAAGGAATGGGGAGCATGGGAAAAGTTGGAAATTATCTAAATATAATACTCATGCATTAAATTCTCAGAAAGTAAAAAATAAAAATTAAAAAGAGCATATTTTTTTCTTGATGTTGCTTTCCCCATTATGTGATTCTGTATTTGCACATTAAATGGATCACCTTATTTTCAGAAGGCTCATGTTATTAATTTGTTGAGTTTTTGTATCATGAAAGTGTGTGAGACTTTGCAAAGCACACATCCCGTGTCTACTGACATTACTTTGTGGAAGTTTTTCCCCTTTTTCCTCATAGCATATTAGATTTGCTATGTTGCTATGTTAAGTCAACCATGTTTTTCTAAGAAATGTCATTGCCCATGTGTGTAGTCCTTTTCATTATGTTTCTGGATTTATTCGCTAGTATTGCGTTGAGTAGGTTTCTGTCTGTATTATGGGGATATTGACATATAGTCTTTTTTGGATCATGTGACACCTGATTTTGGTATTATGGAAATATTGACCTTATGAAATCATTAGCAAAGTGCTCCACCCTCTACTGTTTTTGGAAGAGTTTGTGAGGAACTGATTATGACTCTTCTACATATATATGACAAAGTTAACCAGTGAAGCTATCTGGGCTTGGAATTTTCCTTGAAATAAAAGTTTTGGTATTATTATGTTCCCTTTACTTAATATATTTATGCTTCTATCTTCTCATGGAGTCAGTTTGATAGTTTGTATTCTTCTAATAATGTGTCTATTGGATTTATGTAATTGTGGCATTCACAGTACTCCTTAGCATGTTTAAAGGAGGTTGATTATGATATCCTCTCTCTTAATCCTGATATCACTTAAGGCTGGTCATCTCACAGTAACTTATTCTCTCCATTTGACCAGTTGAGGAACTTTGTAATAGTCTCCACTTGTTATAAAAAGAAGCTTCTTTTATGAGTGGTGAGAGGTGCACTTGTCTATAAATATAAAGACACATATTTAGACTATAGTAAGAACTGACTTTGGTCTAGAGAAATGACAGAAGTGAGTTTTTCTCTTCTCTAGGGTCTATGGCCTCTCCAAACATGTGTACTTGGCTATGTTTACAGTGCCATGCATGATTTCCCTCTGATTGAATGGGCCTTAAGTCCAATTAGACAGCTGTTGGCTACCTCCAATATTGAATGCCACTATTGCATCAATAGAGATAACTTGGTGGGCCAGTCATTATTGTGGCTTGTAAACTTTACAGCTGGCTAAGACCACTGACTAGTTTTCTCTTTTGGCAATTTGTATAATATCTTTTGATATTATGAGAGCTAGTCTTTCTCAATCTCTACACTTAAGTCCCAGGGAACATTTTGAAAGAGGGTGCTGAGAAAACGTAAGAGCCAGAAGGACAGGACACCTGCTGCCAGTTGATGTTTTCTAGGAATTATAGGGAAGTTACATCAGGGAAATCTACATAGTTTGATAGTCTAACAAGATCAGCATAATGAAAAACCAGGCTGACATGAAAAGTTGGATGGGCAAATTCACAAGGTCCCATATCAGGATCAAGAGCTACAGGTAATCAATGGATGTTGAAGGGGAGAGAATGAGTTTTCTCTATGTATTTGCTTCCTAAGAGATTGCTTAATCCCAAGTGGACAGCTGTAAACACAGGTACGCAAGAGCACCAGTAAATGAATTCCGTGCATTATATCTATATCTATGTCTACATCTATATATCTACATCTACATATGAATCAATATGTAACACCAATAACATAGTAAAATAAGAGAACAAGAAATTGAGAGGGAGTTGAGGGGAAATGGGAGGAGTTGGAGAGGAACTGAAAGAGATGGGAACAATGCATAGATTATACTCATGTATTATCAAAATAAAAAAATTAAAATTATGTATATTTTTATTTTCCTTATCAACCCTATTAAGTTCTGTCAATTTTGTTGAACTTTTAGAGAACCAATTTTGAGTTAGCAGATTTTTCAGTATTACTTTTACCTATTCCATCTATTTCTGCTCTAATTTTAATTTTCTTTGCCTTTTTCTGTTTTTTTACTATTTTAGAAGCTTTATTTGTATGTATGTTTGTTTGTTTCTTTGTTGGGACAGGGCCTCCCTGTAGCCCCAAATGGCCTGGAACTTACCGTGTAGACCAGGCTGGTCTTCATCTCACAGAAAAATGCCTGCTTCTGTCTCCAGAGTGCTGGGATTAAATGCCTGACTAGCTGTTTCATTTTTATGGGAGAAAAATGGAGAGTTTAAAAGTTATTCTGAAGCCATTGGTACTTT
Organism: Nannospalax galili; assembly: GCF_000622305.1. Classification (NCBI taxonomy): domain Eukaryota; kingdom Metazoa; phylum Chordata; class Mammalia; order Rodentia; family Spalacidae; genus Nannospalax; species Nannospalax galili. The sequence continues at coordinate 8,838,113 of NW_008360331.1, read as the reverse complement.
GTCTAGTATGAACATGACCTTTTAATATTGTAAGAAAAATATTTCATTATGTGTTTCTTGCCGTTATCAGTAATACATATTTTTAACTTACCAAGAAAAATAATGCAATTTTGTTCATTTGTCATTAAAAGTGTGTAATTTCTATTACTTTTAAATCACTGATTGTATCAAATGCCAGTTTGACGTATTAAAATTATTCAGTTTCCGAATTTTATCAGCCCGAGATTGCTGAAAATCGAACATGTTCCTACGTATCTGTCTTCTTTTTATCATCATCTCTTATGAGCCCATTAGTGAGACATTGGACCTTGGGTCCTTGATATTTTTAAATATTACACAAGGAAACAATGAGCTCTGAAATATGTATCATTAATAACAATAATATCAACAAAACAATTTTGACTAAATACTTTAGCTTTAATATATATCAAGATACTTTATATGCACTATCTCAGAAAATTTTCAGTATTGTGTATTTGGAAATTTTTCTATCATTAACAAAATCTAGAATCAGAGAGGGGAAAATCTTATCTGTAATCCCATGGACAGTAATAGAATAAAGATTCAAACACGGCTTGTGGGACTTCAAAGTTATTTTCTTTCAGTAAAGCTGTGCAGTCTTAGTCCAGGATCACACATTAAGTAATTCAAGTATTTTTTTGTTCCACATGAAGAAACCCCATGCTTCTCATAATTAATAGGAGTAAACTGAGGAATATTTAGCATGAACATGTCATATGGATTTTATCTGTACAGATAAATATAGGCATCTATGTCAGAAAAATACAAAAGGATGGGAGTGAGTAAAAGATTCAAATAATAGGAGGGTGACCTCACAACAAATCATCTCTGGGTCGAAAGGGCTTGTACGACCATACTTCTTTATAATTATTTCATGTGATTCTTTGGGCATAGGCTTTCAGATTTTACAACAGCAAAATGCTCTCCAGTCTTCCAAAGATCAAATCACTAATGTTGACCTTCAAAAATCATCTGACAGGCACCAAACTTCTATGAACAATCAGGAGACACATAGAGCACTAGTGATGAGTGGAGTAACTGCTCCATTATTGATATGATTGATTATGGAGAGTCCTAAGGGAAGTGGCAGAGATCATGGTTGGAATGGCCTCAAGGGATAAGTCCTTTGTCCAAGAAGATGAGTTGGAGAAGAAGGTGGAGGACTGAAAGCATGAATTATGGTTTGAAATAGGAAGTGATAAATGACATTTTTCTGTCAGTGCTCAGTGACAGCCAGAGGCTATCTGAGACCATTAGCAAACAACTAAATCAGATGGACAGCTGCATGGTAACAAGGGTCTTTAAAGTTGATATGACCTTTATCCCCTTAGTGGAGCGCATTCACTACAAATCTTAAATTTCTGGGATCCTCTGCATATCACAATGTAAGTCTTGCACAGTCCACACCATATGATTACATTTTGATCATCTCTTAAAAGGAAAAACAAATACAATTCTGTAGACCTCAAACTCCTGGTATAAGAAAACCAGTGGTAAATGGATGTGTGAAATTGTGAAAGAAATTTGGGCTGGGGAGATGGCTCCGTGGTTAAGAGCACTGACTGCTCTTGCAGAGGACTTAGGTTTGGATCCCAGTTCCCACATAACAACCCACCATAACTGCAGTTCCAGGGAAATTTGATGCCCTCTTCTGGCCTCCATGAGCATAGCATGACACAGGTGCACTTATATACATGCAGGCAATGCACTTATACACATAAAATAAAAATAATACATAAAATATTTTTTAAAAAAGAAATTGTGGACTTCACTCACATCCAGTGCTTTTGTGTTGCAGTGGAAATCTTGCAGAATTTTAATAGGACTGAAGAGAAAGATGAAAACAAGAAAGAGCCCTATGTACTGCAAGCAGTTGCCACGAATGAAATCTTGACTAATTGTGACTCCTGCTGACAGACATTTGTAGAAGGTCACAGTACTGATTTGCCATTCACATCTTCATCTTCCTTCATCAAATCACTGCCCATGGTCCCCAAGCCTTGGATCTGGGGTGCAGTTTCTGGTCTGCTGCTTTTACCTCCTCTGATAGAGAAGGAGTTTCCAGTCTGCTGTTAGTGCACCCTGAGGTGCCTCTAGTTAAAGCCTAGACACAAGGCAGCTAATTTTCTTTCCTCATCCTATAGGCTCCAAATAAAATTGTCGGAATGACATAGGACACTTTAGTCAGGACTGTCTTTACTGGAGATAACAAAGAAAAGTACCATAGGAGATCTCACCCTACAACTGACCTACCATCAGGTCCTCATAGGAGATCTGTCCCTACAACTGACCTACTATCAGGTCCTCATAGGAGATCTCACCTTACAACTGACCGACCATCAAGTCCCCATAGGAGATCTGTCCCTATAACTGACCTACCATCAGATCCTCATAGGAGATCTCATCCTACAACTGACCTACCATCAAGTCCTCATAGGAGATCTGTCCCTACAACTGACCTACCATCAGATCCTCATAGGAGATCTCATCCTACAACTGACCTACCATCAAGTCCTCATAGGAGATCTGTCCCTACAACTGACCTACCATCAGATCCTCATAGGAGATCTCATCCTACAACTGACCTACCATCAAGTCCTCATAGGAGATCTGTCCCTACAACTGACCTACCATCAGATCCTCATAGGAGATCTCATCCTACAACTGACCTACCATCAGGTCCTCATAGGAGATCTGTCCCTACAACTGACCTACCATCAGGTCCTCATAGGAGATCTCATCCTACAACTGACCTACCATCAGGTCCTCATAGGAGATCTCACCCTACAACTGACCTACCATCAGGTCCTCATAGGAGATCTCACCCTACAACTACACCTACCATCCACCACTTTCAGAGCCTTGCCTCCCCTTCCATTTTCTTCATGTATTCCAACACCTTTAATTGCACATCCTCCTCAAACTTCATGAAAAATTCTTCAAGTTTACTTCAGCTAGTAACTGAAGCATAAGATAAACCACCTGTTTTTTCTTTATTCTTACATAAGACTGAGTGTAGTGCAATTGATTTTTTAATTTGTGGAACACCAAGGAAAAATAACATGAAGACTCAGTCTAGAATTGGTTGTGGATTTATAAAAGTAAATCAGTAGCATGCAAATATTGAGCCCTGTATTTTTATTTTATGATGATTTATTTTTTGTGTCAGTGGTTTCATCTATTAGAAATAAGAAGATAGAACATACCAATAATTCTCTACCACACTGGACTATTTGTTGAAGTCTCTTCTTTATGGAAGGATGTGAAGAATACTCTTAGGAGGACATGTGAACCCTATACCAATTTGTGATGTTAAAATTTAAAAAAGGGACTGGAGATATGGCTCTGTGGTTTATAGCACTGGCTGCTCTTGCAAAGGACCTGGATTCAGTTCTCAGCACCCACATGGCAGTCTGTAAGTCCAGTTCCAGGGGATCTGACATCCTTTTCTGCCCTCCATAGGCATTGCGCACACATAGTACATTTATGTGCAGGGAAAACACTCATTCACATAAAATAAAATCTAAAATTTTTTAAAGCTTAAAATACCTTTTATGAGGAACCTCAGTATATTAGGGTCTCCAAAGTCACCCAATCAATAGATTGGCTATGAGACAGATAAGTATTGGGAGAATTATTAGGGAAATTGGTTCACATGGTTACAGAGGTCAAGAAGTCCATCTGAAAGCTGGAGAACCAGGAAGCCAGTGGTAATTAGTTTGAGTGAAAAGACTTGAGGACATGGAGCTCAAGGGAAGAGTTGATGGCTATCTCAACTCAAGAAAGAGAAAATTTGCCTTTCTATTCAGGCCCTCAGTAAACTGAATTATGCTCTCCTACACTGGTGAACATGAGCATAAATCTGTGCACTATAATCCTAATCCTTCCCAGAAACATCATCAAAACACACACACACACACACACACACACACACACAAACACACACGCACATGCGAGAGAGCACGCGCGCAGGCGAGAGAGAGAGAGAGAGAGAGAGAGAGAGAGAGAGAGAGAGAGAGAGAGAGAGAATGCTTTTAACAGCTATCTAAGCATCCAGTCAGTTTGGCACATCAAGTACCATACCAATAATAGTAAGACAAATATTTAGCAGAAAGAAATTCAGGTTCTTAGAGCAAACCATTTAATTCCAACCTTTATGTGTATTCACACTAGGTAAAGGTAATTTCGAAGAGGAATTCTCTCCCTGGTTTAGAGGAAGTAGACATAATTTCTGCCAGTGTGTGTGTGTGTGTGTGTGTGTGTGTGTGTGTGTGTGGGTGTTTATCTGTCTGACTTAATACTAATGTTAAATTTTTCCATCCTGCAATTGCACCAATATTAAAACGAAGATGGGAATATCACACAAGATAAGTGAGAACATGAATTAGATAACACCTGTCAAGTTCTTGTAGCTCCATAGAGAAAGGAATTGTCATCTGATTCATGCTCACATAGAAATGACTAAAGATGAAAAGATCAAGAATCTCCTTTATTTCCCATTAATTATACTATAAAATTTTAAGTATTACATATTCGTATCTTTTGTTCTGATTATCTAGAGGCCTCTGAATTCCACTCAGGTTCAAACTTAAGACAAAACATTTATTATAAAAATGGGAAAAAGTTTAATGAAGAATAAGAATGTGAATATAAAATAAAATTGTTCACACTTTTAATATGTTATGTAATTAAAGAGTAAAGGCATTTAGTCAAAAAAAGATGACCTATCAGTATTAATTTTCTCTGTAGCATGCTATTATATTTCTAAAGGTCCTTTTCTAAATGCTTCTCATTCAAAAATTTAAAGCCCAATTTAGTAGGAAGAAAGTTTTAGACATAGTTTTTGGTCTTTTGGGGATTCATTAAGACAGTGTCTCTCAGTTTCAGCTGGCCTGAAACTTAGTATGTATACCATGCTGGCCTGAATCTCACAGAGCTCTGCCTACCTCTACCTCCAGCTTGCTGAGATTAAAGGTGTGTGTTGACAAGCCTGGCATATATTTCTTTAAATCAAAATGATTGTTATCCTTTAAATTGTAAATTGTAGCTCTTCTCTTTGTGAACCATTGTTACTATTCATAATCTACTTGGAAGCCTGTACTTTCTACTTATATAAATGTACATTGGGCCACTGGAGAGATGGCTTAACTGTAAAAATTGGTATTGTTCTTGCAGAGGATCCAAGGTCAGTTTTCAGTCCCTGATGTCGAGCAGCTCACAACTACCCAAAAGTCCAGTTCCAGGGGATTTGACAATTTCCTCTGACCTCCAAAAGCACCTGCCTTTATACACAGACACACACAAACAGACACAGACACACACACACACACAAAAAAAAAATTAAAATTAAACCAAATCTCTAAATGTACAATGTGAGTCAAGGATCTTTAAAGAAAACGGACTCCACGCCAGAAATCATGAATAGTCCATTGCTCTTTAGCTAGGGATAGGGGCTCATGAACTCCTTCTTATCCCATGTTACAATGTTGTCTGACTTGACCTTGTGCAGCTCTTGTGGAGGCAACCACAGCTGCTATGAGTTCATGAGTGCAGATGTTCTGTCATGTTCAGATGACATGGTTTTGCTCTGGTCCTACTCAACATCTGCCTCTTATAGTCTTTCTGCCACATCTTCCAAGATGGCTCCTGAGCCTTTGAGACAGGGTTTAATATAGATACCCAGTTGTGGCTAAGCACTGCATAGTCACTTGTTCTCTGCACTTTGGCCAGTTGTGAGTTTCTATATTAACCACCGACCATTGGAAAAATAAACTCCTTTGATGAGGTCTGGGAGCTGTCCTAATATGAATTTAGAGTGGTTTGATATTAAGTTCATTTAGCAAAATAATAGTGGTAGGTTCACCACTGGGGCCTGTGAGCTCCCCAACCATGGATTCTTGGCCAGATTGCCAGTGCCAATATGTGCTTCCTCCTGTGGAACAGGCCTTAAATTCAATCAGAAAGTGTTTAGTTACCTCAATAGCATGTACTGCACCCATTGGCATATCTTGCCACACAGGACATTATTGCAGAGCACAGGTTCACAGATGGGTAAGACTGTTGAGGACAATTTTTCCCTCAGCAGCATACATAACGCCTTTCAGTACGATGATGGCTAGCCAGCAGGGAGGAAAAGTCCTGTTCAGGAATTACTTGATTTCTTCATGTCCTGTGATCAATATGTGTGGTGTCTTCAGGAATAGACTTTCCATCACATTTTGGTGGACAACCAAGAACAATGATAATAGCTCTTGTTTTATTGTTTTAGGGGGTCTCTGGTATACCTCTGACTGACAACTGGAGGAGAGGTATCACATAATGTGCACTGGGCTTTTTATTTGACAACGTATGGCATTATCTGCTTTAGGATAGCTCAAATTAAACACATTAATATGAACACACACACACACACACACATGAAATTTATAAAACAGGTTTCCATATGGCTATTGCAAACATCCTTAGAGTTAGCTATTCCTGCCCCCAGCCCTACTCTGCCATATACTTCAATCCCTTTCTGCACTTAAACCTCCTTCCCCATTATGCATCTTTTCTCCTTCATATCATCTATATTTTATGATCCCCCCCCACTTAAGGTTTTTCTTTCTCCAACCTACCAATGGTGCATTTCTTTGAATCAAATTTTTACATTTGTATGTTTAATTTGGAGCATCTATATAAGTCACATGATTTAATCCTACTGTACTGTTCAGTCTCAGAATCATCTAGGGTTCTGCCATGGATATTGTTGCATTAGAGTAAGAGCAAGATTGCATGTATGAATACAAAATGAATCTTTATCTATTCTGGTTTGCTCTCAAGAATGTGCTTTGCAAAGGCACCCAATTGTGTCTGATCTGAGTTCTTATGACTTAATGCTGCTAAGTGCTTAGGATTTCTTCTTTTGTGGTTTATCTTGGTTCCTAAGAGTCAATCACCTGTTGAACTACCATTATTTTACTATCTTATTTTACTCATTATTATCTTTAATTTCCTCTGTTACATAGGCTCAGAATATGGGAACACACGAAGCACACAAACTCTTTAGGGGCGTGCTCTACATATTGACTCATACAAGGACCAAGATATCTATAGCTATTTATCTCTTGAAATGAAGCTAGTGTTACTAAAAACAAAGCAAATTTTAGTTTCTATTTAACTGTATGTATATTTACTCTTTAAAAAAGTTTAATTGAATTTTGTGTATTTCATACAGAATATCCCAAACAATCTCAATCATCTTTATAACCCCATCCCTACTGCACATTCTCATAGCCCCCCACTGGAGCCCACATACTCTGTCATCTCTGTTAAGGCCCACTGTGCCAAGTCAGTGTCCTCAGACATTCCTCAGTTCAAGTCCATCCATTGAGGTCTAGGCAGTCTATCTAGAGTCCCTAGTTTTAGGAAGGTCAGTAGTAATCAGTTGCCAATATTTCTTCAGATAAGATTGGGGTCTGCTGTTCATCTTCCCAGTTCTATAAGCTGGGTTTTTGTCTGCCTGAGTTTGCATGGGACGTGTATATGCTGACACATCACCATAGAATCATATGAGCAGGTTCCCAGGAGCTTGTAGGACTCTGTTTCCATATGCTCATGCACCTCCTCCCTGGCTCTTACAAGCTTTCCACCCTCTCTTCCTCGATGGTCCCTGAGCCTTGGGTGGGTGAAGTTTAATAAAGGGGTCCTGTCAAAGGACTATCATTCAGCAGACTCCTAATCTCTATGCTTTGGCCATTTGTGACCTTTTGTGTTCCTGGCCCTCTACTGTATGAGAAAGCTTCATTAATGAGAACTGAGAGATTCATTAGTGTCTTTTTCATTATCCCTATTCTATGTTTCATGAGCCTTAGGTGTAGAGGTTGCATTGTAGATGTGTCGCTTTGGCCTGAGCAATTCCTAGACAATGTCCACGTATGACCAGTTGTGGTACTTGGTAATAGTTTCCAACTGCTGTAAAATAAACTTCTTTGATGAGTAGTGACTGGAATATTTGTCTATAAATATAAGGATATATATTTTTCAGATAGTAAGAAATCACATTAGTGTAGGGATATGACAGTCTTGGGGTTTTCTCTAAGATATATGACCACTCCAGCCATATGTATTTGGTTATGTTTATAGTACCACACTTGAGTTTCCTCCCCTTGAGTGGGCTTTTAGTCCAATTAGGTAGCTATTGGTTGCCCCCAGGATAAAAGTGACACTACTGCACCAATCCATATGCTGTGCTGGCCATTGATGTGGTTATTTGGGCTTGGAACTGGTGCTGGATCATCTACTGATGCCTTCCATTGGCACCTTCAAAGCACTCTCCAAAGCTATGAGAGCGAGCCTTCAGGGGAAGTGGTTTCAGATCAGTTGCAGCTCTATTGCTCCATATTCTATGTCTGAAGTATGTTTTGTCTTCAGCAGTAGGGTCTTTACCTTCAAGTTCTGGGATACCAAAAGCCATTTATAGATTCAATTCAATGCCAATCAAAATCTCCATGACATTCTTCACAGAACTAGAAAAAAAATTCTAAAATTCATATGAAAGCACAAAAGACCCCAGGTAGCCAAAGCATCCCTGAGCACAAAGAGCAATGCTGGGAGGAATACTATACCAGATTTCAAAGTATATTACATATCTATAGTCATATTTACTTTTTATAATTTAAATTTTTAAAGAATGTCATGCACAAGCACTATGCTTATATAATTTCTGTCCCTCCCGACAGCTTTGCCCCTCTAACTCTTCTCATATCCCCACAGCCTCTTTAAATTTTGTGACCTCTTCTTCAATTGTTTTATATATTTTTTCCAGGGGGAATATAATATGTATATTCCAGGGAGCTTGTCCCTGGAGAAAACTGATTCTACACTTCTCTCAATATTCACTGATTGTCTGTACCTCTTCATCTAGAGGTGGGATCTTGTAAACTTAACAGATCTACATTGGTATGTCAACTGGTGGTGTCATTATGCAGATCTTATTTAGGAAACCAGATTGCAGAGATTTCATGGGTACAGCTTCCCTCTCATGTCTAGAAGACACTTATTGAAGTAGGATTATCTGGCTCTTAAAATCTCTGTGCTCCATTTTCTGTGATGTTCTCTAAGGCTTAATTGTAGATATTGTTTTGTATATGTATCAATTAGGGTTGGGCACTTATTTATATATATTTAAAATTTAAATATTTCTTGGCTCATGTATAGCATATTGGACATCTCAGGTCTACTGCAGAGACATTTATTTAGTAATTATATGATAAATACAGGCTGAATCAATGAGGTATGTTTTCTACCCTGGCTGGTGCTTCCCTCATTGTACTCTATTATTAAAGATGTATGCAATTAATCTCAAGTTGCCTGTGTTTATTATACAAACTTATGGCAAAGCTTTGCAAGCTACAAGATGGTTGTAAACAAAAGTGTAATCTGACCAATTTTTCCTTATTCTTCTGCTTTTCCTTTTTCTAGAAAAAGCTATATTTCTAGGTATGGTGCTGTGTTTGAACTCAGTTGTCCTTGTTCCTTGTTTTAGTTCCTCATCCTTCCACAAAATATATCATGTAGAATGTATCACATTAGTTCCTGATCTTCCTTTGTTGCTACAGATGTCATCAGCTCAATGACACATAGGTTTTTAATGGTTGGTTATTGTCAAATGAACATCTGGATACCAGTGAAGAACAGCTGGACTATCTTCCCCCAAGTACTACTAATCAGAAAGTCTAACAATACAGTTTTTTACATTGATACATTCTAACATTTAAGGGTCAACATGTGAAATTGTGGGAGAAGGTCATAGATTTTGTGATAGCTGTTTGAAAGTTTTTAATTAAAAAGATCACTAGTAAACCCTACAGAACCTGGACTTGAAACCAATGAAACAAAGGATCCATTTTTATGAATGAAGCTGAAGTTAGGGAGTTTGCCCTTATAATCTTTGTTTAAATCAGAATCATTCTATGCATTTTACTGTTTCTCTTGCTAAAACTTAAAATATTTATTTAGCTATCAATAAATGCTAGACTTTTGGAAAAACAAAGACACACATACATGCACACATACACATACACAATAAGTTTCAAGGTCCTGATTTTATAGACATCACATTGATTCTGTGTCATTAATGTGTGAGTTTAAAGGCATGACAATACCATTTTTGAAAATGGCTAATTATTCTCAGCTGGTTAATTTAGATTGTCTGTCTATAACCTCCTCCAAAGCCATACAAAGTTTTGTAATCTCCATTGCTACATGCACATTTATTGAAAATATTGTAGACAACTTGGTGAATAAAATATCTTCTACGAAAGCTTTATTTTAATAAATGAAGAGCTTTGCATACAATCTTTGGTGCTCTGCTTTAAAGATTTCTTTCCCAAATTTCAGAGATAGATGTCAGTTCTCTTTATGTAAATGTTTGAGGTCAATTTTGGGGGTTTCATGGAGATGAAAATCATGGAACTAATCCTAGTCAGAACCTTGTAGGGTAAGCCAGACATCAAGTATCTAGATAAAAAGAGAGAGGCATAGAAGCATGCCTCTTGTTCTTTCATTCATCTCTCAAGTGTCATAAAAAACTATCTGGCACTAGAAAACTCATAAGCAAATTGTCTTTGGGTTTGACAATTTCTGGGATGCCTGAAGGGAATTAAATCTTAGTCAAAGGGATTTGTAAGGGTTTCCTCTGGAGGTATTTAGCATTGTTAAAAAAAATTATATGGCTGATTTGGGAAAATGAAACTCAGTAGAATCACTCACAAACTTATAATAGCATGAAATAACAAATCCCAAGAAATATGTAAAAATCCTTTAGAAGAGTATTATAGAAATGATATCCAAAATGGAATTAAACTACAGCAAAATACCATGGACTGGATGGATTAAACAACATGAAGCTATTCCTCATAGTTCTGGAAGGCATGAGTCTTATATCAAGTTACAACAGAGTTCACTTTCTGGTGAAGACTCATCTTGGATTCCAGGTGGCTGCCCTCTTGTTATGTCTTCCCAGGTCTCCTTAATTTTTGTAAGCATAGTGAATCAACAAATTCCCTGTTTTTTCCACTTCTAAGGAAACTAGTCTAAGCAGCTCAGTGCTGAACACATGATCTCATGTAACTTTGATTAGCTCCTTACATTCCTTATATCCAGATAGTCACATTGGGCACTAACTTTAACACAAATTTTGGAGGCAAGAACATAATTCAATCACAGCAATAATTGAACATATTTTATATAATATTATGTTGTTTTATGATGTGGAGTTTGGCTAAGGTTAAACCTCAGTCTTGTGTGACTGTGAAATCTACTACAGCAATTTTTAAAATATGCATAATCAGAATATAGCATATTTTGAGTTAAACTCAAAACATTCATAATCCATTTTGTACAATAGCCAGAAACTAGACATTTCTTAAATCATTTTTACATTTTATTTATTTGTGTGTGTGTGTGTGTATGTTTTTTTTCTCCTTATTTTCCCTAGGGAGATACCTTTGTCAGGGGATATATATTCCATTTAGCGGTGGTCATGTACCTGTGTTTAGGGATGCCCACTTAGGATTATACAACCTCTCAGGGAATTTTATATATTTTTACTTATATCTTTCCATTCTTTCTGTCTACAATGATTATATTTTCTATTTTCAGTTTCTATATAGTGGTATTATTATTTTTAGATTTTCATATTAGTGACATCATTCAATTTCTTTGTTGTTTCAGTGTCTGCAAATATAAAATTACCTTCCTTATAATTTTTTATTGGCTTTTTAAATTTCATACAACATTGGCACTCAAATCCAGAAGCCCTCCCCATCCATGCCTCCCCCACCGAACCCTTTGCACTCTGCTGTGCAGTTTCCATTGTGGCATCCAATCTCTACCAACTTTTGGAGTGTTTTTATGATTTTCATCCTTTTGTTTGGGTCCATGAGTTGAATTCTGTGCATGGCAATTGAAATGGCACAATATAATTCTTTTATATGCAGCCATTTTGTGTTCCTAACACAGGTTGTTAAGGAATTATCCTTTCCTCACACTCTTTTTGGTGTCTTTGTTACTTGTCTATGCATAGGCTGCTTTGTTTCTGGGCTTTCCATTCTGTCTCTAATTTTTTGCTCCAATTTTTTGTTTGTATGCCACTACTGTGTTGTTTTCATTCTTATTGCTGTAGAGTAGACTTTGAAATTAGGTAATTATATGCCTCCAATTTTTGTTGTTATTGTTCATATTTGCTATTTGAGATTTTGTTGTTGTTTCATATGAATTTTAAGGTAGTATTTTTAATTCTACAAAAATTTACAGGGCTGGCCCTTTGGTGGGATAAGGCTGACATCTCAGCAGACAGCCAGAAAATACCTGTCCCCGACTCCCTCTGGCATAGGGGTTGAGAACTCAGGGAACCACCTGAGAGCACCTGAATCCTGCCTCCATGTGGTGGTGAGCTTCCCCAAATTGCACCATACCCAGCCCCCTAACAGGGATTACATGAGACCCCTCCCAATGCCCCTGGGCAGAACTCTGCTCTTTGGTAGGATAAGGCTGAGATCTTACAAAAAGCCTGAGAAGGCCCGTTCTGGCCTTCCTCTGGCATAGGGACTGAGAACTCAGCAGACCCTCTGAGAGTCCCAAAATCACGCTCCTCCTCCCCCCAGGGAACTTCCCAAATTTTGCTGTGACTTCCCTTTAATAGGGGTCCAAACCTTAGAATGAAGCCTGAGTGTACCTGGTGGAACCTGACTTGGGGTTCTGTGGGACCTCCTGAGGAGCTGATCTGAAGACCTCAGTTCCCTCCAAAATAAAACCTAAGAGAACCTGAAATCTGGACCAACCAGCTTTATACAACCAATAAGAAAAGGACCAAGGCACACCAATAATATGAACAGAAGTAAACTCCAACGTAATTTTTATGCCAGAATCACAAACAACAGAAGAAATTCACATGCCAAAGTCACAACAAAAGAATAATAAAATGGATAGCCAAAACACTATGTCCCCACCAAGCTCCCCCAGTCCTATAGAAGAGTTCTACAAGGAGAATCCCCTAGAGATAATCCAGGACACAGACTTTAAAAGAACAATCATAAACATGATCAAGGAATTCAATGAATTTAAAGAACACACAATCAAACAAATCAAAGAAATAAATGAAGATAGGGATAAACTTCTGAAGGAATTCAAAAAAGAGAAACATTGAAGAAAACTCAGGCAGAAATGAAGAAGGAACTGAAAAATTCAATAAGCCGACTTGAAACAACAGGGAAAAGCCACACTGCTAGAATGAATGAAATGAAAAACAAGATCATCACTGGAGGATAAAGTGGAAGAATTGTACCACTCAAGTAATGATTATGAAAAAATTTTAAAAACCCATAGGAATGGAATGTGCAAGAGATGTGAGACACCATGAAAAGACCAAGTCTACATATCATAGGCATAGAGGAAGGAGAAGAATTTCAGGTTAATGGTATTGACTAGATCTTAAACAAGATTGTAGAAGAGAATTTCTCAAAATTAAGGAAAGACATCCCCATACAAATACAAGAAGCACACAGAACACCAAGTAGACAGGACCAGAAAACAAACTCCCCACTGCATATCACAGTAAAAACAATAAATGTGTAGAACAAAGAGAGAATACTGAAAGCAGTAAAAGAAAAACAATAAGTCATATATAAAGGAAAGCCATCAGAATTATAGCTGACTTATCAGTGGAAACTATGAAAGCCAGAAGAGCCTGGATCAAGGTATTTCCATTTCTAAATGACAATAGATGCTGGTCCAGAATACCCAGCAAAAATGTCTGTTATAGTTGAGGGGGAAAGAAAAATCTTCCATGACATGAATAGCATGACAGAATATATGTGCACAAAACCAGCCCTTCAGAGAATGCTTGAAGCAATACAAAGAGCAGAGAGAGAAACAACTATATCCCAGGGGAAATGAAAGAAAATAAATAAAAGTATAATTGAGGAAACACAAAATTAGAAAAAGAAGGCAAACAGCAATCAAAATAATGGTAACCAATACCCATCTTTCAATAATAACTTTAAATATCAAAGGACTGAACTCTGCAGTCAAAAGACACAGGCTAAGTGAATGGATGAAGGAACAAAATCCATCTCTTTGTTGTCTGCAAGAAACCCATCACACCTTCAAGGACAAGCACTACCTTATGGTGAAAGGATGGAAAAGAATATGTCAAGCAAATGGCACTAAGAAACAAGCAGGGGTTGCAATTCTAATATCTGACAAAATAGACTTCAAAGTAAAACTAATCAGAAGAGATCAGGAAGGTCACTTCATTCTGATCAAAGGAACAATTACCCAAGAAGACAGTACAATCCTGAACATATATGCACAAAACTCTGATACTCCCAAACTCATAAAAAAATACTACAGGACTTTAAGACACAGATTAACTCCAATTCAGTAATAGCAGGGGACTTCAATACCCACTGTCTCAATCAGACAGGTCAACCGAACAAAGAATAAACAGAGAAACCTCCGAATTAAATGACACCATACATCAAATGGACCTAACAGACATCTTTCGAATATTCCACCTAAACACCAACGAATACATTTTCTACTCAGCACTTCATGGAAGTTTTTGAAAACTTGACCACATACTGGGCCACAAAACAAGCCTCAACAAATACAAAAAATGAAATAATTCCATGCATTCTATCAAACCACAATGTAATAAAGCTCAAAATCAACAGTGGACAAAGCCCTAGTCACTACACAAACTCATGGTGATTAAACAACATACTCCTAAACAAAGAGTGGGTCAAAGGAGAAATTTTTTAAAAAATTAAAGAATTCCTGGAATACAAAGAAAAGTATAATACAACACAACAAAACCTCTGGGACATTTTTAAAGCAGTCCTAAAAGGGAAGTTTTAAGCTTTAGGTGCCTACATTAAA
>NW_008360331.1:8805173-8822968 GCF_000622305.1 Nannospalax galili | reverse complement strand
AACAAGATAGATAGAGCTCAGCCCAGTTAACCAAAAGAAAGAAAAAGCAAATCCAAATCAACAAAATCAGAGATGAAAGTGGAAACATCACAACAGACACACAAAAGATCCAGAACATTATAAGGGAATATTTAAAAACCCTATACTTTACTAAATTTGAAACTCTAAATGAAATGGACGGATATCTGAAATTATGGGAACCACCAAAGTTAAACCAAGAAGAGATGAACAGTTTAAACAGAACCACAACATATGAGGAAATTGAAACAGTAATACAAAGCCTCCCAACTGAAAAAAAGCCAAGGCCCAGATGGATATACAGCAGAACTCTATCAGGCACTTGAAGAAGACCTCCAACCAATACTACTTAAATTATTCAAAATTATAGAAACAGGGAGAACTCCCAAATTCCTTCTGTTGAGCGAGCATCACTCTAATACCCAAACCAGGTAAAGACAGAACCAAAAAAGAAAATTATAGACAAAATACTTGCAAACCATACACAGATGAACATCAAAAAATCGTTTACCACGATCAAGTAGGCTTTCTTCTAGAGATACAGGGATGGTTCAATATACGAGTCAATAAACATCTTTAATCACATAAATGGACTCTAGGGCAAAAATTATACCATCATCTCAATAGATACAGAAAAGACTTTTGACAAAATTCAGCATGCATTCATGATAAAAATTCTAAAGGGAATTGGACTGGAGGGAACATACCTCAACATAATTAAAATTATATAAAACAAGCCCACAGCCAACATCATTCTAAATGCAGAAAAACTGGAAGCATTCCCACTAAAATCAGAAACCAGGCAAGGATTTCCACTATCTCCACTCCATTTTAACACAGTGCTTGAAACTCTTTCTAGAGCAATAAGACAAGAGAAGGAAATTAAAGAGTACTAGTTGGAAAAGAAGAGATCAAACTACCCCTCTTCGCAGATGGTATGATAATATACCTAAGAGGCCCCAAGATTTCCACCAGAAAACTTCTAGACCTGATCAACACTTTCAGCATAGTGGCAGGTTATAAAATCAATCTACAAAAATCAGCAGCCTTTCTACATACCAATAACAAGCAATTGGAGAAAGAGTACACGGAAATGCTCCCATTCACAATAGCTGCAAAAAAAAAATCTTGGAATAAACCTGACCAAAGACACCAAAGATCTCTACAATGAAAATTTTAAATCGTTAAAGAAAGAGATTGAGGAAAACACCAAGAACTAAAAGGACCTTCCATGCTCATAGATTGGAAGAATTAATATTGTGAAAATGACCATCCTACCAAAAGCAATATATAGATTCAATGCAATCCCAATCAAAATTCCCATGACATAATTCACAAAGTTAAAAAAAAAAAAAAAAAAAAAGCATCCTTAAATTCGTATGGAAGCACAAAAGACCCCGGATAGCCAAAGCAACCCTGAGCACAAAGAACAATATTGGGAGGGGTTACTATACCAGATCTCAAAGTATATTACAGAGCTATAGTCATAAAAACAGCATGGTACCAACACAAAAATAGACACATAGATCAATGGAACATCATTGAAGACCCAAACCAGAGTTCAGGCAATTTCAGCCACCTGATATTTGACAAAGGTACCACGAACACACAATGGAGGAAAGACAGCATCTTCAACAAATGGTGCTGGCAAAACTGAATCTCCACTATAGAAGAATGAAACTAGATCTTTATCTTTCACCTTGCATAAAAGTCAGCTCCAAATGGATCAAAGACCTCAATGTGAAACTGGTAACGCTGAAAATATTAGAGGAAAATACTGGCAGTAACTTACAAGATATAGGTTTAGGAAAATATTTTCTAATTTGTATAGCAGTTGCACAGTATTTAAGGTCAGCAATCAATAAGTGGGACCTAATTAAACTAAAAAGCTTCTGCACAAGAGAAACAATAAAACATGTGAAGAGAAAACCCACAGAATGGGGAAAAAATCTTCACCAGTGACACATCTGACAGTGACTTAACATCCGGACTATATAAAGAACTTAAAAAATGAAGTAAGAAACCAAATGACCCAACTGAAAGGTGGGCTAAAGATCTAAACAGGGAGTTCCCAAAGGAAGAAATAAAGATGGCTCAGAAACATCTTAAAAGTGTTCAACCTTGTTATTAATTAGGGAAATGCAAAATAAAACCACCCTATGGTTTTACCTGATCCCAATCAGACTGGCTAGGATCAAGAGAACAAATGATAACAAATGCTGGCGAGGATGTGGAGAAAGGGGGATGCTTATTCACTGCTGGAGGGATTGCAAACACGTGGAACCCATATAGAAAACAGTGTGGAGAACTCTTATAAAACTAAAAATGACCCTACCACATGACTGGCTATACCATTCCTTGGCATATACCCAAAGGACTCATTCTATTGTAGAGACACTTGTATACTTGTTTGTTGCTACTCTTTTCACGATAGCTAAAAGATGGAAGCAAACTAAGTTTCCTTCAATTGATGAATGGCTAACCAAAATCTGGTATATTTACACAATGGAGTTCTATTCAGGTGTAAAGAAAGATGAGATAATTAAATTTGCAGGTAAATGGATGTATCCAGAAACTGTTATACTAAGTGAAGTAACAGACTCAGAAAAACAAATGATGCGTATTCTCCCTCATTTGTGGATCCTAGAACCAAATCCTTTTATATTCCATGTTCTTTAAATAAGATGATGCTATACAGCAGTCTTTTCTGTGTGAAATCACTACAATTATCATGACTTCAGCTGTGCATTGGACCCTCACTGGAGTATCCAGCCATTATTTCCAGCCAAATGAATGTATTTTGACACTAATCACACATGGTCTTCTGGATTTGGGGAGGGCTAAAGTATACAATCTTGGGAAGGCTAGGAAGAGAAGGCTTAATCCATGCTGGGTAATGTCTTTCCAGAGTGCATACCCTCAGGTCAGTCATACGCCTCAGCAATCCTTCAGTCATCTCTGTAAGTAAGCTCAGTAAATTCATTGGTTTTCCAGGAAAACTTTAATTAAAATTGGTTTGACACTAGAACCTTAAAAGAGGATAAGCATTGCTTAGTATCCCGAGGAAAAGATTTCTCACAAGAGATGGAAAATTTATTTATTAATGTTATTATGTCTCATCATTATTGAAAATGAGAACATAAAAGATGTTAAAAGAATATGGGAATGGAGATATTTTCCAAAGTAGACAGGAAGAAATGAGAAAGCCTAAGTAAGTGATGAAGGTCTGTGTAGGTTTGCTATGTTATATAAAGGATGAGACAAAAATAATACACAAATAATCTTAAAATTTCTAAGGTCATCAGGTAGATTTCAATGGTAACATTTTTCACCTCTACTAATTAATATACAGTAAATTTTTATGCTTCCTCCTCAAATATAAGTCATTTTTTAATTTATTGATATTTTTTGTGTGTATATCATACAGAGCATCCTAAACAATCTTCTTCCTCTATATACCCATTTCCTAAATGGCACCCTCCCATAGCCTCCCCTCCCCCACTGGAGCCCATATACTCTATCATCCTTGTTACAGTCTACTGTGTGGTCTGCACCCCCAGCCATTGCCCAGTCTTGTCCATCTGCTGAATCCATACTCAGGTAAGGATCAGAGTGTAACCGATTGTGACTAGTAATAATCAGATACATAGAGTTTAGATGCACATGTGCAAACATCTAAGTGTTGGCACTATTAAAATGAGTCTTTCTAAGAGATTGAGGAAGACATCAGAAGATGGAAGGATCTCACGTGCTCATAGATTGGAAGAATTAATATTGTGAAAATGACATCCTACCAAAAGACATTTACAGATTCAATGCAATGCCAATCAACATCCCCATGACATTTTTCACAGAATTGGAAAAAAAAAATCCTAAGATTCATATGGAAGCAAAAAGAACTTGGATAGCCAAAGCAACCCTGAGCACTAAGAGCAATGCTGGGGGGATTACTCTTCCAGATTTTAAGCTGTATTAC
Organism: Nannospalax galili; assembly: GCF_000622305.1. Lineage (NCBI taxonomy): Eukaryota > Metazoa > Chordata > Mammalia > Rodentia > Spalacidae > Nannospalax > Nannospalax galili. The sequence continues at coordinate 8,818,974 of NW_008360331.1, read as the reverse complement.
AGAGCTATAGTCATAAAAACAACATGGTACTGGCACAAAAATAGATCAATGGAACAAAATAGAAGACCCAAATATGAATACATGCAATTTCAGCCACCTGATATTTGACAGAGGGGCCAAGAACATTCACTTCAGGAAAGACAGCATGTTCAGCAAATAGTGCTAGCAAAACTGGATCTTTACCTGTAGAAGAATGAAACTAAACCAGTATCTCTCACCTTGCACAAAAGTCAAATCCAAATGGATCAAAGACCTCAATGTAAAGCCTGAAACTCTGAAACTATTAGAAGAAAACTTTGTAAAAAACTTGCAAGATATAGGTGTAGGAAAGGATTTTCTAAACTGGACATCAATTGTTCAGGAAAGAAGGTCAAGAATCAACAAATGGGACCTTATTAAACTAAAAAGCTTCCGTACATCAAAGGAAGCAACCAAGGAAGCAAACAGAAAACCTGCAAAGTGGGAGAAAATCTTCACCAGCGACACATCTGACAGAGGTTTAACATCCAGAATATATAATGTACTCAAAAAACAGAGAATCAAGACAGGAAGTAACCCAATTAAAAGATGGGCTAAGGATCTGAACAGAGAGTTCTCAAAAGAAGAAGTTAAGGATGGCTATGAAACATCTTAAAAGATGTTCAACATCACTAGTAATTAGGGAAATGTAAATTAAAACCACTTTAAGATTTCATCTTACCTCAATCAGCTAAGATTAAGAGAACAAATGATACCAAATGTTGGAGAGGATGTGGGGAAAGGGGAACACTCATCCACTGTTGGTAGGGCTGCAAACTGGTTCAACCCCTATGGAAAGCAGTGTGGAGAACTCTTAAAAAACTACAAATGAACCTACCATGGGACCCAGTTATACCTCTCCTTGGCATATACCCAAAGAACTCACCCTATTGCAGAGACACTTGTACATCACGTTTGTTGCTGCTCTTTTTACAATAGCTAAGAGAAGGAAGCAACCTAACTGTGCCTCAACTGATGAGTGGATAATGAAAATGTGGTTCATTTATATGATGGAGTTTTACTCAGCAATGAAGAAAGATGAAATCATGAAATTTGCAGGTAAATGGATGGAACTAGAAACTGTTGTACTAAGTGAAGTAAAGTAACACAGACTCAGAAAAAAAATCGACATATGTTCTCCTTCATATGTGGATCCTAGAACCAAACCCTAATAAGTGAATATGTATTCAGAGATAACTATAAGAACCAGGATAATGGAAAGGAACCAGGGAGGTAAAGGGAAAGAAAGAATCTGAAAGAAAAGAAGAGTAGGAAAAAGGCATTAATAAGGGAGATATGGATAAAAATTGGGTTAGGTTGGGGGGGGTATACAAGGAACCCAGGGGATAAAAGGAAAGAAGGAGATCCTAAGAGATAGGACCATAGGATAAGGGTATTATTAAGGGTGAAAAGGAAAAATGGGGGCACCTTAATTGTGGAAAACATGATGGAGGGGTTAGACAATGTGAGAGATAAATAATGCCTAGGTAGTTTTAAAAACCAGAGGGAACCATATTATTTCCCAAACCTACTGACAAATTATACGTACCAGATCAAGAAACATATGTCTAGGCAATGTTTATCTGGGAACAATTGGTTTTTGTCCAAGATTTATCTACATGGCACAAAGTAATTACAAGTACCAGACTGCTGGAACTAACCTTCTTGGATGTTTAACAGACATACTTTGAGGCCTACAATAATCTGCTAATAGATAAATAAAGGACAGTTTTTGCTCTTTGCCCTCTTAGGTCGACTAGTTCCAGGCGACTATGAGCATCTCTCAAAATGTCCTAAAATTGTGGGTTACCTGCCCTCTTGATCAAGGAGGCCCAGGAGACCCCATGAGATGGACTTGATCCAGTGCCCAGTCTACAAAGAGGAGGGTCTACACACAGGAAACATTTCCTCCATGCTTCCAAGAGAAGCCAGCCATGATTGAGCAGGACCTTTGACTTATCTTCACATAGGCAGAACTGGTAAAAGAAAGGAGCCAGGGGCTCCTCCCAAGCCAATGTGACCCCTGAGGAACAGATCCTCAAACGACCTTAAGAGTAAAAATAAATTGGTTTATCTGTGCCAATTGCATGGTCTTAAACTCCCAAAAGGAAAGCATAAATAAAGATTAAAGGGGCCAATATAATTTTTTAAGAGTCCATATGCATAGCTAAAGGCTACATAACAAGCAACAATGCCAGATAGGAGATACCTTCTTTTGAGTTGTTGGCCAGGGTGGCCCAAGGGACTCCCAGAGAGTAACCCAGCATAGAACTGGGAAAATGAACAGCAGGCCCCAATCTTATCTGAAGGAATATTGACAACCGATTGCTTCTAGATGAGGATCAACTGACTTTCCTAAAGCAAAGACCTTTAGATCCACTGACTAGAGTTACCAGATAGACAAGTAGTGGGGAACAGCTGGGGGTGACGACATCACAGTGGACAATAGCAGAGATAACAGAGTATAAAGGCTCTAGTGAGGGGAGGGAGGCTATGGGATGGTGCCATATGGGAAGTGGGTGTATAGATGAATAAGATGGTCTGGGATGTTGTGTGGATACACACACACACACACACACACACACACAAAATAAAATGAACAAATTAAAAAAATAAATTATATTTGAGGAGGAAGCATAAAAATTATGTCATATTAATTAGTAGATGTAATAAACATCACTATTGAAATCTACCTGATGAATTTATAGACATACACAGGTGCCAAGTATCCAAGTGCAACAAATTATGACTAGTAGTAATCAGATACATACAGTTTAGAGACACATATGCCAACATCTCAGTGTTATGAGCAAAAACAATGAGTCTTTCTGTAAGAAACAGTATTTTTAAAAATGAAATGGACATCTTTTTTAAAGGTTAAAACCTCATTCAATTTTATGTCTTACAGGACTTATACTCAGTTTAATATTATATAACTGTATTAATTCTACAGCAAACCTAAAAATTTTATAGCCACTTTTGAAAGAGAGGTATCTTTGCTCTGGAAACTGTTAATGAGTATATTAAAGCTGTAATGAAATGCTTTTTCTAAAAAATGTGAGTTTTTGTAGGAAACAGCATATTTTAAAATGAAATGTAGCTCTTTTTTAAAGGTTAAAAACTCATTCAGTTTTATGTCTTACAGGGTCTATACTGAGTCCAATATTGTATAACTGTATTAATTCAGTTGTGAACTAAAAATTTACAGCCACTTTTGAAAGAGATATAGCCTTGTCTGGAAATTTTTATTGAATATATTAAAGCTGTAATGGAATGCTTCTTCTAATCACGTGGTTATTAAATAAAAATTTTTTGGTTTATGAAAAAAAGAATTTCTAAGGCCACAGTTCATTCAACTAGTTTAAGAAACAAAATATATGTCTAGTCAAGGTTTATCTGAGAACGTTTGATTTTTGCCCAAGCTTTATCTAAATATTGCATGATAATTAAAAGTACCAGACTGATGGAACTAACCTTCTTGGATGTTTAACACTCATACTTTGAGAGTTTGTTTGGAAGTTCTAGCAGGTGAGTGCAGCTACTAATATACCCTTGACGAAAGACTGGTCCTCTTCTTTCTGGGAAGGTCATCCTCTTAGACTGAGTGACCAAGTGTGCAGCTTCCAGAGGGACTCACATGGAGTGTTGAGGGAGGACACCTGCCTAGCCAGTCAGATGAGCCGAATCAACCCTGGCAATCAATGGGTTGACATGTCACAGTCAGATTACCCTCACATCCAATAGTCATACTTTGAAGCGTATACTCACCTGGTCAGAGGAGCTTAAAGGACAGTTTTTTTGCTCCTTGCCCACCAAGGTCGACCAAGTTCTAAGGGACTATGGGGCATCTCTCAAAATCATCCTGTAACTGTGGTGAGTCATCTGTCCTCCTGTTCAGGGAGGCCATGGAGACCCCACCAGATGGACTTGAACCAATGTCCAGTCTCAGAGGAAACATTTCCTTCATGCTTCCAAGTGAAGCCAGCCATAGTCGAGCAGGACCTTTGACTTATCTCCACATAGGTGGAACTGGTAAAAGAAGGGAGCCAGGGGCTCCTCCCAAGCCCATGTGACCCCTGAGGAGCAGATCCTAAAATGACCCTAAGAGTAAAAATAAATTGGTTTATTTGGGCCAATTGCATGGTCTTAAACACCCAAAAGGAAAGTATAACCAAAGATTAAAGTGATCAGTATATTTCTTTAAGAGTTCAAGGGATTGTGCTTCCCAGACATTAGGCTTAAGTCCATATAAAATGTTATTTAGACAATTATTTCTCATTGATGATTTTGTTTCTAAGCAGGAAGTCCTGCTCAGATGTAAGGCTTCAAATCTTGGTCTTCAGTACTGCAGCGCCCACCTGTAGCTAAGGGAGACAACCCACTATTGTTCTAAAATAATGGCTAAGTTTGTTTCCTCCCCCTACCTAGAAGCCTTTGCAAGGGAACTGACACTGATTCTAACCTCTGAAACAGGTATCAAAGTGCCTGAAAACAAATCCCGAGTCCATTGTTCTTGAATCCAGCCTTGGCAGACAAAAGGAAAATGAGGAGAAACCCAATAGAGGGATGTTTTTGGAAGCTCTCATCAAGAAATCCCAATGGACTCTGATATGAACATTTGACATTTGCCCTGCTTGACTTTTCTCTGGTTCCCTCTCTAGAACTTGTAATGCTAACTATTCTTACCTTTACTTCTCCTTCACATCCCCTCTTCACCAGTCAAGGACTTTCTTTTTCCCTCAGATACAAGAGTTATGCAATTTGGGAGTCTTTTAGATAGACCCAATGAAGGGGTACTCCAATTGCCTCACCCTGCATCCCTGCTCAGCATGGAAGAAGCCAGAGTGGTCTACGTCCTGATTTCCTATTGCCAATTTGGGTAACCTTTTCAGAGGATGGTGTGATAAGAATAGGAGGTAGGAATTAGCTGGGCAGTTAAGGAAAAAGGACCCCAAAGAAAAGTAGCCAGTTTCTTGGCTAAAAGTCAAAATGTCTTTGGGCCTCTTAGCAACATACTCTGTTCCAAAGACCAAAAATGTCAAAAGTGTTTGGAGCTTTTATCTAATCCCTAAAAGATTTTAGGGTTCTCTTTAGAGAGGGGCATATTAGAGTACCAAAAAGCCCCATAAAAAAGAAAGAGTACATGAAGTTGTCAGACAAAAAAGTGATGGGGAGATATGGGAGGAGTTGGAGGGTAGGGAATGGGTGTGGATTTGATCAAAACACCTTATATGCATGTATGTAATTCTCAATAAGAGAAGTACTATAAGAGCACTGACTGCTCTTGCAGAGGATCTGGGTTTGGTTCCCAGCACCCACAGGGCAACTAACAACCATCATTAATTCCAGTTCCAGGGCAATCCAGCATCTTCTTCTGACCTCTGTAGGCATTGTACAATAAAGGTGCACTTACATACATGCAGGTAATACACACATACACATAAAATAACAAAAATAATAAATTTAAAGAACTCTCTTTGGAATTTTGATTTTGTATTGTCTATAGATTGCTTTGGGTAGCGGGCACATTTTAGAAAAACTAAATCTTCTAATCCATGAATATGAAATATCTTTCCACTTATTTGCATCTTCTTCAATTTCTCTCATCAATGATTCACAGCTTTCTTTTTTACAAATACAATTTTAAATAATATTTTATTAATTATTTGAGAATTTCATGCAATGTATTTTCAGTATATTCCCACATACCCTGACCCCCTCCGAGTTTTACCCTCATTGCTCTATTCACCTGACTGTATCCTCATTTTCTAAAGCCCATGCAATCTCTGTTGTTTAAATACTCTTCATTATGGGGCCATCCACTGGTGCGTGGTCAACCTAGCACAGTTCACACTCTTTAAGAACCTGACTCTCCCTCTCTCAGCCACTAACATTTGCCTATAACTTCTCAGTCTCCCTCCTCCCTGATGGGATTTCATCTGGCTTTATCATTTCCTATCACCTCTTTGGTAAAATTTATTCTTAATTAGTTTTTGGTTATATATTACATAAGATAGTTTCTTTGATTTCTTCTGATATTTCATTTTTAATTTATAGAAACATTATTAATTTTTACAGTGTGATCTTGTAGCCAGAGAATTTGGAGTAACTGCCCTTGACTGTGGATAAATACATCCACTTTGAGGGGCTGTGGGGAGAAACAATATGGAATCTTGTTTCTGGTTTTGCCATCTTCAACATGCTGCCCCAAACAAAGCAGCTGTTAATTAAAAATGAAGCTGTAACACTGGCCTGTGTTAGTTTGGGAGTCTCTTGGACTACCCTGACCAACAACTCCAAGGGAGCTTTATCCAGCTGAACACTGTGTTTTTTGTTATATAGCCTTTGGCTAAAAACTTGAACTTGTATACTTATTGTATTTGTATTTTTCAGTAGGACTTTGAATTAATACATTTCCCTCTAATTTTTAAAATAACACAGGCTATTGCCAGAGCCCTTGATTGTCACCCAGAACTTGAAGGTAAGACCCTATTCCTGAAGACAGGATAATCTTCAGATAGGCACTTGAAGCAATTCAGCTGGAACTGACCAGGAGGTCTCCTCCCTGAAGACTAGCTCTCATGATTTCTGTCCTAGCTTGTTTCTCCATTGCTGTAACAAAACACTCTTACCAATACCAACTTGGGGAGGAAAGGGTTTATTCAGCTTACATCTTCTGGGTCACAGTTCATCAGGGAGCCCAAGGTAGAAACTCAGGGAGGAACCTGGAGGCAGGAGCTGGAGCACAGGCCATGAAGGAACTCTGTTTCCTGACTTGCTCCCTGGCCCCTGCTCAGCCTGATTTCTTATGCAACACAGGCCAACCTGCCCCACAGTGGGTTTGGCCCTCCTACATCACTCAATAATCAAGAAGATGCCCCATCAACATGGCCACAGGGCAGTTCAATGAAGATAATTCCCCAATTGAGGCTCCCTCAACCCAGGTGTGTCAAGTTGACATTAAAGCTATCCAGCACAGTATCAGAGGATACTATACAAGCTTCCAAGGGAGAAAAATCAATCAATGGTCTCTACTCAGCTGTGAAACCTGCAAACAACAATGACTAGTCCAGCAAAATATCACTATTGGTGTAGTAATACATTTTTATCTTGGGGGTAGTCAACAGATGCCTAATTGGAATTAAAGTGTGATTATTGGGAGGAAATTCATGTGTGTTATTGTAAACATAGCCAAATACATGACTGGAGAGATCATAGATCTGAGAGAAAAAGCTACTTTTGCCACATCCCTAGAGCAACATAAGCTCTTGTTTTATTCTAAATATACATCTTCATGTTACAGACAAATGTACCTTTCATGTCTCATCAAAGAAGCTTCTTTTGTAACAGATGAATGCTATTACAGAATTCCAGAATTGGTCAAATGCAAGAAATAAGAATCTGGGAGACACTTGCACTAAGTGACACATCTTCAATGCAACCTCTACACTTAGGATGAATAAATATCTTAACTCTCACCAGAGGCATTTCCTTATGCAGCAGATGGTAACTGACTAACAGAAACCCACAGTTAGTCAAGGTGCAAAGAACAAAAGACCACAGAGTACCTATATCTTTGACTAAGAAACCTTTTTCAAACGTCTGCCTCCCAAGGCTCAAGAATAATTGTGGAAGAGGAGACAGAAAGATTGTAAGAGTCAGAGGGGATGGATGACCACAAGAAAACAGTCTTCCAGACTGCTGGTCAGTTACTCATATAGACCCATGGCAATGGTGACAGCATGCCCAAGTCCTATGCAGGCTCAAATCAGACAAAATCCCAGCATGGACATGGGGAAGAGGGTAAGAAATTCCAATCCAACCTAAGGAAATTTTGGCAACTGATGGCTGCTGGGAGGGGAAAAGACTGAGAATTAGAGCCCTATATTTTAACTTAGTCTTGTCAAATATAGACATAAAAGGTCTTTAATATAGTCTCTTATGTTTTCAATGCCCAATTGTGTATTACTATTGTGAAAATAAATAATTTATTAGTAAAAATAGCAAAATCAGGGGCTAGAGAGATGGCTTAGTAGTTAAGAGCTCATAGTGCTTTTGCAGATGACCTGAGTTTGCTTCCCTGCATCAATTCTGGGCTGCTCACAACCTCCTTTAATTCTATATCCAGGGGATCTGACTCCCCCTTCTGGTTTCTTTGAGTGCCACACACATGCACAAATCTACACGTAGCCTCTCTCTCTCTCTCTCTCTCTCTCTCTCTCTCTCTCTCTCTCCAATAGTTAAAAGGAAATATTTAAAGAGATAACAAAATCAAATATGCAAACTAAAATGGTACATTCTTCAGAAGTTTCATACATTGAGCATTGAGTATAATTGAGTATAATTGAGTGTAGTCATCAGAATAGCTTCTAAGTAGCTGTCTTCCTCTAAGATAGTATTATGTTAAGTTATAATCAATCTCACACATTTTCCCACTTCCCTTCTTAGTCTGCAGTATGCATCTAAATTAGATCCATTTTATAATACTACTTTAGATGGCATATATTATTAACATACACTCACATATATACATATATATATGTATATATATACACATACATATAAGATTGATGGCATGCTTCTTGTTTACCTATAGACAAGAATATGAGAATTGAGTAGGCTGATTATATGTATAAATTTTCCTTGACATAGTACTTTCCCTTTTTTGGAAAAAAAAAAGCTTCTATAGTACAATTATTTTCACCAAGGAACTATTTTTTATTTTATAAACATAAATATGTTTATTATGGAACATTCTTTAAAGTAAAGAAGGCTTTGTCCATATATATTGTGGACATAAATTGGTGAACAGAGACAGTCAAAGAAAAAAATTCTAATGAGAGATCATGAATATATATTCAATAATATAAACAAAAGTATTTTTTTCAAATTCTGCAAACAATTGATTTATAACTATAAATAATGGTTGCCATTAGTGATAATTTTATTCAAAATTGACTTACAATTTTTTTACCTATATGGTGTGCTTGGAAAAATAAAATGAAATCATGCAGTTTATTCCATTCTCTTAGTTTATCTCAATTAAGTCACATTAATATTTGACTTTTCATCCAGACAGCTGAGTGATAATATTGTTATATCATTCTATCACTAATTTTTAATAAGAAAATGAATTTTGTAAGAAACTATATTCCTGCCAATATGCATGATGAGCCAGATAATAAAGAAGGTTCTCTAAGGTTCACAATCAATTAGAATAATATTAAATAAAATCCAGTTGAACCATAATGTTGAGTGTCTTCATTAAAGTATATAGAAATGCTGTTATTTATAATACTGGCTTAACCTATTTTGAAAAAAAAAAGGGTATGAACATAGGAGAACCAGCTTGGAAATATGCAAAAGAAATTTAGCTTTGTGAATTGATAACTTAGAGAATTCCTACATACTCATCCTGGCACTGTAATTAAAAATTGAAAATTAATCTCAAAAATTGAGATGCCTGCCTTGACATGTTCTCATTATCCTAATACCTACTTTTGGTTGAGATGTTTGAGAGAAAATGCCCTCATAGATTACCCACACGCTAATCTCTGGAATTTATGAATTTTTTATATTACACAGCAAAGGAAAATTAAAATAGCAGATGGAATTAGAGTTGTAACTCATCTGATCTCAAGAAAGTGAGATCTACCAATGTAATAATGGGAATTTTCATATATGGAGGAGGTGAGTGATTTGCTTTATGATTTGACCCATGCTGGCTAGCTTTGAAGATGTGATAAGGACTCTGCAGCAAGAGCAGCTTCCTGAAGCTGAAAAGTAAACAAGTAGATGGACTTTTGGGGAACCTGCAGAAAGCCAGCACAGCTCTAGGGTCGCGCTCAGATCTCACACACTGCCCTCTCTCACAGTCACTTGGTTCTCTTACAACATGACACCTTATTTAGTCAACATCAGCAAGAGAATCATTCACTTCAGCCTACTATGGCGTTGTCTATGTAATGTAACACAATCTAGGCAGTGACTGTCTTTTCACATTCCTAAGTCCTGCCTCATTCAAAAGCAATACATATAAAGATAAGTATACCTAGGTCATGAATCTTGGGACTCATCTTGTAATTCCACCTATTATTTTCGATTCTTCCCACGTACATGCATGTACACCCAAACATGCTCATGTATATTTGTTTTGATTTTTTGGTGTAGAATCAGCTTTTTATTATAACTCACTTCTTAAATTACTTTTACTACCTTGGTTATTTCTCCATTTTAACTAGCAGTTCTCATGTGATTCATGAAAGCAACAGAAAGATAATTTCTCTGTGTACCCTTACTTATATGATATTTACCTGTCTAGATATCTTTACACACATCACAGAATTCTTGGCCCTATTTCAGGCGATGGTGATCTCTTTTAATATTTATATGCCATCTAAAATATTTTTCTTTTATCTATGTGGGTTAGGTGAAAATTTATTCCCAGCTCTGTATTCTGAGACAGAAGAAACTGTAACAGAGGCATCTTCACACTGATATAGCACTTTGTGTTCTCAAAGAGTCAAGTGATTAATTAAATTTTAACACTCTTCTGAAGGAGACTGAGTCTTTTTACACATGAGAAAAGTGAACTAAGGTCACTAATCAAGTCATTCTAATTGTCTGGAATGATATGTCCTCAAATACACAAAAGAAGAGCAAAAAAGTAGTAATGAGTTCTTTTTATAAAATTTTGTTTATTACTTTTATTTTATGTGTATGCGTATATTGCCTGCATGTATGTAAGTGCACCTGTGTCATCCAATGCCCACAGAGGTCGGAAGAAGGCAATAGAGCCCCTAGAACTGGAGTTACAGCTGGTTGTTAGCTGCCAAAGGGTGCTGGGAATAGAACCCAGGTCCTCAGCAAGAACTGAGTCAGTGCTGTTAATCTCTGAGCCATCTCTCTAGATCCTAAAGACTTCTTATAGGACAACTTATTGGAAAATTTTTGTGGAAGATAAAAAATGACATTGTAAATTATATACGCATGAAAATTTTGGCAAATATCTAGCCATGTTATGTGTCAAAGAGTTGTAAAACAAGGAACACGAGTCTAGGTGTGTGTGGTGGTTTGGATGAAAATGTCCCCCATAGACTCCATGTATTTGAACATTTTGTCCCCACTTGGTGGTGGTGTTTTGGGAGGTCTTAGAAAGTCTGACCATGCTGAAGAAAGCATGTCATTGGGGGCCAACTTAGCGAGTTCTGGCCTTACCAGATCTCCAGTCCTGGGTCACTTCCTGTGCCTGTTTGAAGATGTGAGAGCTTAGCTTCTGTCTAGCCACCTCTACCACCATTCTTCCCTGCATGATGGACTCTTGTGCCTTTGGAACCATAAGTTAATTCTTCCTTTTCTAAGTGCCTTTGGTCATGGTGTTTCTATCACAACAACAGAACAGTAACTAATAGAGTGTGTATTAGATCACAAGTGCAGCTTCCAAGTATGAAAGACTAGCTCTACGTACTCATCCTTGTCTTTCCCAGAACCGACTCAAAACTCCCTGACTTTGCTATACACCATAAATAAACCACTATTGGTTAAATGAACTTAATTTTAAAATTGATGACTAATGCTTGAAGTTTGGATGCTTAATAACTAATTATAACTTGAATAAGTGTCTCATTGCTTCTCTACCAGTACAAATGCTTTTGGGCACGAAATGGTCTGAAAAACATTTATTTATTTATTTATTTCTAATATTTTATTCATTACTTTTATGTGATGTGTATGAATATTTTGCCTGAATGTATGTAAGTGAATCTATGTCCTGCAATGCCTGAAAAAGTCAGACGAGGATGCAGATCCCTTGGAACTGGAGTTACAAATGGTTGTGAGCTGCCATGTAGGTGCTGGGAACCAAAGCTGGGTCCTCTTCACTAGCAGCCAGTACTCTTAACTGTTGAGCCATCTCTCCATCCCCTGAAAGACATTTATATTCAACTAAAAATGGCACTGCATGATGATCATGATCCTCAAGAAATTTTATAACCTTCAGATCTTATTTTGACTAAAGAACTAAACCATATCTTATTGATCTTGTAAGAAAGAAAAGAAAAAAGAAAGTCTGTAGTAATCACATCACCCCCTTCACATGCTCCAGGCACATAAGGAGAGATGTCCAAGTGCCTTCTTTTTCTTACAGTGCAGGTGCCATGTAGCTAGGGCATGTCTGCTGGGACATAAGCACAAAGCATATTTATTCTTGTCTCTTCCTGTCTCTTTTCATTTGTACTCTTGACTGATTTTTTTCAGTCCTAGTTCTTTTCCAGCATGAAATTTAGGGCAAGTCCCTAGGCTTAACTAACTCACTTCGGATGAGGAAATCAGCTAGTCATTAATATTTTCTTTCTACTGTAATATTCAACATTTGAACTTCATCAAAGTCTTCCGGAGTCTCCAATTCCCAGCTTCTTGCCCACTGTATACTACCCAACAGCAGCAGGAAATGGCTTTTCTCTGCTATTTCCTGACTTGTATCTTTACTTGTCCTTGTCAGTTACAGTTTTGGTCTCCGAGGAAAGAAGTTAGACATGTATTCATGCTGTACAGAACTCAGATGTAATCTTAAGCAGACAGGCATTTAAAGCTAACATATGGTCCTGGTTAATCTTGGTGGGTTACAAAATAAAAAAGAGACATCAGTGTGCGTGTGCGTGTGTGTATGTGTGTGTGTTTCAGAAAGACTTGTGGGGAGATGGGAATGTGGACAGGGGTGGTAGGGAGCTGGCAGATTAGTGTTCAATATGCTAGACACACATAGTTTAACAATAAAACTGAAGAAAGCTAAACTTTCTTGAGATACCTTCATGGACTCTTTGGAGGCTGCTCTGCATGGTCTCTCCGCGCAGTCCGCCCCCTCCCCCCACCCTGACCAGGTAATGCCCTCAACCTTCTTGCTATCATTCCCCCTACCCCCATCTCCCTGTTCTACATCCACATAATTCCTCAATCACTGTTGAGATTCCTTTGTCACTCTATGGAAATAAAGATTTCATGCATGTTTACCGAGCTGTCTTTCACTTAAGGCCCACATCACTCACCCGAAAATACCTCCGTGATCTCTGTCTAGAGGATCTTGGGACAGGCTGAGCCCGGAAGCAGACTAATTAATTTGTCCTGGTGTCTCTTACCGTCAGATGCTCAAGCCCATTCTGACAGTCCTACTGGTGTATCAAGTACTTGTGACACACACGAAGCACCCTGTGTGGTGTCCTTCTGCTGTCTCCAGTTGAGGAGAATGAAAATGTTCATCTATTTTTCGTCCTTGGGGAGGATGGGGAACTCTTGCACACACAAAATATATTTTCATTTTTTTCTCAAATTTGGCAAATTTAAACTTGGGTGAAGCTTTCTCTTTTATCAATACTATTTAGGCACCTCGTTTGTTGTTGTGTTGTTATTTTGAGACAGGGTCTCCCTGTATCCCCAGCTAGCCTAGAACTCCTTATGCAGACCAGGTTGGCCTCTATCCCAGAGAGATCCACTTGTCTCTGCCTCCCAAGTGCTAGGATTAAAGGCCTGTACCTCCAGGCCCCACTTTAGGAACTCCATTTTTGATGACTCAGATCAGACTCTTCCAAGTGTGTAAGAATAATAATGCATCATTGATTTAAGAACTTAAAAGAACAAAAGGTGTTTTTGCATACTTTTATCTGAAACTCTTTTTTAAAAAGTGACTTTTTTTATTCTTTCATGTCTCTGAAATTTGACTTTTTTGTTTATAACTCTTTTTAAATTTATCTATTTCATCTTTTATCTTGGTTTGATAAAGCATTTTGTA
>NW_008360331.1:8790805-8804939 GCF_000622305.1 Nannospalax galili | reverse complement strand
TTTGGTGTCTTGAAACCATAGATTCCAATTCTGTTCTTTTGGAAGTTTCCCTAATATTTTAAATACTAAATATTTGCCAAAAGGTAAAACAAACAACTCCAAACTAGTGTTTAACCAGCAATATTTTTACCTGAATAAGACGTATTATATAGGAAAATTTACATGATTCATAAACAGTCCCCTTACCATATCTCCTAAAACTACATTCTTAAAATTATATAACAAAACTTTGCAAGTATTTTAACAAAAGATTTCATTTTACTTAATAAAGCTAGCTTTAAATTTATTTTATTTTAAAGTTTTTAAAATTTATTTTCTATGTTATATTGGCTATACTTATTGATCTTGAGATTTACTGATTCTTTTGTATGTTATTTCTAGTCTGTCATTAAGCAGCTCCACTGAGAATTTTATTGTGATATTGTTTTTTCTTCTATGATTTCCATTTGATTCTTTCTTTTCCTACTATTTTGTCTAATTTTGTATTTTCTCTCTTATTTCAGGGTTGGTTATATTGAAATGTTTTCAGATGGATCTGCTGAAGTTCTTGTCAGTTCATTTCCTTTGGCTTTGATGTCTATTAATCATAATTTCTTATTCAAGTGAAATTGTCTTAATTGTTGATATGAAAAGTGATTTTTAATATATCTGGGATATATAGTGAAATTATGTCATTAGGTTATTAATTTCATTAAAACACTATTCTATTCTTCTTAGGGAATAATGTATAGCTTCTGCCTACATTTGTGATTTCAAAAATAATGTGGTTTTCAAGTCTTCATGCTGTTTTTCCTCTTCAGTTTTTCTGTGGGGTAACCTGAGGTAACTGGTGGTTTTTCTACACAATAGTTCAAGTTTAAAGTCTACTGCCACTTAGACCTGATGAGTTTTCTCCTGGGTGCTACTCAGGAAATCAGGGAGGATTAGCAAACAGATTTAGGCATGCCTTCCCTGGTTCCCTCCTCTCCTTTCTAAAGTCATTTCCTAAGATTCTCTACTGGCCCTTCGGGGGAAGGGATGCTAGCATGATGGGGTTGTTGAATGCCAGCTGTTAAAGCTGAATGAAGATGCAAGTTCAGGCTTTTCACTCAATCATCCTTACAAAACAGTGTTGCCGGTAGAAGCCAGGCTCTCTGTTTTGTCTGTGATGATAACATGGGGTGATGGAGGAGAGGAAGTGGTGGTGGTCAGGAGGTAAAAGCATGCTTTTCCTGCAGCATTGGTAAGGAAAGAGCCTTATCTTCTAGGCCACTATTGTCCCAGTTCTGTGTCTGAAAGAGGTCTCTCTTTTCTCAGTTTCTAGCATCCTCAGACGTATTCTGTAGTATTGGAGAAATAGGACAATATTCCTATTTATAAGAATCTTATGTCATTTCATACACACACACACACACATATATATATATCTAAACTTTTTAGTTAGGGAAATTACTAAGGAAAACAGAGTTGGTTTCATTATATTAGAAACTGGAACTCCTATTTCTCATCCTATAAGCTAGATTTACCTCTGTTGATGTTATTAGTGACCCAGAAAGGCCAATTTGAAACTATTCACACTATATTAATATTCATAAATATTTTATCTCCATTCAGTATACATATTTATGAAAATCAAGTTATACAATCACAGTTGACCTAAAAACAGATATCCTTTACAGACTAACTGCACTTATCTACTTCATAACTATTTTTCTCTGATAAAGTATGAGTTATTTTAGTTTGTTTGGCTTACAAAAAATATGTAAAGTCTTAATACTAAAATTAAGATTCAAAACTTGAAAGTAATCCGTTATAATATTTAATCTTTCAAATGCTTTAACAATTTGAAAGAAATGACACAGGAGGATTATTTAGGGATTAAGCTGTTAGGAGGATCTAATTATACTTAAACATGTTCTACTAGAGCTAATGTTGCATACTGAGTGAAATGATTGGTTTATTAGAGAGTTTAGGCTTGCTCCTACAAATACTTTCATACTTATTTTTGCAAAGTTAGTCGATGCCATTTAAGGATATATCAATGAAACACATATTTTATAACTTTGTTTGTCTTGAGAAGTTGGCCATGGGTTATAAAAGAAATATTGTGGTTGTGTATTTTTAAAATTTAATTATTTTTATTTTATGTATACGAGTGTATTACCTGCATGTGTGTAAGTGCACCTGTGTTGTACAATACTTGTGGAGGTCAGAAGAGGTGTCAGATCCCCTGGAACAGGAGTTAAGACAGTTGTTAGCTACTATGTGTGTGCTAGGAATCAAAGCCAGGTCCTCTGCCAGAGCAGTCAGTGTTCTTAATCACCGAACTATCTCTCCAGCCTGATGTGCTTGTATAATTACAATAGGCAAATAACACTATTATGCATTTGGAAATGTATTTTATATGTCAGCAGTTATGTCAACAATAAATATAATTATAGTGTTAAGATTTATTAGTATATATTATTATGTTATAGACAGTGCTACTGTTCCAGTTCTTGGTATAAATACAGAACAAATACAAAAATGCACTTAAGTAATTAGGCATCTTATAATCCTCGTAGGTATCAGACAAAATTCTATGTCTAAATTTTGTTTACAGAAACTATTTAAGAAAAGCAGGTTTATTATTTATATTTTAAATCATATCAGACTTAAAATTTATGAGTTCAGTAATGTACCTTTTGCCACACAGTAATATTTATTGGTCATTGACATAGGTCTAATGCATATATTTTAAATAACACTTCTTTTGGTCTTTTTGAGATAGGGTTTCCCTGTAGCCCCAACTGTCCTGGAACTCACTATGTAGACCAAGCTGGACTTGAACTCACCGAGATCTGCCTGCCTCTGCCTCCTGAGTGCTGGGATTAAAGGCATGATGTACCAAGCCCAGCTAATAATGCATATTTTAAAATTAGTAAAATCAGTAAGCAATTTATAGGTGCGATGATACTTGGTACTTTTAATATCTGGAGTTTAGGAATGCTATGCTGAAAAAGATAGTACTGAAGTTTAGCCATCAAGCTGTGTTATGTTCTGAGTTCCATGAAGAACTTATTACTGAGTTCCATTCCTTGTATCTATCTATAAGAGAACAATGTTGTATGACTTTTCGTTTTGTAGAGATAGCTTGGGATGTTATTTCCAAAGTATAATGAATGCCTTAAAAGTGCTTACTTTATAAGAAATTATATTGAATAACTTAATATCCTAGAAGATAAGGAAATATATATTCTTGAAAAATTTTCTTTAACTTTCAAGTTGCTATGTACAAAGAAGGAGCCATACAACTCAAAGTCCATAACAACAATGGAGCCAATATATCAAAAGCCATCTTTAACTAATATGGAAGGTATTGAGGGGAAGTCTTCTACCTCATATTATGTAACATTAATTCATCAAAATAATTTCTCAAACCATGTTTCCCAGAAAAATTAGAACTCTTGGTTTCTAGTGTTTCCCAAATTAGCATTTTTAGTCTATTACTGTAGACTTTAAGACAATGAATTTGAAAGAAATGTCCTTCAAATGTCAAAGAGTGCGTTTTAATCTTATCTTTTATCCATGTTTAGAGAGGTTTCAATGACTATTGATACTACTATATGAGGTGATATATAATACCTAGAAGATATAATACTTCCTGTCCTAGTAATAAAGATAAGATGTATTTCTTCCCTCATGAATCTTGTGTTTGAAAGTACCTTCTCTACCATACCACTAGATGAATTTGCTACCATGTTTTCAACAAAGAAAAACATTGCTGCTACATTCTACAAACCAAACATCAATCTAGATCCTGAAGTCATAATCCTTTGGAGTTAAAAATATTTCCCATTTGATAGTAATAAACGACAAAAAAATCCCAGAAAATCTTGGCTATTAAACTTGCTTGATATTGACTCTAGGCAAACACAAAATATCTGATGATTTGCTTTATGTCTTTGGGTTATTTATCTTATATTTCTAAATATAGAAATAGCCCAAGGCTCTTTATCATTAGCTCCAAACACCTAAGGGCAGGAAGAATTCCTCTAGGGCAATTTCCTTATATCTTAAATACTCTGCATATTAAATACTTAAATGATTTGTCAAACATTTATCTCAACCTATTCCCTTGTTGGGGAACCCTGCTGCTAGGGTAGTAGTCCTCCATGTCCGGATAGCTCTAAGGGGCTTGGCGCTATATGGAAGGATCTTCTTCTCAGCAGGGGGCCTCCTGCTCTCTGCCTGACTTACCTGGAGAGTACTGCCAAGCATGGATGCCTGACCTTATTTGGAATATGACCTTTGGCATAGTTACCTAGAGTAAAAACTACCCCCAGGTTATTTCTATATGATAGTTAGGCATTGCCCAATAGTCAGATGATAGGAGCTTACTGCCACATGTAAATAAAGCATACTATGAGCACCTATCAGCTGAAGCATTGGCTACTGCCTCCACACTATATTTTTCCTAACCCCCACTGAATAAAAGGAGCCTGAATAAACGGAGCTGTTTCACTGAATCTGGAGCTGTTTCACTGAGTCTGGAGCTGTTTGTATCACTGAACCTGCCTCCTCAGAAGGGCTTTCTTCCCTCAGTGCTCACTGACCACCCTGACCCCATCTGTCGCTTCTGCTCCCTTTGTCCTTGTGGACCGGTGGCCAATGACCCACGAGGGAAGGGAGAGTCCCCACATTCCCTGTTGTATTTGGGTAACTGTGTGACTGCTGTTGTTGGCTGAGTATTTCTAAGAAAGACATGAGAAAAGGTACTACAACCTTAAAGCTTTTCATTCAAGTATTTCTATTTTCTCTTATTTTTCAAAAAGATTTAATTTTACTGTTTTAAGTTACATATATTTGTATGCATATGTGCATGTGGATGCAGTGCTCAAGGAGGTCAGAGGCATAAGATTTACTGGGTCTAGAGTTTTTAGGCAACTGTGAGCTGCTTGGTGTAGGTGTTGAAAATTAAACTTGGGTTCTCTGCAAGGGCAATGCCTTCTCTTAGCGACCGTGCTATCTCTTACGCCCTTTATATTTTTCTTCTTACTTTTTTTTTCATTGTATCTTGATTTTTAAAAATCCTATTTCTGGTTCTCACAAGTTTTAACTAAATATGATCCAAATGAGGAGTGTGAAAGTGCTTTTAGATTCTCCAGGAATGGATTATGTGTATGAGTGTTTGACCAAATTGTGTTTACTCTAGATACCCTAAGTCACTATTGTTTTAAAACCTCCTAAGATTTATAACACTGTACTCTAAGGTTGTTTATATAATAACAAATGGTAATATTATTTAAGAAGTAGTTTTCAAGGAAATAGTCTTTCAAAAAATTTTGTTCAAAATTTTATTTTATTCTTCATTCTTACATTGTTTCTTGCTAGTATAAGAAACTAACTCCGATGAGTAGCTTTCCATGTATTACCTGAATGATGTGTTGGAGGCAGAACGTTGGTGTCCAGCCCTGTGCCTGTGACTCTTGCTTCGTCACAATCATGGCCATGTGATTCACTACCACATCAGCTGTTGGCATGGCCAGGGGCTGCTTTGTGCCAACACTGTATCACCTTCAGTCATGAATCCTCTCTTATATTCCATATTCAATAATATAAAGCTAAGCAGACTTGTGGAGTGGTCCTCAGGAAGGAAAATTGAAATCCTTTGCTGAAAGTTCAGCTGTCAACCCAGAAAATGAAACTATTTAGTCCATTTACTCTATTCAGGGACCTTTCTGACAGCACATGAAGAAGGGATGTTTTGTTATTAAACCATCAAACCAAACAATCATGATCATAATCAAGGTCAGTGATTTTAACCCACTAAATTTGATAGTAGGTTACTCTTCATGAATAGATAAGAAAACTGAGTTCTTGGTTTCTCTCCCATACCTGAATTATTGCTCAGAAAAATCTTCCTCATGTCTAACTGGCCCATAGCTGTATTTCAAAATATAATCCAACCATTAAAAGAAAAATGGGGCCAGTGAGAAAGTTTAGTGGATAAAGCTTCTAGCTGTCAAGTCTGAAGGTCTGCATTCCATTCTTAAGACTCACATGGTTGGAAGGAGAGAAACTTCCAACTTGCACAAACTGTCCTCTGATCTCCACATACACTATGGTAGGTATGTATATTCTCCGCAAAATAAATAACATGTATTAAAATAATTTTAAAAAGGAAATATGAAAGAAATAGTGTCTTAATAGAGTTTATAATGTCGAGTACAGTGTTACATAGTAAAAGCTATTACAGATGTAACTAAATGGGGGTTTAACATCATAGGTTTCTTGAGAGCTTCAAGAGAAAGAACTACTAAGACTGAGTAAAGATATGACTGAAATCCTCATGGAAAATACCACTGTGACTCTGAAAATGAACCACTTACCTTCCCTGCTGAGGGGACAGTAGTTGAGTTGGCCCATAATTCCAACAGCTTATCTGATAGATCTGCTGTTTTTTTGGAGTCAAGGTTATTTTTCCCATTGAGTCTAAATTGCCAATAAACCATCAGGCATCCTAGTTCTTATACAAGGCTCTGACAGGAGACCATGAACTTGGTACATTTTGAACAACAGTCATTTATTTCTCACAGTTCTAGAGGATGGAAGTCTAAGATCAGGATGCCAACTGATTTGCCATCTTCTAGGGGCCCACACTCTCAGTCAGAGACCATGTCTCCTGGCTGTGTCTACACAGCAGAGAACAAGAAAGGAGTCTGTATGCAGCTTCTTTAAGCATTAATCTCACTTACAAAGACAAGGTTATCTAATCATCTCCTCAAGGCTCTGTTTCTAAATGGTGACATGTTGTGGGTTAGGATTTCAAAATAAGAATTGAAGAGGACACACATGCTGATTTGTAGAAGTAAGGGTTCTAATTCTGTCTCCTTCCTTTGACGTACGCAAATCTTCTAAGGAGAAATGATGTCACATTGGCCTACCTAGCTGAAATTTCTACAAGATTCTGCTGCCGTATGCCACACTTCCAACTTACCCTTCCTCCATTCTGTTTCTTCTGTGTTCAAAGTTTTATCTCCCGTCACAGGCCATTTTCACTAGTTTCGCTAGCTTTGGTTTCCTGGGAAAAAAATCTCTTATATATCTAATTCTGTCTTAACATTTGATTATTATTGAACAGAACAGACATACAAGTATATTAGGCCTAGCCAAAAAGGATTTGAACTCGTGAGGAACAATAAATGGCCTTTCAAATGACAAAGACCATTTGCAGAAATTTAAAAAGAAAAGTTTGGTAACTCAGATGGAAACAAAATTAAACATTATAATAAGAAATCATGGCTATGGTCTTAAATTTAAGGCAAATTACTTCAGACAGTGGAATTAATAAAGGGAAAAGGGGTAAGATTTTATATAAAGGGATATTGAACTGCGAGTTGTACTTTAAGATGACTGACCTGCAGGCTAGGTTAGAGTAATGCCAGACACTGTAAGAATCAGAAGATGAACCATATCCCCTGATTTTCTATTCAAGAAAATTAAGAAAGGTCATTGTAAAGCAATAGTATAAAATACTTTTTCCTAATGCAGTGTGTTAAAATACCTGACAGAAACAACTTAAGGGAGTACAGATTTACTTTAGCTCACAGTCTTAGTCTATCACAGAGAAGGCATAGCTGAGCTCATGCTGTGGGCAATGTGTGGCAGATGCTCTCCACATTTTCATGCATCAGAAACTAGAAAATGGAACCGGAAGCAAGGCCAGTCTAGTATCCTCGAAGTCCTACTCCTGGTGAATCACCCTCACCTGCCAAGCCCCACAACCTTCCAAAATAGCACCACTTACCACTGGTGAGAGCCAGTTGCTCTAACACCTGCATGTATGAGTAGGAGCCATTTCACATTCAAATCAGACAAATGGGAAAACTGTCCCACTTGAATAATAAGGAATTTTGAACACCATGACAACACTATCTCATTTGTGCAAAGCTGATGTTCACACTAAGCTTTATATGGTTTAATTTTATTGCCATCAATTTATAGAGTTATTTTTAAATTTCTTTTTTAAAGATAAAACAAAACATCTGAAACTCAAATATGTAATTTAATTTCAGTGCAGTTTGTAGCTAGTAAATCCAAGACTTAATTCTAAAGCTTCTGATTCTATGTTTTGCACGCTTTCAGGACCTATCAAACTTTACATGGATTGAAAAAAACAAAGGTAAAGCATTGGGAAAGAGTAGAGAAGTTAGAACTTATGAGAGTAGTTAAGTGGAGATAGATCATTTAGACCCTTATCTAGAGAAAGCCTTGAGGCAGCTATGGAGTCAGTGGACCGCTAATGAGAGAGACTAGGGAGAAGAGCATCTAGAGATGTCCAAAAAACATTCCTACTCAATGCTCATGCAGAAAAGCAGGAGCTACATAAAATGAAACAGTAACAGTGAACTGCTCACTGAACAGCAGTTATGGGACACCTACCATTTGACTTGACTGGGGATTAAGATTTTAAAAATAAACCCGTTTTCCTTCAAACATTTTGTATTTCTCCAGATGTTAAACAAGCCACAAGGTTCTCAGCACTCCAAAAAGAAGAACTGGCTTGACTATGGCGTGCTTCTGACCTCACATTTTTACTTGGTCACAGAAAGGGAGACTTGACTTCCTATCACTCTACAAAGAAGTTTTATCTTTGATTTTTGCTCTTATGCCAAATTCAGTTTATATACAGAAAAACCACTGTTGTGTTCTTGATCAGAAAAAGTGAAAGCAATTTACCTTTGATGCATCAGTGTAGCCCCTGGCATCTTATCCATATTTCTATATATTCATAGCTTTTTGGAGTATGTAGAGACATATCTATCTCTTAGGACATGTAAATTTTCTAGCCGTATATTTTTGATAACTTAGAGACCTAGTCATCCCAAAGCAGAATTTTACTTTATTTTTCAAGTTAAGAGGGGATGCGTGTGGTTTTCAGTTTTGATTCTTGAGCATGTGTTTCCATGTCCCTGCTGCTTTCCCCCATATACTGTTGAACATAGCCAGTGATTAGCAAAAGCATTCAAATCATCACTATAATTTCTGCTTTTACTTATAAATGATATGCTTCATGTATATACATTCTATCTTTCCTCTTCTTTAAATTTTCAGTGCATTAAGTTCTCAAGAATAAAACTCATGAAAATATAGTTTCTAGATTACCAAAAGTTTTAATTGTTTTTGTTTATCATTTCAGATATCAAAATATACATATGTACATCTCTGTGATGCACACACAGAGTGCAAAGCATGGTCAAAGTCTTATTCCACAGTAAAACTGAATTTGCACTTAGCGTTTTCTGTAAGTCAAATCTCTCTCATGCTTGCTCTTTCTCACAGATGCACATAATCTATGCATCAAACTGAAATTGTGACTTGAAATAGTAAAATGCTATAAAATCCTTAATTGCAGAGGCATTAGTGAGAACTTGTGTAATACTGGGAAACTGTTCACTAAATAATGCCTCTCTTGAGAGACTTGCTGACTATATACCTGCTTCTATAAACGAAAGCCTGTGTTCATTTCATCACCCTTAAAACCACTAAGAGTCATCACTCTTTTCCTGGTGACATATCACTGGTAAAAGTGACAAGTTTATCCACGGGATAATAAAAAGTGTTAAGGTAGTCATCCTGGCAGTGTTTCTGCTGATGCGTTAATTCATTTCCTTTTACATGCTGTATCGCCAAGATGTCGAACCAGATTTTTATGAGAGGGCTCACTGAAGTGAAAATTAAGCCAATGAATCGTTTAATATGAACTAATGAAAACCAGATATAAAGGGCTTTAAAACTGTTTTGAAGCTCTAATTGTCAAGTAGATGTAAATTCTGAGCGACACTAAGGAAAGTAAAGGATTGTAATGAAGAATTTGGGATCACTTTATGATAATTGGTTTAATTAAGTAGTCATGTAAACAATGATGCCATGGAAGAAACTGCTGAGGTACAGAGGGGGAATGCTTTCTCTAGGGCAGGAGCAACAGTTTGAAAGAGGAAATGGTGTAAGTGTATGGTCACTAGGTTTATTTTTCTTTGCCATGATCTCACAGAAATCATTATTTGCATACAGTTACCATTTATGCAAATCTCAGATTTTCAAATAAATAAGAAAATTTACAGTGATTTTAAAAACTAGAAAAAGATTTTAAGCATCAGTCTGCTGATGGTCTTGATATGATACATTTATACATTTGCCACATGATGACTATTATAGTGTATGAAGCAGACAGGTATAGATAATGGATGTAATTACATTGCATGAGTTGTTCTTAGATATTACAAAGCTATTTTTAAGCTGGGTGTATGTACCACACATCTTGAATCCTAGGCTTAGGAATCTGAGGTAAGAGGATGGTGAATTTGTGGCCAGCTTGTGCTATAAACTTGCCCCCCCACCCCCCGCAAAGTACTTTTATTGTATTAGAACGGGCAATATCTGCAATAAATGAGTCAGGAAAAGAGGACCAGCAGATGATAAAACTGTGGGGTTGAATAATTATAAAAAACAAGTTTTAATGACTAAACAGGTAATTTTTAATTACATAGAAAAAATTATAAGTTTAAGATTGTAATTTAGGGGCTATAGACGTGGCTCAGCAGTTAACAGCACTGGCTGCTTACACCCACATGGAGGCTTACAACCATCCGTAATTCCAGTTCCAGGGATCCAACACCCTCTTCTGATCTCCAAGGGCATTGCATAACAGAGGTGCACTTATACATGCAGGCAGTATACTATTACACATACAATTAAAAATATTAAATTTAAAATATATTGTAACTTAAGGTATATACTCACAGGTGGTGTGGCTGGATCATATGGTAGATCGATTTCTAACTCTTTAAGAAATCTCCACATTGATTTCCATAGTGGCTGTACCAGTTGGCACTTCTATTCAGCAGTGGATAGGAGTACCCATTTAGCCCATCTTCTCCAGAATCTGTCCTTATTTGTTTTTTGGATCCTAGACATTCTGAGTAGGGTAAGATGAAATCTCAAAGTGGGTTTAATTTGCATTTCTCTGAAGGCTAAAGATGTTGAATATGGTTTTAGATTGTGTATTTATATCCCTCCCCTATCTGCACTTCTCATACTGCTCCCTATCAGATTTAATGTACTCTATTAATAAGGGATAGAGAGTTTAATTTGTGTCCCCAAATGTCCTTTTGTGTGGGTTCATCCACCGGAGCCTGCCAAGAGTCATACTCTTAAATGAGTCTGATCTCCTCCCAGCCACCATAGGTTGCTAATAGTTCCTCCCATATGGTTAGGGTTTCTTACCTACTTCCCTATGTCTTTGCTGGGATTTTGTCTGGATTGAGCTTCTGTGGGACTTGTGCATGTTGTCACCACTTCTGCGAGTTCATATGAGTACCTCTCCAGCTGTCTGGAAGACTGTTTCTTTGTATTCATTCACAAACTTTGTCTCTTACAATCTTTCCCCCACCGTCTTCCACACTGATCCCTGAGCCTTGGAAGGCAGAAGTTAGATATAGGTGTCCTATTCAGGGATAAACATTGTGAATCCTCTTATTCTCTGCACATTGGACAGTTGTGTGTCTCTGTGCTAATTACCATCTGTGGCACAGAGAAGCTTTTCTGTTGAGAGTTGAGCGATGCATTAATCTATGGGCATAACAACGTCATTAGGAGTCAGTTTAATACTATATCTATTTAGTATTTAGAATAATAGTATTGGGTTCTCCCCTATGGCCTATGACATAAGTTCCTAGCCTGATATCAATGTCAGGTATGGACATTATCTTATGAAGCATGCTTTAAATTCTATTAGAAAGTGGTTGGTTACTTCCATAATATTCATGCTACTATTATACCAGTGTGCGTATCTTGACAGGTCAGGTGTTGTTGCTCTCTTTAGCTCTCATGCACAGCACCTTCCAGCACTATGAAAGCTAGCTGGTAGGGATGAGGCTTTGAAGTCAGCAGCAGATTGATTTCCCTTTGTTTGTTCTCCAGCTCATCTATGTAATTTTCAGTAGTAGGACCTTACCATGGAGTTCTGGTGGGTAACCTAAAGGAGGGGAAATGGTTGGTCTTATTGAGGGTCCTTGGGACCTCTGATCTACAGCTTCAGAAAAGGAAGTCCATTCCTGTCATTGGGCTTTTAATTTTTTTTAAGAGTCTATGTTGTCTAGTAGGGGCAATTTATTCATGTCCTAAGGTAATTATTTTTAATCTCTTTTCACAATGTATACAGATATGCTTCAAGAAGCTACTATAGTGGTAGGTTAGTATATGGCTTTTTCTGAAGACCTTTGGTGTTAGTTAATCCTCCCCATACTCCCTCTTCTACCTTGCTCTCTCTTTTGCCACTTTACTTAACCCTCCTCTCCTATTACTCCCTTTCCCTGTTATATCACTACATTCCATCTCCCCTCCCATGAAGGCAGCCCTTTCTCCACAGCCGTTTATTAATTTTCTGACTACTGTGGAATTTTAATTTGAATCATGTTAGAAGTTCAAAGCTAACATTCAACTATGAACAAGAACATGTGATGTTGGTCTTCTTGTGTGTGGGTTACCTCACTCAGGATGATTATTTTCAGTTCTACCCATTTACCTATAAATTTCATTTTAAGAAATATTTATTTTTTATTTTATGTGTATGAGTGTATTGCCTGTATGTAAGTGCAAGTGTGTTGTGTAATGCCCACCCACAGAGGTCAGAAGAGGGAGCTGAAACTAGAGCTACGTATGGTTGTTAGCTGCCTCATGGATGCTGGAAGCTGAACCCAGATCCTCTGCAAGAGCAACCAGTGCTCTAAACCATTGAGCCATGTCTCCAGGACCTTTATTTTGTTTTAAAGAGCTGAATAGTAAGCATTCCATTAGATATGTGCCACACCTTCATTAACCATTAACTAGTTGATGGACATCTAAGTTGTTTCCAGTTCCAGACTGTTCTAGTTTCTTTCAATTGCTATTACAAAACACTCTGACCAGTACCAACTTGGCTTATATCTCCCAGGTCCATCACTGAGGGAGCCCACCATAGGAACTCAGGGCAGGAACCTGGAGGTTGGAGCTGAAACATAGGCCATGAAAGAATGTTGCTTACTGGCTTGCTCCCTTGGTCCATGATCAGCTTGTTTTTTTACACAACACTGAACAACCTGCCCAGGGGTGGCAACACCCACAGTGGATTGGGTCCTCCCACATCACACAAACATCAAGAAAATACCCCATATGAGACATAATCATAGCCTAGTCCAGTGGAGGAAATTCCCATCTGAGGCTCCCTCTACCCAGGTGTGTCAAGTTGACAAACCTATCCAACACAGAGGAAGAACTTGGGGTTTTATTTTTTCTGATTTTGGGTGAACTCTCTTGTTATTATACTTTATAAGTCCATCCATTTTCCTGCAAATTTTTTAATTTCATTTTTTTTCACAGTTGAGTAACATTCCATTTTGAATGTGTACAGACTTTCCTTATCCATTCATCTGTTGATGGACATCTAGGTTGGTTCTGTTTCCTTATTGTCATAGAGGTGCAATAAAGATGGGTGTGCCAATAGCTGTGTGGTAGGATATGGAGTTCTCTGGATACATGCCCAGGAGTGGAGCAACTGTACCTTATGGTAACTGTGTGGGTTTTTTAAAATTATTTTTTAAGGATCCTCCAAATTGCTATCCATAATGTTTGTATTAATTAGCACTTGCACCAGCATAAATGAGAACTCCTCTTTCCCGACATCTTCTCCAACATTTGTTTTGGAATTTTTTGATGATAGCATTGTATCATGGATGAGTTCATACCTCAAAGTGGTTTTAATTTGCATTCTCTGATGACTACAAATATTGAACATGTTCTAAAACAGTTATTAGCTCTATGTGTTTCTTCTTTTATAGATTGCCAGTTAATTTCATTAGCCCATTTGTTGACTGATAGCTTTATTTTCTTGGTATTCTGTGGTTTTTCATAAATTATAAATTCTGGGGGATATTGATTTTATTTCATATATATGTATATGAATATGTATATATACAATTATACAAATATAGGATCATATGATAATTTTACTTTTTGGGAGTGTCTTTTTGAGACAGGGTCTCCCTGTATCCCCAGCTGTCCAGGAACTCACTATGTAGACCAGGCTGGCCTTGAACTCACAGACATCCACCTGCCTCTGCCTCCCAAGTGCTGG
>NW_008360331.1:8770136-8789693 GCF_000622305.1 Nannospalax galili | reverse complement strand
ATATATATATATATCCAAATACACATGGATAGAGATGTCATAGATCTTAGAGAAAAACCCAAGACTGTCACATCCCTAGACAAATGTATTTCTTACTGTGTGCTAATATGGATCCTTGTATTTACAGACAAGTATGCCAGTCACAACTCATCAAAGAAGCTTCCTTTGCAACAGACAGAGACTCCTACAGAGTTCCACAACTGGTCACACACAGAA
The DNA here is from genome assembly GCF_000622305.1 of Nannospalax galili. Lineage (NCBI taxonomy): Eukaryota > Metazoa > Chordata > Mammalia > Rodentia > Spalacidae > Nannospalax > Nannospalax galili. The sequence continues at coordinate 8,789,477 of NW_008360331.1, read as the reverse complement.
ATTAAGTGCCTGTGAAATACCCAACTCTAAGTGACACATCTATAATGGAACCTCTACACCTAAGACTTACAGAACATAGTGGAACAAAGGGTAGAAAGAATACTAATGCATCTCTTAACTCTCATCAACAAAACTACCTCATGAAACAGAGTGCATTAAGCCCAGGCCTCAGGGACCATTGAAGAGGGTAGAGATGTTTCTGACTCTTTTTAAAAATTACATGAGAATTTTAAAAAGAATATAATGTGCTTTGATAAAATCCACCCCCATTAACTCTCATTAACTTCTCTCTAGGCTCACCACAATAACTGCAACTTTATGAGCTCTTTATAAAACCCATTGAATCCACGTAGTTCTGCTTGTATGCACGTGGATGTAGGACGATCTACTGGAGCAGTTAATTTGTGTCATCTACCCCTTTCTTTTGCAGATTAACTGAGCACTTGTCAAATTTATTAACTCTTTCAAATAACTTTGTTGATATAGCCTTTCAAGGGAGCATATCCCTTGAGAAAACTGACTCCCCCATCCTGGCATCCATCAATTGGTAATAGTTCCTCAGATATGGGTAGGATTTCATAAGCAACTCTCTCACTCCTGAGCACATTTTTATTTGACTTTAGTCATTCATGCATTGTTTTATAAAATCATTGTCTCTACTGTTGGCTACCCACCAGACTTGATGGGAAGACCCTATTTCTGAAGGTCCTACATACATGAGCCATAGGACAAAGAAACAGAGCCTGGCTTGGCAGCTCATAACTTTAATTCTATCACTCTGCAGTGGCAGACAGATCTCTGTGAGATCAAGGCCTGCCTGTCCTACATAGTGAGTACCAGGACAGTTGTGGCTGACTTCAAAGCCTTATCTGTACTGGTTAGTGTTTGTAGTGCTAGAAAGAGCTATGCATGCTGCCAGAAGGAAAAAACAAAAACAAAAACAAACAAACAAACAAAAACAATCATTAGACTTACCCAGCTGTGAATCCTGTGAGCTTCAACAAGTGTGACAAGATAGCCCCTCTGGTGCATTAGTGGCATGAATATTATGGGAGTAACCAATCACTTTCTAATTGGCTTTAAGGTTTGTTTCATAAGACATAGCCCATATCTGACATTGATATCAGGCCTAGCAACATGTGGCTAGACAGGCCACAGACCATAAGGAAGAGATTAATACTATTATTCTGTTAAATGGATATACTATTAAAGTGATTCCTAGTGGCTTATACCCATACATTAATTCATGTTTTAACTTTCACCAGAAAAGTTTTCTTATGCTACAGAAGGTGATTAGCACAGAAACTACAACTGGCCAACAGGCATGAAATAAGAGACTACAGAGTGATCATCCCTGAAATGAACACCTCTTGGCCATTCTTCTGTCTCCAGAGGCTCAGGGATCATTGTAGAATAGGAGGCAGAAATATAATAAGAGCCAGAGGTGGTGGGTGACCACAAGGAAACAGTTTTCCAGACAGATGGTCAGTTACACATGTGAACTCACAGCAATAGTGACAACATGCAAAGTATGAGTCCCACATAAGCTCAAGCCAGACAAAAATCCTAGCATAGACATGGGAGAAATGGATAAGAATCCCCAACCCTGTGTGAGGAGCTGTTGGAAACCAGTGGCTTCTGGGAAAGGAAGAGTCAGTCTCTTTTAAGGGTTTGACTTGTGTTAGGTTAGCAGAGCTCCAGTGGATAAATCTATAGCCAAAGCAACTTATAGTCCATCATGAAGGGAAGCGAGAGGAGGGGCTCAAGGCAGGAACCTGGAGAGAGGAAGTGAAGTAGAGACCATGGAGGAACACTGATTACTGACTTTTGCTCAGGTTCCTGTTTGGCTCCCTTTCTTATACAGTCCAGTCTCACCTTCCCAAGCATGTGCTGCTCACAGTGGACTGGTTCTCCTACAACAATCATCAATCAAGAAAATGTCTGATAGACATTCTCAAGGGCAATCTGAGAGAGGAAATGCCTCAATGGAGGTTTCTTCTTCCCAGGTGTGCCAAGTCAACAACCAAGATTGCCATCACTGACATTAACCTCTTATCAGATAGTTATTTTGCAAGCACTTTCTCCCATCCTATATGTAAATTAGCTTTCCATTTTGTTGATTCTTTTGTTGTGCAAAATCTCTCACTTTGCTGTATGTCCACTTGCCTATTTTTGTTATTTCACCACTCTTAAATTTTCTATACATTATGAATTTATGTAACAGTAATTGACATTTAGTGTTCCTGTTTACCTCAGTTGATTTATGTGGCTGCCTGTGATTTGCATAATACCTAAAAAGACATGGTTTTGAAAGCTGATCCTGGATTTATCCCAGCTGTACTTCTGGATTCTTTCTTGGTATTATGCAAATCACAGGCAGCCACATTGGAGAGTCTTTTCTTCTGGTTTACATTTATTGATCATGGTCTATTATTCAAATTTTCATTTTTAGGAATTTATTTATGCACTTATTTTTCATTATTGATACTTTTTTTTGAGTGGAGAGATACATACCATAGCATGAATGTGGAAGTCAGAGGTCAACCTGCAAGAGCTGGTTCTCTCCTTCTACCATGCTGGATCCAGGGATCTAACTCAGATTGTCAGACTTGTCAGCAAGTGTGTTTACCAGTTAAGCTATCTCACTGCACCAATTTTTCCTTTTTGGTGTATTCAAAATATACCTTCTTTCCTCATGAAAATGGAATAAGCTACTAATTTTTAAATGGGCACATTAGCCAGTACTCACTGATGGTTCACACCTGCAACTCCAGCACTGGGGAGGATGAAGTAAGGGATCACAAGTTTAAGGCCAACTTGGGCTACATACTTATTTCTAGGACAGCCTTGGCTGCAGAGTGAGAACCTGTCTCAAAAATAAAACACAGCAAATACACAAACAGGAAGAAAAAGAGGTACATTTATTTAGATAGGAATATAAGTCAGTAGTCAGGTAAATTTTTGAAAATGACTTTTAAAAAAATTTATTTAATAACCCCATGATTAGAAGAAGCATTCCTTTACAGCTTTAACATATTCAATAATAATTTCCAGAGCTAAGATGAATCTCTTTCAAAAGTGGCTGTAATTTTTAGGTTAACAGTTGAATTAGTACAGTTATACAATATTGAAATGAGTATAAACCCTGTAAGACATAAAATTGAGTTTTAACCTTTAAAAAAGATCTCCATTTCATTTTAAAATATACTGTTTCCTACAGAAATATTCATTTTTACTGCTACTAATGCTTAGATATTTTCACATGTGTCTCTAATCTCTATGTATCTAATTATTACCAGTCACAATCGATTACACTTGAATCCTTGGCACATGATTATGGAACTTTAAAAGCAGACCAAAGAGGGAAGTTTATAGTTCTAAGTGCCTACATTAAAAAATTAGAAAGAGCCTAAATAAATGACCTAACATTGCAACTCAAGATGCAGGAAAGGTAAGAAAAAATGAAACCCAAACCCAGCAGAAGAGAAGAAATAACAAAAACCAAAGCAGAAATTAATGAAATAGAAACAAAGAAAACAATACAAAGAATCAACTACTCCAAGGGCTGGTTCTTGAAAAGTTAAACAAGATTTATAGATTGCTAGCCCAATTAACCAAAAGAAAGAGCACCTCCAAATCAACAAAATCAGAGATGAAAGGGGAAACATCACAACAAAGATCCAGAGCATTATAAGCGAATACTTTAAAAACCTACATGCTACTATATTTACAACCTAAAAGAAATGGATGGGTATTTAAAAGCATGGAAACCACCAAAACTAAACCAAAATTAAACCAAAAAGAGGTTAATAGCTTAAACAGACCCATAACATGTAAGGAAATTGAGAGAGTAATTAAAAAAAAAAAAACCTCCTAAGGAAATGACTTTTTATGGTGCAATAGAGAGTAAAATTATTGTTGTAAGAGAAATCAGGCCTCTGACAAATAGTCTAAGCGTGGTTTACACATGCAAAAGAAAAGTAGGAATGATTGTTGAAGATAAACTAGATTAGGCTTAAATATGCATGGTCCAGCAAGATGACTCAGTGGATAAATTTGCTTGCTGCCAAGCCTGGGGACTTGAGTTCAATCTCTGGAACCCACAGGTGGAGAGAGAAGAGAATTTAACCCTGCAAGTTTCCTTGGACCTCCACATACATGCCATAGTATGTGCCGGCACACAAACACACACAATAACTAAATAACAGCAAATTAGTTTTAGTAGTCTCCTGAATGAAATGTTGAACATCTTTTGTAATTTATGTAATTTATAAATAAAAGCAGAGATCAGTAGTACAGTCTCTTTATTCCACTTATCTCTGCAGTTTGTTCTTTCCCTCAGTGCCATTCTTTTGGTTTGATAGTAACTAGTTGTTAGGTCTTTGGCATACTCAAAGATAGTGGAACAATGGAATTTTAGTCATTAATTTTGGTTTTCTGAGCATTATTAGTTGGTTGAATGTTCCTCAGTCAGGCAGTGAAAAGAAAGAAAAATATTGCAACTCAGGTAAAATAAACTTGGCACTAAATATAAATTTCCTACAAGTCCATTGAGTGGTGAGATTATGATATCAATGACTGCCTCTACCTTAAAAACATGTTCTTGACATAAACAAAGATTACAAGGATTAATAAGATGCTTGCCCGTGAAGATGTCAGGGTGACAGGAGCTGATTCACATTTTAAAGCTAAGAGAGGTGTGACTGCCCAGAGCAACCAATTATAGGAATGTACTGTGCCTTCTGAGACCCACACTCACTCAGCTTTCTCAAGGCTCACAGGGAGCATGGCATATCAGATGTTATCAAGAGTAAGACCCCAGATGACAACCTAAGCATGCCATGCTGTCTGTTCAACATATTCTAAACTTGTCTTTAGTTTTTCCCAATTCTATCCAACATCCTTCATGCTTGCCTCTTCATCGTCCTTAAAATTTATTTTATTGAATATACAAGACAGGATTTTACTCTTTTTCTCTGGGTCTCTCCACAGATTCAGGTTTTTTCAACCGTTTTTGTCTGAGTTTAATAAGTAGGTACTGGTCAGTAAAACTTTCTCTCCTGATATGGAAAAATCTTGAACTACCATCTATTTGGAAATGTTTTTTCACAAGTTTTTCACATTTCTTCAGAGACTGTAGATGGAATACTAATTGTCCTTTGTTTTGGATCACATTTTCAAATATATTTGTAGAGTGAGTAGCCTTGGAAGTTCCAGAGTGTCTTTCTCCAGGGTGAAGACAGGTAGCTCTCAGCTGTGGGAGATCCAGATAATGTTTATCCTGGACAGAAGTGCAAGACCAGCAACATTAATGGGTCTTTAAGAAACATCTTTGCCTGTTAGTAAATATTCAGTTAGTAAATATTCAGTTATTTTTGTGTTTTACTGAAGTGGGGTCTCACTGTGTAGTTCAGACTGATCTCAAATTCACAACTGTCCTCCTGCATCAGTCTCCTGGGACGTGGATTATACGTGTGTGCCACCATACTTGGTTTAGGTTTAGTTCTTCTCATGAAGATTCCAACTTTAATCAGCTTTAATATTTTCTTACTGTTGTTCTTCAGTATGTATGTCTCAAATTAGCTAATCTATATATTGCAATGTGTTAGAATATTTGATTGGAAAAACTTCTTTTCTGAGTTGCTGACTTGACTTTCAAAAATGTTGTCCAGGGATTGTTATCTTGGGATTGTAACACAATTTCCAACAATTTCTGAAAATGTCCCCCAAATACTTCTGCTTCTTTGTACCGTGTATTTATACGAAGCAGAATTTTCAGAAAATGTGGGTTGCATTACGCAAAAAGTATTGGAATCCTAAGTTTAAGAAGCCTGAAAACTTCTCTTAACCTTCTGAAACCTTCTCAACAAAACTGTTTATTTTAAAACAATTCTTTGATACATATAATCTCACCATTTATTAAAGATGAAAGTGAATTTGTCCATTAATAAGTTGGATGTACTTGTTTATCTTGATGGAATACCTGGCACTGCAGGGTGGAAAGTAGCTTCAACATTTTTGAGAGTTGTTCAGTCCTTTGATTTACCAATAATAATACAGTAATCATTTATAATATTTTAATAATAAGTATAATAATAATTTAACAATAATAAAAATGCTGCTTACTGCTTTCTGTCTTGGATTGAATTTTAAAGCAGCTACATTGATTGGTTGTTAATGAATGCACAGAGTTATACAATGATCATCACTACAATCTAATTTTGGAACATTTCATCACATCAAAAAGAAATCATGTACTGTTAGCTAATATCATCCTATGTCATTTCTCCCCACCCTAGTATAATTTTTATTTTGTCTATTTGCATATTGTAGGCCCTTCATAGAAATAAAATACTTAATTGCATTTTATACTTTTTATAAAATTTAGCAATAAATCATTATTTTATATTGCCAAACATTATTTTATTATATAAATACAAAATTTTTCCTTTTCCTTTACTTCTCTGTCAGGCTGAAAATAATACTGCCAATGATTCACATAGAGTTTCTCATGGACGTATTTTCCTTGGGAATATATGCAGTGGTGTTATTACTGTGCAGTAGGGGAAATCTATGATTGGTGTTTTGAGGAAGCATCCAGCAGTTTTCTAAAGCAGTTATATGACTTCACATTCCCATTAACAATGCAGGAGCATTTATACCCATTCTTACCACCACTTGTTAGTAGCTGTTTGTTTCTTTTCCCATTATCAAATAAATTTTTATGGGTATGAATTGAATTCTCATAGAATTTATTTCCATTTACTCAAAGGCTAAAGATACTGCACATTTTGGGGGGTTATTAATGACTATCTTTTTGAGGATACATCTGTTTAAATCCTTAGTATTATGATAGCTTGTTCTGTTGTATAGAATTCTTATGTGCTATATAATTTGCAACTATTTTTTCTCATTCTTTTCATTTTCTTGATGCCTTTAAAAGGCAAAAAGATGGAGTTTTCAAATTTTAATAAAGTCCAACTTATTTTCTTTCACGGAATATTCTTAGTACCACATCTGAGATATGATATGCAAAACACAAATGAACAAAGATTTATTTGCAATTTTTCCTTTATGAACTTTGAAATTTTATATTATCTATTTATGCTCATGATTCATTGTGGACTGTTGTGTATGATGAGAGGAAGATAACCATAATTATTATTTTGCATGTAGGTATGCAGTGGCTCCAACATAATTTGTTGAGAAGACTATTTATTTTCTGGACCAATAATCAATTCAATTGATTAAGTGTTTGCCTAGTGCCTGTTCTGTGCTATCTTGATTATAGCAGTTTTATAATAAGTTCTGAAATTAAGCAGCATGAATAATCTAATATTTCCTTCTTTCTCAAGATTGGTGGCGCATCCCTTTAATTCCAGCACTCAGTCGGCAGAGGCAGGCAGATCTCTGTGAGTTCAAGACCAGCCTGGTCTACATAGTGAGTTCCAGGACAGCTGTGGCTGCAGGGAGACCCTGTATCTAAGAGACAAACAAAAGAAAAAAGTTTCTTTGCTTCTTCCCTGGGCCTTCACTACCCACTGGACTCTCTCCGGGGTAAGTCTATCAGGCCTCCTGTGCCTTGACTCCCCCCATTCCACCCCCCACTCCTAGCCTGTCCCATTCCTTGTCTTTGTGCCATGGACACTGGGGGAGGGGACCACCAACTCTTCCTAATTCTTTGCAGCCAGACCAACCCAGTTCCTTCTCAGGTTCCCAGGAGCCCTCTGGGCCTGGACCTGCCCTCACCTCCCTCTGCTTCCCTGGTCTGCACAAACCACCAGCCTCTCTCACTTGAGCCTTAGGGGCCTGGTCCCACCCTGAGTTCCCTTTGCTTCCCAGGGCTGCACAACACGCCAGCCTCTTTCCTGGACACAAGGGCTGACCTTTGCACTTCCTGATCCTTTGCATGCATACCAACCCAGTTCCTCAGTGAAGTCCCCAGGAGCCCTTGGGGCCTCTTGCCGCCCATATCTCACTTTGTATCTCTGGATGGCACAGCACCAGCTGCCCTAGACCAGCATCTTTCCTGGGCCCGGCTCCCAGGCCAGTCCAACCCCCTAACTCCTGAGGCCAAAATCTTTCCTGGAGGGATCTAGACATTAAGAGAAAGCGTGAGACCATCTGATCCTCATCTGACTTGGACCTCCATGGGAACTCCTGAAGACAAAAGCAATCTGGCCACTCCAATATAAAATCAAAAGAGAGAACTGTACGCTTAGAGGAACCAGCTTTTCATGCCCAAAAAGTAAACCACAAAGACACATAAAGTTCACAAAAAGAAGCAGACCTAAACTTGAAGGCTTGAGTCTACCAAAATAATCGGAAACTACAAAAGAAATTCACGTCAAAATCACAGAAAAAATAATAACATGAAAAACCAAAATAACATATCCCCACCAAATACCAATAGTCCTCTAGAGGAGTACAATGAGAACCCCCTAGAGATAATGCAGGACAGGGAATTCAAAAGAACAATTATAAACATGATAAAAGAATTCAGTGATTTTAAAGAACATACAAAGAAATCAAAGAAATGAAAGAAGATAGGGATAAATTTCTGAATGAATTCACAAAAAAACTAGAAATATTCAAGACTACTCAGACTGAAATGAAGAAGGAAGTGAAACACTCAGTAAGCCAATTAGAAACGACAGGAGAAAGCCTCACCAATAGGATGAATGAAATGGAAAACAGAGTATCAAGACTGGAAGATAAAGTGGACGAACTGGACCACTCAAACAAAGAGTATGAAAAACTTAAGAAATCACAAGAATGGAATATGCAGGAATTATGTGACACCATAAAAAGACCAAACTTAGGAATCATAAGCATACAGGAAGGGGAAGAATCCCAAGATAATGGCATGGACCAGAACTTCAACAGAATTGTGGAAGAAAATTTCCCAAAATTAAAGAAACACATGCCCATACAAATACAAGAAGCATATAGAACACCAAACAGACAGGACCAGAAAAGAAACTCTCCATGGCACATCACAGAAAAAACACTAAATGTAGAAAACAAGAGACAATACTGAAAGCTGCAAAAGTCATATATAAAGGAAAACCCATTAGGAATACAGCTGACTTTTCAGTGCAAACTATTAAAGCCAGAAGAGCCTGGACCAAAGTATTCCCAGTTTTAAATGACCACAGATTCCTACCCAGATTATTATACTCAGCCAAAATATCTATTATAGTCGAAGGGGAAAGAAAAATCTTCCATGACATAAATAAGCCAAAGGAATGCATGTCCACAAAACCAGCCCTTCAGAGAGTTCTGGAAGCAATACAAAGAGTTGAAGAAAGGAATGACTATACCCAAGGGGTTGCGGAAAGAAATTCAATGAAGGTATACATTCATATACAAGGTGTATGAAAAGTACAGCTATATCAAGAATGTAAACAGAAATAGAAATCACAGGATTCAATACCCATCTTTCATCAGTAACTTTAAATATTCACAGACTGAACTCCCCAGTCAAAAGACACAGAATAGGTGAATGGATTAAGAAACAAAACACATCTTTTTGTTATCTGCAAGAAACTCATCTTACTCTCAAGGACAGATACTATCTTAAAGTGAAAGGAAGGAAAAAAATATACCAAGCAAATGGTACTAAGCAAAAAGCAGGCGCTGTAATTCTAATATCTGACAAAATAGACTTTAAACTAATACTAATTAGAAGAGATAAAGAGGGCCATTTCATTCTTATGAAAGGAACAATAAACCAAGAAGATATTACAATCATGAACATATATTCACCAAACTCTGGTGAACCCAACTTCATAAAAAAAATTACAGGACATTAGGACTCAGATTAATCCCAACTCATTAATAGTAGGTGACTTTGACACCCCACTGTTTCCATTAGATAGGTCAACAGGGCAGAGAGTTAACAGAGAGACATCAGAATTAAACAACACCATATATCAAATGGACTTAACAGACATCCACCAAGTATTCCAAATACCAAAGGACATACTTTCATACTCAGCACCCCATGGAACCTCCTCCAGATTCGGCCATATACTGGAGGACAAAACAAACCTCAACAAATAAAAAAGATTGAAATAATTCCATGCACTCTATCAGACCACAATGCAATAAAGCTTACAATCAACACCTGAAGAAGCCCTAATCACCACATGAACACATGGAGATTAAACAACACACTCCTGAATGATGAATGGGTCAAAAGAGAAACTAAGAAAGAAATAAAAGTATCCCTGGAATTAAATGAAAAGGACAATACAACACAACAAAACCTTTGGGACACAGTGAAAGTGGTCCTAAGATGGAAGATTATAGCTCTAAGTGCCTACATAAAAAATCAGAAAGAACACAAATAAATGAGTTAACAATGTAACTCAACACACTTGAAAAGCAATAGCAAACAGAACCCAAACCCAGCAGACAAGAAGAAATAACAAAAATCAGGGCAGAAATCAATGAAATTGAATCAAAGAAAACAATACAAAGAATCAACAATTCCAAGAGCTGGTTCTCTGAAAAGAAAACAAGATTGACAGACCGCTAGCTCCGTTAACCAAAAGAATGAAAGAGCACCTCCAAATCAACAAAATCAAAGATGAAAGGGGAAACGTCACAACAGACACCAGAAAGATACAGAACATTATAAGGGAATCCTTTAAAAACCTATATGCTACCAAATTTGAAAACCTGAGAGAAGCAGATGGATATCTAAAGGCATGGGAACCACCAAAACTAAATGAAGAAGACATTAGCAGATTAAACAGACCCATAACACAAAAACAAATTGAAACAGTATTACAAAATTTCCCAACTCAAAAAAGCCTGGGACCAGATGGACTTACAGCAGAATTCTAACATTTAAAGATCTACATCTAATACTACTTAATTTATTCAAAAAGATAAAAATGGAGGGAGAAATTCCAAATTCCATCTATGAAACCAGCATCACTCTAACACCAAAGCCAGGTAAAGATACAACCACAAAAGAAGACTATAGACCCATATCCTTAATTAACATAGATTCTGAAATTCTCAATGAGATACTTGCAAACTGCATACAGACACACATCAAAAAGATCATCCACCATGATCTAGTCAGCTTTATCCCAGAGATGCAGGGATGGTTTAAGACCCGTAAGTCAATAAACGTCAGAAATAATATAAATGGGCTCAAAAACAAGAACCACATGGTCATCTCAATAGATGCAGAGAAGGCCTTTGACAAAATTCAACATGCATTTATGTTCAAAGTCCTAGAGGGAATTGGACTGGAGGGAACATACCTCAACATAATTAAAACCATATATAACAAACCCACAGCCAACATCATTCTAAATAGAGAAAACCTGGAAGCACTCCCATTGAAATCAGGAACCAGATAAGACTGTCCACTATCTTCACATTGTTTAATATACTGCTTGAAACTCTTGCAAGAACAATAAGACAAGAGCAGGAAATTAAATGATTGAAATTAAATGCAGATGATATGATATTATACCTAAGAGATGCCTAAAATTCCTTCAGAAAACTCCTAGAAATTATTAACATGTTCAGAAAATTGGCAGGTTAAAAAATTAACCTACAAAAGTCAGTCGCCTTTCTATATACCCATAATAAGCAATCAGAGAAAGAGCATATGGAAAGACTCACTTTCACAATAGCTGCAAAAATAAAATAACATGTCTTGTATTAAACCTCACCAAAGACATTAAAGACCTCTACAGTGAAATTTTTAAATCTTTAAAGAAAGAGATTGAGGAGGACATCAGAAGATGGAAGGCTCTCTGATGTTCATGGATTGGAAGAATTAATATTGTGAAAATGACCATCCTACCAAAAGCCATTTATAGATTCAATGCAATGCCAACGGAAAGCCTCATGACATTTTTTCACAGAATTAGAAAAAAACACCCAAAGATTCATATGGAAGCACAAAAGACCTTGGATAGCCAAAGCAACCATGAGCACTAAGAGCAATTCCAGGGAGGATTACTATACCCGATTTTAAGCTGTATTACAGAGCTATAGTCATAAAAACAACATGATTCTGGCACAAAAATAGAACCATAGATCAATGGAACAAAATTGAAGACCCAGTATGAGTACATGTAATTTCAGACACCTGATATTTGACAAAAGGGGCCCAGAATATTCACTGGAGGAAAGACAGCATTTTCAGCAAATGGTGCTGCAAAACTGGACCTCCACTTGTAGAAGAGCGAAACTAAACCCCTATCTTTCACCTTCCACAAAAGTCCATTCCAAATTGAGCAAAGACCTCAACGTAAATCCTGAAACTCTGAAATTGTTAGAAGAAAACATTGTCAAAAACCTACAAGATATAGGTGTAGGAAAGGATAATCTAAACGGGACATCAATTGCTCGGGAAACAAGGTCAAGAATCACCAAATGGGACCTCATTAAACTAAAAACCTTCTGTACAGCAAATGAGGCAACCAGGGAAGTGAAGAGAAAACCCGCAGAATGGGAAAAAAATCTTCACCAGCGACACATCTGACAGAGGTTTAATATCCAGATGTAATGAACACAAAAAACCAGAGAATCAAGACAAGAAGTAACCCAATTTAAGGAACAGAAGTTCTCAAAAGAAGAAGTAAAGATGGCTAAGAAACATCTTAAAAGATGTTCAACACCACTAATAATTAGGGAAATGCAAATTAAAACCACTTTAAGATTTCATCTTACCCCAGTCAGTCTGGCTAGGATTAAGTGAAAAAGATCAAGAGAACAAATGATACCCAATGTTGGAGAGGATGTGGGGAAAGGGGAACTCTCATACACTGCTGAGGGGGCTGCAAACATGTTCAATCCCTATGGAAAGCAGTATGGAGAACTCTTGAAAAACTACAAATGAACCTACTATTTGACCCAGTTAGACCACTCCTTGGCATATACCCAAAGAATTCGTCCTATTGCAGAGACACTTGTACATCCATGTTTGTTGCTGCTCTTTTCACAATAGCTAAGAGGTGGAAGCAAGAGTTTTACTCAGCAGTAAAGAAAGATGAAATCATGAAATTTGCAGGTAAATGCATGGAACTAGAAACTGTTGTACTAAGTGAAGTAACACAGACTCAGAAAAGAAAATCGACATATGTTGTCCCTCATATGTGGATCCTAGAACCAAACCCTGATAAGTGAGTATGTATCCAGACTTAACTACAGGAACTAGGATAATGGAAAGGAACCATGGCAGTAAAGGAAAAGAAAGAACCTGAAAGAGAAAAACAGTAGGAAACAGGTCTTAATAAGAGAGATATGGATAAAAATTTGGTTAGTTTAAGGGAGGGGGCAGGGAAGGGTATACAAGGAACCTAGGGGATAAAGGGAAACAAGGAGCTCAGGAAAGGTAGTACCATAGAAGAGAGGGAGAAAGGAGAAAAATGGGGGCACCTTAATTGTGGAAGCCATGGCAGAAGGGTTAGACAATGCAAGAGATAAATAATGCTGCTAGTTTTAGAAACCATGGGGAACCATATTACTCCAAGAACCTACTGCCAAATTATACATACCAGCTCAAGAAATATATGTCTAGGTAGGGTTTATCTGAGAACAATTGGTCTTTGCACAAGATTTATCTACATGACACAGTCATTAAAAGTACCAGGCTGGTGGAACTAACTTTCTTGGATATATAACAGACATACTTTGAGGCCTATACTAATTTGGTCAGTGAGAAATAAAGGACAGTTTTTGCTCCTTGCCCTCCTAGGTCAACTACTTCCAAGGGATTATGAGCATCTCTCAAAATGTCCTGTAATTGTGGTGGGTTACCTGTCCTCTTGATCAAGGAGGCTGAGGCGACCCCACGAGATGGACTTGGTTCAGTGTCCAGTCTATAAAGAGGCAGGTCAACAAAGAGGATACATTGCCTCCATGCTTCCAAGTGAAGCCAGGCATAGTCGAGCATGACCTTTGACTTATCTTCACAGAGGTGGAACTGGTAAAAGAAAGGAGCCAGAGGCTCCTTCCAAGCCCATGTGACCCCTTAGGAACAGATCCTCAAACGTCCTTAAGAGTAAAAATAAATTGGTTTATCTGGGCCAACTGTATAGCCTTAAACACCCAAAAGGAAAATATAACCAAAGATTAAAGTGGCCAATATAATTTTTTAAGAGTCCATATGTATAGCTAAAGGCTACATAACAAGCAACAATGCCAGATAGGAGATACCTTCTTTTGAGCTGTTAGCCAGGGTAGCCAAAGGGACTCTCAGATAGTAACCTAGCATAGAACTGGGAAAATGAACAGTAGACCCCAGTATTATCTAAAGGAATATTGACAACTGACTGCTGCTAGATGAGGGACAGCTGACCTTCCTAAAGCAAAGACCTCTAGATAGGCTGAGTAGATTCACCAGTTGGACAAGTAGTGGGGAATGCCTGGGGGTGCCAACAACACAGCAGACAGTAGCAGGGATATCAGGCTAGTAATTCTCTGATACATACAGATCAGAGATGCATGAGCTAACATCTCAGTGTTAGTAGCCAAAACAATGAGTTTTTCTACAAGAAACAATGTATGCTAAAATGAAATGGAGATCTTTTTTAAAGGTTAAAGACTCATTCAATTTTATGTCTTATAGGGTTTATACTGAGTTCAGTAGTGTATAACTGTATTAATTCAATTGTGAACCTAGAAACTTACAGCCACTTGTGAAAGAGATGTACTCTTTCTCTGAAGTGTGTTACTGAGTATGTTAAAGCTGTAATGAAATGCTTCTTCTAATCATGCAGTTATTAAAAATTTAAAAATTACTTCATTTAAAATAGTACAAGTGATAAACATTACCAGTGAAATCTACCTGATGACTTCATATCCATACTCAGGTACTAAGGATCAGAATATAACCAACTGTGACTAGTAATAATCATATACATAATGATTAAAGACACATGTGCAAACGTGTTAGTAGCATTAAAAATGTAGGAAGCAGCAAATCTTAAAATGAAATGGAGATCTTCTTTAAAGGGTAAAAACTCATTCAGTTTTATGTCTTACAGGGTTTATACTGAGTTCAATATTGTATGACTGCATTAATTCAACTGTGAACCTAAAAATTTACAACCACCTTTGAAAGAGATGTATCCTTGCTCTGGAATGTGTTACTGAATATGTTAAAGCTGTAATGAAATACTCCTTCTAATTGTGTGGTTGTTAAATTTTAAAAAAAATTAAAAAAACAAAATAAGTAAATAAATACAGTCATACAGTATGTGAAAAAAGTTTCTTTAACTTTCATATAAATTTAAGCTATAGGTTTTTGGTTCCTACAAAGAAACAAGAAAATTGTGAGAGAATTGCATTCCATTTACAGATCACATTAGAAAGTATGGCAATTATACCATTATTTAGTCTTCCAATCTGACCTAGATATGACTTTCTATTTATTTATTTCTTTGATTTCTTCCAAATTAGTTTTCAGTTCCATTTGTGTTAAGCATTCTGTTAAATTTATTTCTAACTTTGGTCTCTTTTTGGTAACATAATAAATAAAAATTTATTAATGTATATTAATTATACATGAGTTTTATTATGACACTTTTATATACATATAAAATATATTTTGATCACATCCACCCACTGCTACCCTCTTTTGCCTTTGTCCACTCCTGTTAATCCCTGTCCTCTTCCCAAATTCCAAAGTAACTCCATTTTTACACTTGTGTATGTATGTGTGTCTTGCATGTGTGCTTATGTATATGTGTGTGTGTTGTCTGTGTGCTCAGATGCACATGACCATGTGCACACATACATATCCCAGAGGATTACTAGAGTGTTCTGTCACTCCCCCCCCCCTTGAAGTAAGGCTTTTCAGTGAATCTGGAGATGGTCATTTTTTCCAGTTAGGATGACTGGCCATCATGTTCTAGTGAGTCACCCATCTTTGCCCACCAAATATTGGTTACAGGTTATAGGTCTGTGTCACCCATCTTTGCCCATCAAATATTGGTTACAGGTTATAGGTCTGTGAGACTCTGTCTGGCTTTTTGGTTGGGTGCTCGGTATCTCAACTTAGGACCTCATATTTTATAACAAGAACTTGTACCAACTGAGTCATCCCTCCAGCACATTTTTAATAGTTTTAAACAACAGATTTCTTAGGGTTTTCTATGTGTACAATATCATGTCACTGCAAATAAAGACAGTTTTGCTTTTTAAAAAATCGGATACCTTTTATTTATTTTTCCCATCTAATTGTTCTACATACAAGGTTTGGTAAAGTGTGAAGTGGAACTGGTGAGACTGGCATCCTTGTCTTGTTCGGCATCTTACACGGAAAGGATTTAGTTGTGATATTATCAAAGATTTACCATAGTGAAAATTGGAGAAATTATCTTTAATTCTTTATTTGATGATCATGCTTTATTATGAAAGAGTATGGAAATTTTATCAAATTTCTTTTTGTATCTATAGGTAAGGTGCATTTCTGGGTATGTCTACGAGGGTGCTTCCAAAGATTACATGTCAGTCAGAGATTGAGAAGAGGCCAGCTGCCCTTAATGTCAGTAGCACCATCCAATAGGCTAAGGCACAAGAATGGCACAAAGTGGAAGAGAGGGTTGTTCAAACCATTTCTTTTTTTCTGGAAGATTCTTATTTTTATATTTTTGCGGAGGGGGAGTGTTCCCATCTCCTGCTCAAATAAGACTCCAGATTTAAAAGATCTTTCTCTCTCTCTCTTTCTCTCTATCTCTCTCTCTCTGTGCTTATTTTAGAAGTAGAAAAATTTATCAAATGCTGACACAGTCCTGTCATGTAGCTCTTTTTAAATGCAGCAAGGGAGTGGTGATTGTAGTCTGCTCTGAGTGACGTCTTTGTCTCTTAGTTTTTAAGAGGAAGAGTGAGTACTTTCAGAAAGCACCACACACAAATCCTATGAATGTTAACCAGTACTATTGCATAATATGTGCCCAAATGATTTCTGTTATTAGTGTTTCTTAATTGAGAATTCCTCCTTAACCAAAACTATTTGTCAATGTCTGGTGCTGTTAACGGTTGTCATACTTATGTGGGGGTGTTACTGGTACAGTTGGTTAGGATCTGGGAATACTGATAATGTCTTATAAGGTTCAGGACTGACCCCTGCAACAAAGAATATTCTGAACTTAAATACCAGTAGCACAAAGGTTGAGAAATTCTAATTAGAAATCAAGGTATGAAATTTCACAGAAATCCACAAAAGTAGATGCATTATTAGTTTTTTCCTCCCTGATGAAAAAACAGGAAAAAATTTTTGAATACTGATTTTTATTGAGGGTAGAGCCTAGATTTTGGCAGGAGAGGATAACTCTTAGTTCTGTTATCTTTAGAAATTGCCTCTATATCTGACCAAGTTCTGCTATGCTAACACATCTTATTTGAATGAACTCCATGAGAGCAAATGTGCATTTGGAAACATCTTTCTCCACTGAGCCAAGTGCTGAAAAGAAAACAGGCAAGATTGACCGGTATTGTACATAGAGCAGAACTCGGCGTCTGCAGGTTGTTCTCTCATGCTGGGAGCAATAGGTAGTGCTCATTCAGGAGCCTATATTTCAGGGCACATTAATTTATTTCAAAGCTTGTGTGCTTGTCATTTGCATGCCTAGGCTTTGATGATGGGAGAATGTTCACATAAGCTGAGAACACTTTTCTTGCCAGTATAGAAAAATTACAGGTATACCCACAGTGACTCGGCTTTATCCAGGCTTTTGAGAAGCCCATTTTAGTCATAGAAGGGCAATTGATAACAGCTGAGGAGACATCATTTAGACTCTATGTTACCACAAGCACCACTCAGCCTGTATAGAATTACTCTCTGGAGGAAAATTTGTTATTTTACCTGTACTAAGTACTTAGTGCTTTTAAAATATCCACTGCACATCCATTCAGATTAATGCAAAGCAATGATCACAGAGACACCATCAGTTTTACCAGACTGCACCATTTGAGGAGTGGCTTTTAAAATACTCTGAGAATGTTTTATTACACTATACAGTTATCAGTATTTTATGCTAAACTTTTGGTGTTAAGGTAAAGTCTAATGCATTGGATGTTTTATGTCCCTCTGCTTAAATACTATAGAATAGACACTATATAGCACATTGCAAGCATCTTAAAGTGCTAATGAACTTTATTCCTGTCTTATTTTCCTCCTGCCCTCCTTCCCCCATCTCTCTCTTATTTATGTCTTTATTTCTTTAGTTTCATCTTCTTTTCCATTTCCTGGGGCCTTGAAAACATTTGTTGTTTGTTAAGAATTAAGTGGACTACTTGCATATGCTAGTCAATATTCTGGGTAAAAATAATTAGATATTTTCTTTGATGATTTTTATCAGAAAAAAACAGCTTTCAAAGAAAAAAGTATCATGTGACTTGAATTTTAGCTTTATAGTATTGTCGGTATGTATAATAAATGCTTTGGAAAATGTTGGGATCGATTGAGAAAGTTTTCTTGGGGAAGCAATTGTTATACGAGAACAAAGACCTCTGACATCTTTTAGTGATTTTTCCATTCCTTAAAAACAGCTGTTTTCCCCTTATATACAAACACATATCAACACTAGGAAGGCATTCTGCCTTTCCCTATCTTAGTGGCAATAGTGAAAAATAATCATGATGTCATATTCTGTAGGAATAGATAACACTCGATGTTCAGAAATAATCTAATGTTGAAAACAAATGAAACTAACAATGAACTATTTCTTTACAGAGAGCTGTGTCTCAGACCTGTTACACTAGATGCTTTCCATAATCTATTTTCCCAAGTTAAAATAAAAAAAAATGTTCTTTGTCTCCTTTAGCATGTATTCAATCAGTCATCAAAGACAGGAAATCCTGTTTTTTTTAAAAATTATTTTATTTCATTTTATTTTTTATGTTATGTGTATGAGTGTATTGCCTGCATGTATGTGAGTGCACCTGTGTTGTGCAATGCCACGGATGTCAGAAGAGGGCTTCTGATTCCCCCAGAACTGGAGTTAAGGATGGTTAACAGCTGCCATGTGGGTGCTGGGGATCAAACCCGGGTCCTCTGCAAGAGCAGTCAGTGCTCCTAACCGCTGAGCCATTTTTAATATTCTCAGACCTACACTTTCTTCTTCAGTGTTGCTATCTTGGTCCAGAGTTTTACTCTCTCTTGCGTCTACTACTCACCCACATGGTTACTACTGTTACTGTCAGTCGTGCCTTTCTTTTTCTTACTTTTTATTTTTCGAGTTTCATATTTCAGTATTATCTTTGCATTATTTCTATCCCTCCCGGTTCCCTTCTAAGTTTTCCTATGTTCCCCAGACTCCCTCATAATTTCTTGTCATCTTCTTTGATTATCTTTTTTGA
>NW_008360331.1:8769719-8770058 GCF_000622305.1 Nannospalax galili | reverse complement strand
CACTAAGTTAATTCAGTGGTGCTTCTGTGTACCTATGTTTAGGGCTACCCACTTGGGATGAGATAACCTCTCAGGGAGATAGTCCCAGAAGAAAACGGATTCTACCTCCCTCAGCATCCATTGATTGCCTCCCATTCTCCATCTTCAGGTGGGACTCCATGAAATTTTCTCTATCTGCTTTGGCATGTCAATTGGTTTTGTCATTATCCAGATCTCATTAGAGTACTATACTGTGGAGATTTCACTGGTGCTGCTTTCCAGTCATGTCTAGAATGAATTAACTAGTAACAAGTGTCTTGTCCCTCAGGCACATATATTCTTTCTGCCTCCTTTTTTTTT
>NW_008360331.1:8767764-8768317 GCF_000622305.1 Nannospalax galili | reverse complement strand
CTGTTATGTATAATTTGTCAGTAGATTGTAGGAATAATATGGTTCCCTCTGGTTTTCGTGACTAGCTAGGCATTGTTTCTCTCTTGTATCGTCTCCCCCCTCTATCATGGTTTTCCCACTTAAGGTGCCCCCACTTCCCCCTCTTTCTTCCTT
Organism: Nannospalax galili; assembly: GCF_000622305.1. Taxonomy (NCBI): domain Eukaryota; kingdom Metazoa; phylum Chordata; class Mammalia; order Rodentia; family Spalacidae; genus Nannospalax; species Nannospalax galili. Next base: position 8,768,164 of record NW_008360331.1, on the reverse strand, counting down.
ACTAATACCCTTGCTCCTATGACCCTACCTCTGTTGAACTGCTTCTCTCTCCTTATCCCCTAGGTTCCTCGTATACCCTTCCCTTGCCCCTCCCTTAATCTAACCCAATTATTATCCATATCTCCCTTATTACGGTCTGTTATGTACTATTCTTCTCCTTCAGGTTATTTCTTTTCCTTTACCTCACTGTTTCCTTACCCTTGTCCTGGTTCCTGCAGTTATGTCTGTTTGCATACTTATTTATCAGAGTCTGATCCTAGGATCCACATATGAGGGAGAACATATGTCATTTTTTTCCTGAGTCTGTGTTACTTCACTTAGTATAAAAGTTTCTAGCTCCATCCATTTACCTGCAAATTTCACGATTCCATCTTTCTTTACTGCTGAGTAAAACTCCATC
>NW_008360331.1:8761746-8763385 GCF_000622305.1 Nannospalax galili | reverse complement strand
ACTAGGAATGGTGCAGGGCCCAAACTAGGAGTATAGAACGGTGGGGGGGGGCGGGGGATGGAAGGGTGAATGTGGCTTAGGGAGTCCCGGGGTGGAGGGCTGACTATAGACTTACCCCAAGCGGCCTGAGAATAGTAATGCAGGCCAGGTGAGTTAGCCGGTGGTGGAGGCCCAGGGAAGCAGAGGGGGGTGAGGGCGGGGCCAGGACCAGAAACGGTGCTCCTGGCGCCCAAGAAAGGGACTGAGTTGGTCTGGGTGAGAAGGATCAGGAAGCAATATTGGTTCCCCTAGTGTCTGGGGCCCCAAGACTGGGAATGGCGCAGGACCCAAACTAGGAGTATAGAACGGCGGGAGGGATGGAAGGGTGAATGTGGCTTAGGGAGTCCCAGCACGGAGGGCTGCGCTATAGACTTACCCCAAGAGGCCTGAGGATAGTAGTGCCTCTGCCTCCTTTTAAAGGATGTTTCCTGAGACTTAGTTATAGAATTTGCATTGCATATGTGCACTTAGGGTTGGGCACCTCACAATCACTATTTTCTGCTTGACAAATAGAACTTTGTAACAGTCTCCATCTGTTGCAAAAAGAGGATTCTTAGATGAAAGGTGAGAGGTAAATATAAGGATATGTCTGTAAATATAAGGATACATATTCAGAATATAGTAAGAAATTATATTGGTATATGGAAGTGACCAAAGTAGTTTCTTATCTATGGTGTATGACCTCTTCAGTCATGTTTATTGGGCTGTTTTTACAGTATTATATGAACTCATTGCTTCTAATCTTTCTCCCAAATGACATTTAAAATATTAATATTATTTTCTGGTTTTAAAGTAGTCCATGACTTTCTGCTACCTACATGATTCATACACAGTAACTCAGCATAGTGAATCCTTTATAATGTAAGCTTGGCTTTTCTCTCAGTTAAAGCTTGGGTGACTTCCCCTCTCCACATACACACACTGCTCCAGGTAGTCCAAATGGTACAGCTCTCTACATGTAGCATTCCCTCCTCTGCCTCATTTTCTTCTCTTTTCTCTCCTTCCTGCTTCTTTTTCTTCATCTTTCCATCCTTTTACCTGTTTAATTTCTTCCTTCTGTGTAAATAGTGCCATCTCTATCAATAATGTCCCCTACTCTCAATCCTCACCTGGTTAAAAACACTTACAAAATTATCTACTTGCTGATCAATGAAGTAGTTTTCTCTTTACCACAAAGTGATATTTCTATCCTTAAAGTTATAGGATCCTATTCTAAATTACCATATCCCTATGAGACATTTTGTTATTTCTAAACTTTTTTTTTCCATTTCATTACAGCTTTAACATATTCAGTACCACATTCCAGAGCAAGGATACATCTCTTTCAAAAGAGGCTATAAAGTTTTAGGTTTACAGTTGAATTAATACAGCTATACAATATTTAACTCAGTATAAACCCTGTAAGACATAAAATTGAATGAGTTTTCACCCTTTAAAGATCTCCATTTCATTTTAAAATATGCTGTTTCCTACATTTCTGTTGCTATTAACACTTAGATGTTTGCACATATGTCTTTAATCTCTATGTATCTGATTATTACTAGTCACAGTCGGTTACACTCAGATCCTTGGCACCTGAGTATGGGTATGAAGTCATCAG
>NW_008360331.1:8756730-8760935 GCF_000622305.1 Nannospalax galili | reverse complement strand
CTGTGTATATCACACAGAACATCCCAAACAATCTTACTCATCTATACACCCACTTCCCAGATGGCACCCTCCCATAGCCTCCCCCTATTAGACCCCTTATACTCTGTCTTTCCTGCCACTGTCTGCTGTGTTGTCAATACCCCCAGCCATTCCCCACTACTTGCCCTTCTGGGGAATCTAGTCAGCTTATCTATAGGTCTTTGTTTTAGGAAGGTCAGCTATTCCTCATCTGGTGGTAATCAGTTGTCTATATTCCTTTGGATAAGATTGGGGTCTGTTGTTCATTTTCCCAGTTCTATGCTAGGTTACTATCTGGGAATCCCCTTGGGCACCCTGGCCAACAACTCAAAAGAAGGGATCTCCTATCTGGCATTGTTGAAATTATATTGGCCCCTTTAATCTTTGGTTATACTTTCCTTTTGTGTGTTTAAGGCCATACGGTTGGCCCAGATAAACCAATTTATTTTTACTCATAAGGTAGTTTGAGGATCTGTTCCTCATGGGCATGGGAGGAGCCCCTGGATCCTTTCTTTCATCAGTTCTGCCTATATGAAGATAAGTCAAAGGTCCTGCTCGATGATGGCTGGCTTCGCTTGGAAGCATGGAGGAAATGATTCCTCTGTTTTGACCCTCCTCTTTGTAGACTGGTTCAAGTCCATCTGGTGGGGTCTCCTCGACCTCCTTTATCAAGAGAACAAGAGACCCCCCACAATTACAGGACATTTTGAGAGATGCTCATAGCCCCTTGGAACTAGTCGACCTAGGAGGGCAAGGAGTAAAAACTGTCCTTTATGTCCCTCTGACCAATTATTATAGGCCTCAATGTATGTCTGTTAAACATCCAAGCAGATTAGTTCCACCAGTCTTGTACTTTTAATTACTGTGTCTCATGTAGATAAATCTTGGGCAAAGACCAATGGTTCTCTGGTTTTTGAGTTTGTAATACCAAGACATATATTTCTTGATCTGGTATGTATAATTTGTCAGCAGGTTGTTGGAGAAATATGGTTCCCTCTGGCTTTTAAAAGTAGCTAGGCATTATTTATCTCTCCCATTGTCTCACCCCTCCATCATGGCTTCCCCAATTAAGGTGCCCCATTTTCCCCTTTTCTCCCTTAAAAATACGTTTCTCCTATGGTACCACCTCTCCTGAGCGCTTTCTTTCCCTTTATCCCCCTTGGTTCCTTGTATACCCTTCCCTCCCCGCTTTCCTTTAACTAACCCAATTTTTATCCATATCTCCCTTATTAAGGCCTATTTCCTACAGCTCTTCTCCTTCAGGTTCGTTCTTTTCCTTTACCTCCATGGTTCCTTTCCATTATCCTGGTTCCTGTAGTTAAGTCTGGATACATCCTCACTTATCAGGGTTTGGTTCTAGGATCCACATATGAAGGACAACATATGTCGATTTTTTTTTGAGTCTGTATTACTTCACTTAGTACAACAGTTTCTAGTTCCAAATTTTTACCTGCAAATTTCATGATTTCATCTTTCTTTACTGCTGAGTAAAACTCCATAGTATAAATGAACAACCTTTTCATTATCCACTCATGAATTGAGGGATACCTAGGTTGCTTCCAGTCTTGCTATTGTGAAAAGAGCAGCAACAAACATGGATGTACAAGTGTCTCTGCAATAGGATGAGTTCTTTGGGTATATGCCAAGAAGAGGTATAACTGGGTCAAATGGTAGGTTCATTTGTAGTTTTTTAAGAGTTCTCCACACTGCTTTCCATAGGGGTTGAACCAGTTTGCAGCCCCACCAGCAGTGGATGAGTGTTCCCCTTTCCCCACATCCTCTCCAACATTTGGTATCATTTGTTCTCTTGATCTTAGCCAGTCTGACTGGGGTAAGGTGAAATCTTGAAGTGGTTTTAATTTGCATTTCCCTAATTATTAGTGATGTTGAACATCTTTTAAGATGTTTCATAGCCATCTTTACTTCTTCTTTTGAAAACTCTCTGTTCAGATCCTTAGTCCATCTTTTAATTGGTTTGCTTCTTGTCTTGGTTCTCTGTTTTTTGTGTGCGTTATAATTTTGGTTATTAAACCTCTGTCAGATGTGTAACTTTTCTGTTTGCTTCCTTCGTTGTCTCCTTTGATGTACAGAAGATTTTTAGTTTAATGAGTTCCCATTTGTTAATTCTTGCCCTTGTTTCCTGAGCAATTGGTATCCGGTTTATAAAAACCTTTCTTACGCCTATATCTTGTAGGTTTTTCCTGATGTTTTCTTCTAATAGTTTCGGTGTTTCAGGTTTTACATTGAGATCTTTGAGCCATTTGGAATTGATTTTTGTGCAGGGTGAAAGATTAGGTTTTAGTTTCATTCTTCTACAAGTGGAGATCAAGTTTTGTCAGCACCATTTGCTGAACATGCTGTCTTTCCTCCAAGTGAGGTCCTTGGTCCCTTTGTCAAAAATCAGGTGGCTAAAATTGCATTTGCTCATATTTGGGTCTTCAATTTTCTTCCATTAGTCTATGGGTCTATTTTTGTGCCAGTCCCATGCTGTTTTTATGGCTATAGCTCTGTAATACAGCTTGAAATCTGGTATAGTAATCCCTCCTGACATTGCTCTTAGTGCTCAGTGTTGGTTTGGCTATCCGAGGTCTTTTGTGCTTCCATATGAATCTTAGGATAGTTGTTTCCAGTTCTGTGAAAAATGTCATGGGGATTTTGATTGACATTGCATTGAATCTATTAATGGCTTTTGGAAGGATGGTCATTTCCACAATATTAATTCTTCCAGTCTGTGCTGGATAGCTTTAGTGTCAACTTGACACACCTGGGTTGAGGGAGCCTCAATCGGGGAATTGCCTCTATTGGTCTGATTGCTTGTTATTGGTATATAGAAAGGCTATAGACTTTTGTAAGTTAATTTTGTAACCTGCCACTTTACTGAATGTGTTAATTATTTCCAGGAGTTTTCAAGTGGAATTTTTGGCATCCCTTAGATATAATATTATATCACCTGCAAAAAGGGGTAATTTGATCTCTTCTTTTCCAATTATTATTCCTTTAATTTCCTTCTCTCGTCTTATTGCTCTTGCAAGAGTTTCAAGGACTATGTTAAAGAGAAGTGGGGATAGTGGATAGCCTTGTCTGGTTCCTGATTTCAATGGGAATGCTTCCAGTTTTCCTCCATTTAGAATGATGTTGGCTGTGGGTTTGTTATATATGGCTTTAATTATGTTGAGGTATGTTCCCTCCAGTACAATTCCCTCTAGGACTTTGAACATAAATGCATGTTGAATTTTTCAAAGGCCTTCTCTGCATCTATTGAGATGACCATGTGGTTCCTGTCTTTGAGCCCATTTATATGATTTATGACATTTATTGAATTACGTATATTGAACCATCCCTGCATCTCTGGGATAAAGCCAACTTGATCATGGTGGTTGACATTTTAGTGTGTGTCTGTATGTGTTTTGCAATTATCTTGTTGAGAATTTTTGCATCTATGTTCATTAAGGATATGGGTCTATAGTTTTCTTCTTTGGTTGTATCTTTACCTGGCTTTGGTTTTAGAGTGATGCTGGCTTCTAGAAAGGAATTTTGAAGTTCTCCCTCCATTTCTACATTTTTCAATAAATTAAGGAGTATTGGATGCAGATTTTCTTTAAATGTCCGATAGAATTCTGCTGTAAATCCATCTGGTCCTGGGCTTTTTTTAGTCGGGAGGTTTTGTATTACTGTTTCAATTTCTTTTTGTTTTATAGGTCTGTTTAAGCTGTTAATCTTTTCTTGGTTTAGTTTCAGTGGTTCCCATGCTTTTAGATATCTGTCCATTTCTTTTAGCTTTTCAAATTTAGTAGCATATAGGTTTTTAAAATATTCCCTTATAAAGCTCTGTATCTTTCTGGTGTCTGTGCGATGTTTCCCCTTTCAGCTCTGATTTTTTAGGTTTGGAGGTGCTCTTTCTTTTGGTCACTGTGCTAGCGGTCTGTCAATTTTGTTTATCTTTTCAAAGAACCAGCTGTTGGAATTGTTGATTCTTTTTATTGTTTTGTTTGTTTCAATTTCATTAGTATCTACCCTGTTTTTTATTTCTTCTTATCTGCTGTGTTTGCGTTTCGTTTGCCGTTGCTTTTCAAGTGTGTTGTGTTGCAATGTTAAGTCATTTGTTTGTGTTCTTTCTGATTTTTTGATGTAGGCACTTAGAGCTATAAACTTCCCTCTAAGGACTGCTTTCAGCATGGGTTTTGTTC
>NW_008360331.1:8748619-8756597 GCF_000622305.1 Nannospalax galili | reverse complement strand
CGGTGTTGATTGTAAGCTTTATTGTTTGTGATCTGATAGAATGTATGGAATTATTTCAATCTTTTTGTATTTGTTGAGGTTTGTTTTGTATCCCAGTATATGGTCAATTTTGGAGAAGGTTCAATGGGGTGCTGATTAGAAAGTATCTCCTTTGCTGCTTGGGTGGAATACTAGGTAGATGTCTGTTAAGTCCCTCTGATATATGGTATTGTTTAAATTAGATGTCTCTCTGTTAACTCTCTGCCTTGTTGACCTATCTAATGGAGACAGTGGGGTATTGAAGTCCCCTTCTATTAATGAGTTGGGGTTAATATGGGTCTTAAAGACCTGTAGTATTGTTTTTATGAAGTTGGGTACACCAGAGTTTGGTGAGTATATGCTCATGATTGTAAAAGCTTCCTGATTCATTGTTCGTTTGATCAAAATGAAGTGGCCCTCTTTGTCTCTTCTAATTAGTTTTATTTTAAAGTCTATTTTGTCAGATATTAGAATTGCTATGCCTGCTTTTTCTTTGTGCCATTTGCTTGGTATATTTTTTTCCATCCTTTCGCTTTGAGATAGTGTCTGTCATTGAAAGTGAAATGAGTTTCTTAAAGACAACAAAAAGATGGGTTTTGTTTCTTAATCCATTCACATAGTCTGTGTCTTTTGACTGGGGAGTTCAGTCTATTAATATTTAAAGTTATTAATGAAAGATAGGTATTGAATCCTGTCATTTTTATTTCTGTTTACATTCTTGATATAGCTGTACCTTTTCACACTTATACCTTCATTGGAATTCTTTCCTCAATCCCTTGGGAATAGTCATTCCTTTCCTCAGCTCTTTGTATTGCTTCCAGAACTCTCTGAAGGGCTGTTTTTGTGGACATGTATTCCTTGAACCTATTTATGTCATGGAAGGTTTCTCTTTCCCCTTCGACTATAATAGACATTTTGGCTGGGTACAGTAATCTGGGTTGGCATCTGTGGTCATTTAAAACTGGGAATACTTTGGTCCAGGCTCTTCTGGCTTTCATAGTTTGCATTGAGAATTCAGCTGTAATCCTAATGGGTTTTCCTTTCTATGTGACTTGTTGTTTCTCTTTTGCAGCTTTCAGAATTTTCTCTTTGTTTTGTATGTGTAGTGTTTTTACTATCATGTGCTGTTTAGAGTTTCTTTTCTGGTCCTGTCTGTTTGGTGTTCTATATACTTCTTGTGTTTGTATGGGCATAACTTTCTTCAATTTTGGGAAATTTTCTTCCATGATTCTGTTGAAGATCTGGCCCATGCCATTATCCTGGGATTCTTCTCCTTCTTGTATGCCTATGATTTGTAAGTTTGGTCTTTTTATGGTGTCACACCATTCCTGCATATTCCATTCTTGTGATTTCTTAAATTTTTCATAATCCTTGCTTGAGTGGTCTAGTTTGTCCACTTTGTCTTCCAGTCTTGATCTCTGTTTTCCATTTCATTCATCCTATTGGTGAGGCTTTCTCCTGTCATTTTTAATTGGCTTACTGAATGGTTCATTTCCTTCTGCATTTCAACCTGAGTATTTGTCAATATTTCTAAGTCTTTTCTGAATTCATTCAGAAGTTTATCCCTATCTTCCTTTAGTTCTTTGATTTCTTTTTTGTGTTTTCTTTAGATTCACTGAATTCTTTTATCATGTTTATAATTTTTCTTTTGAGTTCCATGTCCTGCATTATCTCTAGGGGGTTCTCATTGAACTCCTCTAGAGTACTATTGGTATTTGGTGGGGATATGTTATTTTGGTTTTTCATGCTATTATTTTTTCTCTGTGATTTTGACATGTGAATTTCTTTTGTAGTTTCTGATTCTTGTGTGAGACTCAGGCCTTCAAATTTAGGTCTGGTTCTTTTTTTTTGAACTTTATGTGTCTTTGTGGTTTACTTTTTGGGCATGAAAAGCTGGTTCTTTTAAGCTTCTTGTTCTCTCTTTTGTTTTTATATTGGCGTGTCCCAATTGGTTTTGTCTTCAGGAGTTCCCACAGAGGCGCAATTCTGGTGAGGGTCAGATGTTTTCAGGCTTTCTCCTAAGGTCTGGATTCCTCCAGGAATGATTTTGGCCTCAGGAATTTGGGGGTTGGACTGACTTGTGATCCTGGCTCAGGAAAGATGCTGGTCTAGGGCAACTGGTGGCCATCCACCAAGAGATTCAAGGCAGATGGGGTGGGAAGAGGCTCCAAGGCCTCCTGGGCCCTGCCCTGAGGAGCTGGGTTGGTCTGGATGCAAAGGATCAAGAAAAGGAAAGGTCAGCCTCAGTGTCTCAGAAAGAGGCTGGTGGGTGGTGCAGGCCCATGGAAGCTGTGGGAGTTGAGGGCGGGTTCAGGCCCAGAAGCAGTGCTCAGTTGGTCTGGATGAAAAGGATCAGGGTGCAGTATTGGTTCCCCAGGTGTCTGGGGCCCTAAGACAAGGAAAGGGGCAGGGCCCAAAGTCGGAGGAGAGAACAGCAGTGAAGATTGGAGGGTGAATGGGGCTGGGGGGAGTCAAGGCATGGAGGGTGCAATGGACTTACCTTAGAGAGAGGCCTGCACATAGGAGAGAGGCCTGCAGCAGGTCCTGCAGGCCCAGGGAAGCAGAGGATGTTCTATTTTTTAAACTTTTATAGCTCTATTTTTGCTGTTGATATCTCCATCTGTCTTGAACAGTTTGAACTTCTTCAGAGGAAGGATTAGTTTTGCAAATTTTATAGCCATTATTCTAATTCAGTATTTGTAACATATTTGGGAAATAGTAAATTTTTAATAAACATGATGCATTCTATTTGACAGCTAGGATAAAAGAAGTTTTTCCATAAGTTTTAAAATATATGAAATAAATTACAAAAATTAATCAATAAATGTATCTTGGGAAATATTAAGATCCTTGAAAGAAGTCCTTCTAGAGAAATTTTGCATGTACAAATATAAGGAAAAATATTATTGAAGTAAATGGAACAAATATATGGAGATTTAATTTATACATGCAGAATGCTAGTGGACCAGCTTCAACTGCTTTGAAGAATCTCACAGCTCTCTACAATTTCTAGTGGGATAGTATCATTGATTTTATTTTTTTTAAGTCTATTTTTTAATGCTTGTTAAATATGCTGAGGATCAAGCCCAGGGCCTCATTCATGGAAGTGTTCTATAGCTATAGTGAATCCTATAGCTATTGATTTTAGTAATAAGTATTGCTGTATTGGACTGTCCTTTGACAGATGGACACCATCTATCTTCCCTAGCTCAGCTGCAACTGCTTGCCTAAGATCCTCACAGCTGAGATTGTTAACTGTTCATGCCCTGAAAGGAAGGGAAGGTTACAGAGTGAAGAGACAGCCATACCTCCCAACAAACCAGTTGGCTCTAGTTGCATGTGACCTGGGGAAGAGTCTAAGAGTATATAGGCTGCTAAAGCCTAGGAGAGTCTCTCTCTCTCTCTCTCTCTCTCTCTCTCTCTCTCTCTTTCTCATTTCTCTTTTTCTCACCATTTTATGTGGTTATGAGGACGCTACCATCCACACTTGGGTGAATACTTTCCAGTGCAACCTTGTGGGAGGGGCACCCATACTCCTGTAAGTAACCCTCATCCATTGCTCTATAAGTAAACCCAATAAACTCACTGTTTTCCAGACTTCAGGTTGTTGAAATAAAACCTTGATTTATCCTTGAGACCAAGGGAGGAGGAAGGTGAATGTTGTTTACACCTCACCTATCCAAAGGAGTTTTAACAATAAGTGTCCATGTGAGTTTTTATATGTTTATTTTCATTTTGGGTTTTTGGTAGACATTATGGAAAGCCTACACAGAGATTGCTTACCAACTATAGTTTTAAAACAGCAAGAGCTGATACCACCATCTTCACCCTTTTGTTTAATTGCCCCTTGAATCAACACGTAGCTCCATAATATCACATGCACTATAGTGCTCTACAGTGCGTGATTTTCATCTCTACTGGAACAATAAGCTATTGATAGAATGTTATTCATTAATCTCTATCATTATTTTTATTTTTTTCCACTTTTTAATTGAGCTTTTTAAATTTCATACATTTCTCACTCAAATCCAAACCCCCTCCCCCATCCATGCCTCCCCCCATCCTCCCACAAAACCCTATGCATTCTGCCATATACTGAGCCTATTCATTCAGGTGTTTGTACTGAAATGTCCTTCAGTATAAATATGTCCACTGTCATCTAGTCAGCCCATCCAGTGGTCGTATGTAAGTCATACTCTCCCTCACCCAGCAGCAATCAGTCTCAAATAGTTCTCAATCTAGTGCTGGCCCTCCACCTATTTCTCACCTCCCTTTTAGGCCCTTGTTTAATTGAGCTGACATGGGTCCCATGCGCTATGCCACCACTGCCACAGGCTCACATGAGCAAGCCTCCAGTGGCCTGGTGGCCTTCACCTCCCTGTGTTCATGAACCAGCCTTGACTCTTACAATCTTTTGGCCTCCTCTTCCACAATGGCCCTTGAGCCATGGGTGGGTGATGTTCCACATAGGAGTTCCATCCTACAATCTACAGTCTCTTATTCCAATATTCCAGTTGTGGACTTCTGTGTACACTGCACTCTGATATACATGGAAGCCTCACTGGTGAGAGACTGGGGCTGCATGAGCCCTCTCTCTACCCCTTATTCTGTCATGTTCCATGAGCCTTAGTTATAGAGATTCGACTGCAGGTGTGTGACCTAGTACTGGGCATCTCCCAGGCATGTGTTCTCTGTGCCCTACCAGATGTGCAACTCTGCAGTAGTCTCCATCTATTGGAAAAATAAATGTTTTTGATGAGTGTTGTGTGGCATGCTTGTCACTCTAAGGGAAATCTCTTCTATATGGCACTGCATTCCCTGCCAAGCAGCTCCAAGGTATACATATGCATTAATGTTCAGACACTCTATGTGCATTTATCATGAGGTTTCTATTGCATCATTTTTCCCTCTAGGTTGCCTAGCCCCCTGAGATTCACTCACCTCCACTCTTTGTCCTCCCATTCAGCTTCCCTTCTCTCTCCCTTCCTAGTCACAGTGCCCCCATTATCCCCATCCTCCCCCCAATACCTCCCGACACACCATCTTTCCTCTCCTGACTTCCCTCCCTCCTCTACACCATGGTCCCTAGCAAGTCCCTCCCTCCTTCCCTCCCTTCTGATTACTCCAATTTTTCCACCTCCCTCAGATAACATCTGTTCCCTACTGTCCCCCTTTCAGGTTGTTTCTTGTCCTTTACCTCCATGTATCCTTTGCTTTTACTTGGCTCCTGGTGTTACATCAGAATTTATATACTCGCAAATAAGGGATTGTGCTATAATCCACAAATGAGGGAGAACCTATGTTGCTTGCTTTTCTGCATTTGAGTTACTTAGCTTAGTTTAAGACTCTCTAGCTCCATCCATTTACCTGAAAATTTCATAATTTCATCTTTTCTTACTGCTGAGCAGAACTCCATTGGTACCATATTTTCTTTAACCATTCATCAGTCAAGGGACATTTAGGTTATTTCCATTTCTTAGCTATTGTGAAGAGAGCACCTATAAACATGGATGCACAGGTATCTGTACAGTAGGACAAGTCCTTTGGGTATATGCCAAGGAATGGTATAACTAGATCATATGGTAGGTTCATTTTTAGTTTTTTGAGAGTTCTCTACACTGCTTTCCATAGTGGTTGCAGGAGTTTGCATTCCCACCAGCAGTGAATGAACATTCTTCTTTCTCCACATCCTTTCCAGCATTTACAGTCTTTCGATCTGTTGATCTTTGCCAATCTGACTGGGGTAAGATGGAATTTTAAGGGACTGGAGAGATGGCTCAGTGGTTAAAAACACTAACTGTTCTTGCAGAAGACCCAGGTTCGAATCCCAGCACCCACATGGCAGCTAACAACTGTCTGTAACTCCAGTTCCAGGGGATCTGACAATCTCTTCTGTCTTCCGCAGGCATTGTGTGACATAGGTGCACTTACCTACATGTAGGCAATACACACATACAGATAAAAAATATTTTTGATTTGCGATCCCACCAGCAGTGAATGAGCATTCCTCCTTCCCCACATCCTGTCCAGCATTTGTTATCATTTACTCTCTTGATCTTAGCCAGATTTTTTTTAAAAAGATGAAATTTTAAAGTGGTTTTTATCTGTACTTCTCTAATTACTAAGGATGTTGAGCACTTTTTAAGGTGCTTCTTAGCAATTTTTATTTCTTCGTTTGAAAACTCTCTGCTCAGGTCTATTGCCCATCTTTTTATTGGGTCATTTATTACTTCTTTCTTTTTTGTATTCTTTGTATATTCAGGATATTAATCCTCTGTTGGATGTGTATCTGGTGAAGACTTTCTCCCACTAAGTGCCTTTCCTCTTCCCTTACTTAGTTGTTTCTTTTGTGGAACAGAAACATTATAATTTAATAATATCCTACTTACTAGATTGTTGACCTTAGCGCCTGAGCAGCTGTTATCTGATTTAGAAAGTCCTTTCCTATGCCTATATCTTAGAGAGTCCTGGCTAAATTTTCTTCTAGAAGTTTCAGAGTTTCAGGTTTTATGTTGAGGTCTTGATCCATTTGGAGTTGACTTTTGTGCAGGGTGAAAGATACAGGGCAAGTTTCATTTTCCTGCAGATGGAGATCCGGTTTTGCCAGCACTATTTGTTGAAGATGCTATCTTTCCTCCACTGTGTATTCTTAACACCTTTGTCAAATATCAGGTAGCTGAAATTATATGAACTCATGTTTGGGTGTTCTATTGTGTTCCAATGGTTTACATGTCTATTTTTGTGCCAGTACCATGCTGTTTTTATGACTATAGCTCTGTAATATAATCTGACACTGGTATGGTGATCCCTCAACATTGTTCTTTTTGCCCAAGATTATTTTGGCTATCCAGAATCTTTTGTGATTCCATATGAATTTTAGGATAATTTTGTCAAGCTCTGTGAAGAATGTCGTGAGTATTTTGATTGGAATTGCATTGAATCTATAAATTGCTTTTGGTAAGATGGCAATTTTCAAAATATTGATTCTACGAATTCATGAGCATAGTGGGTCTTTCCATCCCCTGATGTCTTCCTCTATCTCTTTCCTAAGAGCTTTGAAATTATCATTGTAAAGATCTTAAATGTCTTTTATTCCTAAGTACTTTTTTTTTAAGGCTACTGAGAATGGGCAGGTTTCCTCAAGTGCTTTTTCTTGTTGCTTGTTATTGGTATATAGAAAGGCTACTGATTTTTCTAAGTTGATTTTATATCCTGTCACTTTACTGAAAGTATTCATCATTTCTAACAGTTTTCTAGTGGAATTTTTGGGATCTCTTATGTATAATATCATATCATCTGCAAATAGGGATAATTTGACCTCTTCTTTTCCAATTGGTATTCCTTTAATTCCCTTCTCTTGTCTTATTGCTCTTGCAGGAGTGGAGATAGTGGACAGCCATGTCTGGTTCCTGATTTCAATGGGAATGCTTCCAGTTTTTCTCCATTTAAGATGATGTTGGCTATGGGATTGTTGTATATGGCTTTAATTACATTGAGTTGTGTTCCCTCCAGACCAGTCACTTTTACTACTTTTAACATGAATGCATGTTGGTGGATTTTGTCAAATGCCTTTTATGCATCTATTGATATGACCATGTGGTTTTTTGTCTTTAAGTCCATTTATGTTTTTTCAGTATACACCATATGCTTTTTATTTCTTATCCTCAAGAGCTCACAATAATATCACAATAGAAAACACACTCCTACTTTTTTTTTTGACACTCCTACTTTTAAAAGTCCCACAGTCTTTTAAAAATTCCAACAATTTAAAAGTTCAAGTGCTTTAAGAATCCAGTCTCTCAACCGTGGGATCCTGTAAAGTCAAAAATAAGATACATACTTTCTTATTTCAAAAGGGAAGAACTGGGCTGGACGTGGTGGTGCATGCCTTTAATCCCAGCACTTGGGAGGCAGAGGCAGGCAGATCTCTGTGAGGTCAAGGCTGGGGCTACAGGGAGAC
>NW_008360331.1:8726236-8748499 GCF_000622305.1 Nannospalax galili | reverse complement strand
AAAGGGGGTGGGGGGGACTGGGAACACTTATGCAAAACCAAAGTCCAGCAATGATGACAGACATCTGGGAATCACTCATAATCTTCTGGGCTCCAAAAGACTTGGATAGCTCCACTTCTCCAGCTCCGCCTTCCACAGCATACACAATTTGTCTCAGAGACTTAGGCCACCTCCATTCCACACCTGCTATTTTCCTTGGTAGTCATTCCACAGTACTGGCATCTCTAATATGCAGGAGTCTCCATTGCAACCTACTCTGCACCTTCACCAATGACCTCTGGCCTCTCTGCAGGGACTCCAACCCTGCCAAACGATGCCAATCTTCAGCTGCTCTCCATGACTCCTTTATGCCTTTAAAGCCGTTACCATGTGGGAGACTCTTACACATTACCAGGTTTAGAGGCAACTTTGGCTACTGTGGACCACAGCTTCTGTGTGCTAAGGAAATACTTCCCAGATTTCACCTCAATGATGCTGGTCTCTTGTTACTCACAGCTGATTTTCATCCCTACCTAACCAGCATGGGTTGCCCTGGTAAAGCAAACATTTGAATTCAGTGGTACTGGTCTCTTGTTAACCATAGATGATTCTTCAACCCCAGCCAACAAGAAACCACAGGATCACAATTCATAATGTCACACAAATGGCTTAGATAGTCTTTATCGGACTGGCAAGCTTCTCTCTGAAGCTTCACAAGTCATGTCTCTATCATCTGCATTTATCTCAGTGTTATCTTCTAAGGTCCCACAGAACAACCCATTAAGTTCTAAGCACTCAAAGGCTTTTCCAGCCCAAAGCTCCAAATATTTCCACAATCCTCCCAAAACTTTTGCTTTCTATTGCCATGATAAAATACTATGACTGAAAGCCACTTGGAAAGGAAAGGGTTTATTGCATCAAGTCAACAAAAACTAACCAGCACACATCTTTACCACATACTGATGGAACCACATTTGGTGGCAGCTTTGCTGAAAGCCTCCATAACTCACCAATTCCAGACTTTTGGCAGAGAAACTAGCTTAAGACTGGACCCAATGTTGGTGGCCTCACCTTTCCTGTTGTTGAAAACTCCCTTAGGCCACAGTCCCTGGAAGCCCTCCCCTACCCCATCTCACCCCAGAGTACATAATGTATTTATATGTCTGGTTTAAAGGACAATAATCATGAAGGACCTATTGGCTGATCACAAAAGTCAAGAAATCAAACATTTTCAATGCCTTAGAAGGCCTCAGGACCATACCAATTCTGAGTTGATAATATGTTTGCTTCTCATCCAGAGGTAAGCATCATCCTGATTTTCAGTTGAATGTTCTTTTGCTTTTCTATATGCTTTTTACCAACATATTCACAAGCATATTTAGCTTTGCCTACTCTTTTATTGCTTTTTTTTCTTTTTTTCCTTTAGATTTTCTGCCTCTGTGTGTGTGCATATACATGTGCTGAGGATTGATTCCAGGGTGTCATACATATTAAGTACACACTCAAACACTGATCTATACCACAAACCCAATTGCCTATTTTTTTCCCTACAGATGCAGGATTCAATTCAAGACTTTGCTCAAGTGAGGGAAACATTCTGCCGTTGAGCTCCATCTTTAGTCCTTGAATTTTTTTTTTTTTTAGAGAGAATCTTACTGTGTAGTTGACTTTGACCAGCTATATAGCCCAGGGTGGCCTTGTGCAGTCCTCTACCTCAGCTTTGTGAGCATTGGTATTATATACGTGTGCTACCATGCCTTACTTATATAATAATCTTCCTCTTCCTCCTCTTCTTCTTCTTTCTTCACCTTATTCTCCTCCTCCTCTTTAAGTCCATTTATATGTTTTATTATGTTTATTGACTTAATGTATGTTGAACTATCCCTGCGTCTCTGGAATAAAGCCGGCTTGATTATGGTAGATGATCTTTTTATGTGTGTCTGTATGTGGTTTGCATGTATTTTTTGAGTATCTTTACGTCTGTTCATTAAGAATATGGGTCTATAGGGTTTTTATTTTTTGTTGTCTCTTTACCTGATTTGGGTATTAGAGTGATACTGGCTTCATAGAAGGAGTTTGGGAGTTCCCCCACTGATTCTATCTTTTTGAATAATTTAAGCAGTATTGGTTGTAAATTTTCTCTGAATGTCTGCTAGAATTCTGATGTGAATCTGTCTAGGTCTGGGATACTTTAGTCTGGAGGATTTGTATTACTGTTTCGACTTCCTTATTTGTTATGGGTCTGTTGATTTCCTCTTGGTTTAACTTTGGTGGTGGCCATGATTTTAGCAATTCATCCTTTACTTTTAGGTTTTCAAATTTAATGGAGTATAGATTTAAAAAGTATTTCCTTAAAATGTTTTGGATTTTTTTGGTGTCTGTTGTGATATTTACCCTTTTGTCTCTGCTTTTGTTTACTTGGATTTGTTCTTTCTTTCTTTTGGTTAACTGGATTAAGTGCCTGTCTATCTTGTTTAACCTTTCAAAGAACCAGCTCTTTGATTCACTGATTTTTTTTGTATTGTTTTCTTTATTTCTATTTCATTAATTTCTTCTCTGAGTTTTGTTATTTCTTCTTGTCTACTAGGTTTGGAGATGGTTTGTTCTTGGCTTTCCAGAGTCTTGAGTTGTATTGTCAAGTCACTTACATGTATTTTCTGATTTTTTAATGTAGACACTAAGAGCTATAAGCTTTCCCCTGAGGACTGCTTTAAGGATGTCCCAGAGGTTTTGCTGTATTCTGTTTCCATTTTGTTCCAGGAATACCTTTATTTCTTTTTTAATTTCTTCATTGACTCATTTATGACTCAAGAGTATGTTGTTTAATCTCTGTGAGTTCGTGTACTTACTAGAGCTTCTTTTGCTGTTGGTTACAGGATTTATTGTACCGTGGTCTGATAGAAGGCATGAAATTATTTAAATTATTTTGTATTCATTGAGGTTTGTTTTGTGCCCCAGAATGTGGCCAATTTTAGAATAACTTGCATGAGCTGCTGAGTAGAAAGTATATTCTGTGGTGGTTGGGTGGAATATTCTGTATGTATCTGTTAGGTTCATTTCATGTAGTATGTCATTTAATTCAGATGTCTCTCTGTTTATTCTTGGTCCAGTTGACCTGTTTATTGATAACAGTGGGGTATTAAGTCACCTACTATGACTAAGTTGGTGCCAATCTCTGTTTTATAGTCTTAGATTACTGATTTTATGAAATTGGGTGCTCCAGGGTTTGGTGCACATGTGTTCATGATTGTAATATTTTCTTGGTCAATCGTTACTTTGATTAGAATGAAGTACCCCTCCTTACTTCTTCTGATGAGTTTTAATTTGAAGTCTATTTTGTCAGATATTAACATTGCAATGCCTACTTGCTTCTTACTTGGAATAATTTTTCCATCCTTTCACCCATCTGTCCTTGAAGGTGGCATGAGTTTCTTGAAGACAATAAAAAGATGGATTTTCTTTCTTGATCCGTTGCACCAACCTGTGTCTTTTGACAGGGGAAGTCATTGATATTTATTGTTATTATTGAAAGGTGTGGTTGTATGCTGTCATTTTAATTTCTTTGTGTTTGTGGCCCTATTTTGTGTTGTTATGCCTTTCTTTATTTTCTTTTTGTAGACTCTTGGGCATATGCATTCATTTCTTCGGTCCTTTGTATTGCTTCAAGTATTCTCTGTAGTGCTCATTTGGAAGGCATGAATTCTCTCAGACTATTTGTGTCATAGAAAACTTTCTGTTCCCCTTGGACCCTGATAGATGGTTTTGCTGGATAAAGTACCCAGGGTTGGTATACATCGTTGTTTAGAACTGTGAATATTTTGTTCCATGCTCCTCTGTCTTTCATAGTTTGCATTTAAAAGTCAGCTGTAATTTTGATGGTTTTGCTTTCTGTATAACTTGTTTTTTCTAGCCCCTTTCAGACCCTCTCTTTGTTTTGTACATTTAATGTTTTTACTATGATATGTCATGGAGACTTTCTGTTCTGATCATGTCTTAATGGTGTTCTCTGTGCTTCTATAGGTATATCTTTCCTTAATTTAGGGAAGTTTTCTTCTACAATCTGATTGAAGATCTCTTTCATGTCATTGGTTTGAGTTTTTTTCTCCTTCCTGTGTGCCTATAATATGTAGATTTGGTTGTTTCATGTCCCACATTTCCTGAGTGTTCCATTCCTGTGTCTTTTGAATTTTGCATAGCCTTTGCTTAAGGAGTCCAGATCTTCAACTTTATCCTCCTGTCTTGATATTCTGATTTCCAATGTATTCACTGTGCTTGTGAGAGTTTCTCCTGCTGTTCCTAATGGGTTTATTCAGTTCTTCAGCCTTGTGTTCATTTCCATTTGGGTTTTCTTCACTGTTTCTATCTTTTTAGTGAAATTGTTTTTTAAATTATGAATTTTTTTGATATTTCATTAAGCTGCATATTTGTATATTTTTTGGCTTCTGTCAAAAATTTATGCCTTTCCTCTTTGAGTCCTTTGAGTTGTTTGTGTTTTATTGAAGTTGTTTGATCATTTTTATGATTGCTCTTTTAAATTCTGTGTCCTGGGTTTCTACATGGTGATTTTCAATTCTATGCACTTCATTAGGACTCATGTGTTTTGTTGGGGACATATTTTCCTGGATTTTCAAATTGTGTTTTTATGTTGTCATTTTGGCATATGGATTTTCTTTGTTGGTTATGTGTTCAGTGGGAACTCTACTCTGTTTTGGTTTAATTTTGGTTCTGTTAATATTGTTTATATAGCTTAGTTACTTTGTATAGGTTTGGGAGACAAATTGGTGGGTGTTTCAAATTCTTGCTGAGTAGTGGACTGGTCAGAGTTTTCACTGAGCAGGTCTGTCTGCCTGATCAGGACACTGGGAAGTTTGTGGTGAGAGTACCTCCTGGGGGACAGCTAGGGAAGAAGGCTGGTCTCAGGTGTGCAATGACAAGTTGGGGGTGGGGGCAGGCTGTGAGGTCTGTTGAGAAGTAGACTGAATAATTGAGTTGGATTTGATGCAAAGGAACAGAAAACAGTGGAGGATCTGGGCCAAGAGGGTAGTCCAGAAGTCTGGGGTGCCAAGAGAATAAGTGAGCCTGGGCCAAGGCTAGAAGGAGAATGGGTTGTGGGAACCGGGAGATTGAATCAGGCTGTGGGAGCCAAGGCATAGTAGGTGGGGTCAAACTTACCAGGGACAGAGGCTGGACTCAGGACCACCCGGGCAGGTTGGGGGTTGTGGAAGCCAGGGAAGAAGCCTGGTCTCAGGTGTGCAATGGTAAGTTAGGGGTGGGAGTGGGCTCGGAGGTCTCTTGGGAAGAGAGTGAAGAATTGGGTTGGTCTGGGTGCAAAGAATCAGAAAGCAGTGGGAGGATCTGGGCCAAGAAGATAGTTCAGAGTTTTGGGGTACCAAGAGAAGAAGTGGGCCTGTGCCCCAGGACTAGAAGGACCTTATTATTTTTATTTCATCTAAAATGAATATATTGCCTGCATGTATGTAAATGCACTCATCTCATGCAATGCCTGCAGAGGCCAGGAGAGTACATCATTTCCCCTGGAACTGGAGTTAGGACAACCATTAGTTGCCATGTAGTGATCTGGGACCTCTGTAAGAACAGCTAGTGCTCTTTACCTCTGAGCCATCTCTCCAGTCCCTAATCTCTATCTTTAGGGTTCAGTTTAGGGTCTGGGATTTATGAGATCTTCCCAGGTGAGATTTTTTAATGAGTGAATGGAATTCTCAAATACGATGAAATATGTAATAATTAATGACACTTGTTATGCTTTGCCAGTTTTAGTTGATTGTGTCCTAATGGAAAAAGATAGGGACAAGGTCAGTATCTTCATGTACTAGGCTGCCTGTAACTACCTTTAAACAGAATCGTCTTGTTAACCTACATATGTTAACTTTTATAAGTAAATAATAAATCATGTTTATTATATCAAATTCCCTATGAAGGTCCACAGTAGCATTTAAATTAAATATGATGGTATGACAAATGATTTGATCAATTTAAAAATCATAGACCCTAGGTGTTTGTATAATGATTCCCCAGAGAAATAGAAATAGAGCATAAATGTCCTCAGAATTAAGGGTACTAATTACCATTACAATCCTTCACAGTCATCTTATAATTAGTCCCATAATCATAACTAGTATTTGTAACTAGCTCTGTCTGCTTCCCATATTGTATTTTATTTCTCTTCAGATAGTATATTGTTAACATCTAAGGGTTTTGATTAGGTTCATGTTCTCTGCCAATCAAAAAGGCAGGAAGAATCTCAGGCATAGAAGACAGCAAAAGTAAAGAAGCAGTCATATAACAGGCATCATACATAAACACACACACATGCACACACACACACAGTGGTGGAGGGAGGGAGAGAGAAACTCTTCAAAAATAATGAAGGGGTTCAGAAACCAAAATCCAACGCCCCCAGGAGTGCCTGGGTTTTAAAAGTGGTTTTGGTGGTACTGGGAGGATTCCCCTCCCCTAATTTTGGATTGGTCAACCTAAACAAAGACGGCACCAATCTATGATATGTCTAGGTCCAGCCTTGGACTTATTTAAACTGGTCTGGGCTGATCAGCCAAAGTAGGGACTTCCTGGTGGGAGAAGGAGCTCCCAGGCCTTGGCGCAGTTGAAGAAGTTGGAAGTTCGCCATGTTCATTACTTATCTGTGACCCTTTCTCTACATGTCTTCCCGTTGCAGAATTTGCCTAACTTCTAGTCCCTTAATCTCCTATGCTTTTGCATTTTTATTTGATGGAGTAAAATAAGTTTCCATTTCTAAAGGATAATTAGTGCTGTTTGGGTCATTAGTAATGTAGGTTGGAAAGGTTTGGTTCACTTTTATACTGATTATAATCACAGGGGATGGTAATACTGATTTTGGCAAGAATAGGGAATAACTTAGAGAATCCTGAGATTCTATTGAGTTTGGGCTGTGCACAAAAGCCTCTTCAAATAGTGCACATGGCAGTCAGAGACTTCTACCTTTAAGTACTATGCACACACACACCTCTCTAAACAATGCTTCTAGTTACCTGCTAGCAACATAGGACTCCCATCTGTGTAGAACTTGTTAGCTTTCTGTTGCTATGGTGAAACACTGAACAAAAATGTCTTGGGGAGAAAAGGGTTTCTTCAGTTTACAACTCTTACGGTCACAATCCAATACTGAGGGACGTTAGGGCAGGAACTGAAAGTAGGAACGTGGAGTCAGAAGCTGAAGCAGAAACCATGAAGAAGTACTGCTTACTGGGTTGTTTTCCCTGGCTTTCTCAGTTACCCTCCTTATACAGCACATGTCTACTTGCCCAGTGATGTTACTGCTCATTATGGGCTGGACCCTCCCACATTAATTAAAATTAAGTAAAAAATTTTTTACATGTCTCCCTAGTTCAGGCTATCCTGGAAGTCACTATGTGGACCAGGTTGGCCTCAATCTCACAGATATCCTCTTGCCTCTGTCTCTTGAGGGCTGGGATTAAAGGTGCTCATCACCATGCCTGGTTTATGATTCTCTATCTTGATGGTATTATTTCGATTTGCATTATTGCTTCCCTTTGAATAAAGTTTCATTGCTATTTTGCAATCCATACAAACCTTTATTTCAATTCCTTTAATAAAAGACCAAGAGCCTGGGAAATACAGCCAGTAATGAAGGTGAGTACTGAAAAGGAAGCTGTAATTGTTAAAGAGAAGCATTCTCCTCTGCACTGGGAAAATAGAAAATATGTCCTGAGGGTAAGGCCCCACCCATGAAAGGCTCCAACTTGTGCAAATGCAAAAAGTTTGAAGGGAGAAAGTCTGAACTTAGAACACAATATAGGGATCGCCTGTTCCTCAAAAGCAACTGCCAGGCGTTTCCTGTGGGTCAGCACTTAGAAACGGAAGCAGCTGTAGTCCAAGAGGGCTAAGATCTATCCTGAGCTGGGCAGAACTTGACTGCATCATCCACGTGGTACTGGTTTTGTAGGCCTGAAAGGTTTAAGATTGAAAGGAGTCATAGAATTTTTTTTTTTTTTTTTTTACTGTGACTCCAGAGAACATCTGAAGTTAGAAAATATAAGGAAGGGTTAGAATCTCTGCAAGGAGCACTGAGAAGCCATTATATGGAGCTGTGAAGGTGAAAACTAAGTTTCAGTGGAGACCGCAGAATGCTGGAGATGCCAGAACTCTATGACATTGACCACGGAAAGCTGCTGAAGTGTAGCTGCCTCAAGAGAGAAGTTGTGATGTTTCAGGCAGCAGAGCTCTAGGGGCAGGGATATACATGCCCTTCAGAGCTGATTCTCAGGTGCTAGCAATGGAGCTTCAGAATTTGGTGGCTATTTTGCTGTGTTTTTATTTTCTTTTGATCTAATCATTGACTGCTATGATCCAATGCTTTCATTTGGAATAGAGATATTTATTCTGTGACATTATATGTTGGAAATGTGTAACTTGTTTTTCTTTTGTATTAGCTCATAGATAAGGGACTGCTTTAAGTCTCAGATGAGACTTGGACTCTTTAACTTTTACATAATGGTGGAATTTTTAAAGACTATGGAAACTTTTGAAGTTGTATCGAATGTATTTTTTAAATTGTAAAATGGCTATGTGGTTATCAGAACAAAAGGTTAAAGCTCAAATAAGTGTAAGTGACAAGCTGAATTGTGACATTAACATGAACTTGACAGTATCTAGAATCATCTAAAAGTCAAACCTCCCAGCATACCTTTGAGGGATTATTTAGATTAGGTCAGCCTCTAGGTATGCTTGTGAGAGAATATCTTGACTAGATTACTTGAAGTGAGAACTCTCACCTTTAATATGTGTGGCACCATTCCCTGTGTTTGGGTCCTGTACTACATACAAAGGCGAAAGTTTGCTGAGCAGTGCCAATCTTTTCTTTTTGCTTCCTGTCTGCAAATGTAATGTGACCAGCTGCTTCATGCTTCTGAACCTTCAGACTATGAGATGAAATCAGTCCTTCTTTAAGTTGCTTTTGTCAGGGTATTTTATCGGAGACACAAGAAAAGTTACTAAGATAGCCTCCAATCCCTTTTTTGAGGACTGCACTTTTATTGCACAAGACTCCAGTCTTAATGCCATCATATTGGTGGTTAGGTTTCAATATGTAAGTTCGTGGGAGGCTGAGGGGCATAAATATTGAGACCATAACAACCAATGAATTCTGTGGGCAGGGCACAGTAGTGTTCTTCCTTTGCTGTGAAATATGTTCTCTATGATTTGGTGGTTATGAGCACATACTGTTCTTCCAGAGGACTGAAGTTCATTTCCGAGCACCCATATAAGGTGGCTCCCAGCTGCCCATAACTTCAGCTCCAGTGGACCTGACACCCTCTTCTGGCCTCCTTGAGCATGTGCACACATGTGGAATACATACATATAGAGACATACACACATATGCATAAATAAAAGTAAAATCAAATCTTTAAAAAATGTTTACTGTTCTGAGCAATGTTGTGCCAGATACTGTTATGGTGGATAAGATTTTGAACTGTGGGTAGAAGTCTTTCCAGAAAACATTGGTCATAGAAGGGGAAGTCATATATATAAGCTTTTCAATAATAATAAGAGCATGGAGCTTTCTATGACAAAACAGATCTAACCTACCTAGGCTGAGTTAGAAAGTTGAATGGGAACATGGTGGAAATCACTACTTTGTAGTCTTTCAAGTTCTTCATGGGAATAGTAATCAGTGAAAACTTTCTGAGACTGTGATGTCGCTTTTGATCTAGTGTTTCCCTAGGTAGTGGCAGTTTTATTGGATTCCACTGGTTTTCCCCAATGTGGGGATTCTGCTAACCAATAAGTATACCTATTCTTATCATGCATTATGAAGTTAGAAAAGTAGACACAGTATTTGCTTAAGAACACAGGGACCCACTGTGAGTTGGATTTGAGTTAATATTACTGCATCTGACTTCCATTGGTTCATAAGCTTCTACTCTGATTAATGGGCCACAGTGTTTGGGTCCTTCAAAATTTGTGTCAATTCAGAGTCAGTGTCCAGTGACCTTCAAAGTACTTGAATTTTATTTAAATAAAAAAGAGTCTCATTGTGCAGCTCACAAGCTAGTCTTGAATCCATAATCCATTGCTCCAGCTTCCTGAGTGCCAAAACTACAGTTATATACTACCACTTTTGGTTATTATTTCCTTTTGCCTAGTACACAGGTACTAGGGAAAGTGCAAAATATCACAGATTCCTTTGTAGACAGCTATTAGAAAGATTGATAGTTTAAAATTGAAGGTAGTGTACCCAGCCTTCCCATCCTTCAAAGGATTTTGTACCTATCAACTGGTAAAATTCTGGGAAGTTGTGTTTCTCTGACTCTCTGTTTATTATGATCCATGTTAGACCTTTAAACATTTGACCTAGAATGTTTATACTGGTGCAGCTCTCGTAAGAATTTAGTGGACTACATATCTCATACTTCTAGGAACACCAAGATCAACCAGCCAGTAGCATAGATCTGTGCAAGTAAGAGTATTCAGATGACTTCTTTGAATCTGTGTTTCATTACCATAGCCACAGCCACCATGCCTTTGGCAGTTAAGTGCCTTAATTCTGTGACTCCTAGGATTCAGCTATTGGAATTCATACTGCATTCAACTTTCCCAATGGAGTGGTGCAGATCCACCAAAAACAATACAAAACAAAACAAAACAAAACAAAACCTGTCTTATGGAAATCTTTTATTATGCTAAGCTACCCTACCACAGACTTATTTCTCATACTTTCTCAATCCACAAGTATAGTGTGCATAAATGAATGTATATAAAGTGTTGGGTCACATAATCATTAAAGTTGAGTCTTCCCATGTCCTGTCATCTACGATATACACACTCAGAAAAGTCAGAGGTAGAGTTTGAAGGCCTGAATGCCAGAAGATCAATGGAATAGATTCTATTCAGAGTCTGAGGGCCTCAGAAAACAAACACCTAAGGCAGGAAAAGATTGATGTCCAAGCTCTAACAGACAGGTAGTGGGAAGGCTCCCCTCCATTTCTCCTAGTCAGGCAATGATAAAGAATTGGATGGGACTAAACCGTGCACATTGGAGAGGGCCATCTGTTTTATTTAGCACTCCATTCAAATGCTAATCTATTTTGATTGGCACCTCCACAGAAACACCCCAAAATAATGTTTAATCAGATGTCCAGGCATCCCACTGCCCCTTCAAATCAACAAATAAGATGAACCAGTACAGATTTTCTTCAGCAGTTCAGTCTATGAATGTGTGACTCTTGGGTTGGATGGTGTTATATTATGGGAAAGGATTCCTTTTGATTGTTGACCTACTTAATTATATTCCCTTAGGAATTAAGGCAATTTTAGAAACAGAAAACATGTTTTAAATATTTTTTTGAGAAACCCTGGGTATGCTGGTTTGCTTCAGTTCTCAACTTGACACACATGGGAAGAAGGAACCTCAGTTGTGGAACTGTCTCTATTGGATTGGCCTGTGGGCATATCTATGAAGCATTTTCTTGATTGTCCAATGATATGGGAGGTCTCAGTCCCCTGGGATTGGTGCCATCTCTGGGCAGGTGATCCTGAGTTGTATAACAAAGGAGGCCAAGTACAAGCCAGAGCAATAAGCCAGTAAGAAGCAGTTCTCCATGGTCTGTGCTTTACCTCCTGCCTCCAGGTTCCTGCCTGCCTTGCTTAAGTTCCTCCCTTGACTTCCCTTAGTCATTGGCTGACACTTGGAAGAGTAAGATGAACTAAACCCTTTCTTCTCAGGATTTCTTTTTGGTCAGTGTTTTATCACACAAATATAAACCAATGTAGGATACTGGGTATATCTGAAGTTGCTGCATAAATGTGGGAAAGCCATCAAATCACGATGCCAGTTTGATCCTGGGAGAAGGGGAAATAGATGGACATACTCTGTACTGTTATTTACTAGAAAGAACGTCTTGGCAAAGCTTTTATAATAACTTCAAGTCAAGAGCAGGCCTGCCTTAGTTCCCCTGCCATGCTGACTATCTGTAAACAGTATCTTCAGATTGAATGAGGTGTTAGATATCCAAATACAAATCAGAGGGATCTTTCATTAATTCTACCCTTAAATGGGGGGTTCTATAAGACACAATATCACGATCTTATAGTTCTTCCTCAAATGATTGAAGAACTGATGGAAAAATACAACTTTTAAGAGAAAATGAGGGACTGGAGAGATGGCTCAGCAGTTAAGAGCATGGCTGCTTTTGAAGAAGACCTGGGTTGGAATCCCAGCACCCACATGGTGGCTAACAACCATTCATAACTCCAGTTCCAAGTGATATGACACCCTCTTCTGACCTCTGGGCTCATTGCACAACACAAGTGCACTTACATACATGCAAATAATTAATGCACTCATATACATAAAATAAAAAAAAATGAATAATAAAAATTTAAAAAAGAGAAAGTGAACCAAATGTAAATATCTTACAAGTAAAAGACACTTTCATTAACTTAGATGTATATGTTGAAAGCTGTGAAAATAACTTAGTCCTTGCATATTAGGGATCAACACAATTGAAGCTTTTTTTTATTACTCATCAGACAATTTAGTGACAGGAAACTTGGGATAAATAATTTTGTCTTTCTGGTCCACACAAAATGCAGCCAATATTTTTGCAGCCATCTTTAATAAGTGGTTTCCATGTTTACCATGGGCTGGAGCTGTGCTCATAACTGCAGTTAGCTGAACAAAGAAAATTATGGAAAATCCTGTGAGAGATTTTGTGCAAAGGCAAAAGTGGCATGTCTTTCCATTGTTTAAAATTTAGTCATTTGGCTCTACTCACATGCAAAGTCAGCATGAGAAAATGCTAAAGCTGTGAACTGAAGTGCACCCTGGGGTAAATTTGGCCATGGCTACCACACAAGGAAAGGATCAGATATCACTATTGATGACATCAGATAAAAAGAGTCTAAAAGATAGACTAAAACTCACAACTGCTCTGTTCTTAGCAGTCTGAGAGCATGTAAGTACAGCTAATAGTCATTAATGTCTTCAGAATTAAAGGTACTTTTAATATATGAATACACATTACTGTAAAGTAAATAAAGTAAATGAGTTACACATATAATTTGGGGACTATTAAAATTCCATGTTATATAACAGAATGATATCTCCAAGGTTTTGCAGATAAAAAAAAATGCAATTAAGTACTCCAGAAATAGAATTACAGATGGTCCAAATGAAAATGTACGGAGGTGGGTGAATCCAACATGTTGAATCAGTCCTATAAATATGCTCTTCTTAATTTTTGTTTTAACAGGCTTTTACTGGTGTATTTTCAGGCTCATCTTTTATTTTATCATCTGTATTTTTGATATGTATATATTCTTAGGCTTGAAATTAAAATAAGAAAGCTATAGAAAAATCAAAGTGACATAAATTGTATGTTTAGTAATAAAGTGGTAAATATATAATTAGGAATAAATGAGCACTAATTTCCAAATACTTATAAGAAAAATGACACTAATCAGCCCTAGATAAATGTCATTCACAGTATGCACTGCTAATCACACTCTCTTCCTTCATCCTCATCCAACTGTGTGTAGTGAGTATCCTGCTACTGTCCACAGTTCCACTCTCTTCCAGACAGCACTGAGACTCAGTGTATAATAAATTAGAGTGACTCATGTTCTTAAGTGGACCTAGACTAGTATTTAAACTATGCTCTTAATGGTCTATAAAAACTGGGAAATTCAAAAATTCTTTATACTCTCTAAACCAGCAATCACAACAGTTTGCTGCATAGGATAAATGTGATACCTGTGCATGTGTTTACCACAAGCCTGACATTTGATTACTGTTTGATAACATTGTAGATTCTTTCTATTGCTATCAATGTATTTTTCCAATGTTTTGAAGTCTTCAACTCCACTAGTTAGTGATATCCAGAAAACAATTCGCAGCTTAGACCGCAATGTTTGAAAGTTTAATTGTGTGATCTTTTAATGTAAGATGTTATTTGCTTTGCTTAAATTGGTAGTGGAACTTGGACTTCACAGACTCCAATTGGGTTTTCATTCTAATCCATCAGAGCCAGTTGGAGCCTAAAGAATAGTTTCCTTTTTGTGAAGTTGCTTCTGAAGGCCAGACTACATCTATCATTTTTCCAACTTTCCATCCTACTCACCTAGCAGACCAAATTTGTATCCTAGCAAGGGTTGCCTATTGACTTATTTTACCAGAGCTGGGCTTTCACAACGGCTCCAAGTCTGATCCATCCTTGTGCTGCCTTCAGTGTGTGCTATATTATCCCAGATCTTTCTTCATGAATTAGTTTCCTTTCACCTTCCATAAGAGCCATATTTGCTTAAGGTTAAATTATTTACATTTGACAAAAGATATTTGTATTAGTCACTTTTCTGTTGCTGTGATAGAAAAACTGACCCAAGCAATTTACAAAGAAGAACTTATTTGAGCTTACGGTTCCAGGGGAATTACAGTCTGTCTTGGCGGAGAGGCATAGTGGCAGAGGTGGCTGGAGAAGAGGAGTGGAAGCTAAGCTTTACATCTTCCAGAAGGCACAGGAAATAAGAGAGCAACTGGAGATCTGGCAAGGCTTAAGAACTCTCTAAGCACACCCCCAGCGATGTGCTCCCTTCAGGAGAGCCACACCTTATAAAACCTCCCAAAACAGTGTCATCATCTGGGGACAAAATGTCCAAACACTTGGAGCCTATGGAGGACATTTTCATTCAAACCACCACATTCCACCCCCTGGCCCCCATAGGCTCATGACCATATAAAATGCAAAGTGCATTTAGTCCAACTTTAAAAGTCCCCATTCAAAAAGTCCACAGTCCAAAGTCTCTTCTGAGACCCAGCGAAATATCTTAACTGTAAGCCCCTGTAAAATCAAAAGACAAATTACAGACTCCCAACATACAGTGGAACCAATAACACATTGCCATTCCAAAGGGAGGAATAGAAGCATAGTAAGGAAATACCAGACCAAAACGAGACCGAAAACCAGCAGGGCAAACACCAAATCCAAGTAGCTCCACGTCTAACTTCTGGGACTTTACTTCCAAAGGGCTTAGCTGGCTCAGCCTCTCTAGCTTTTCTGTGTGCAACACACATCTCTCTCTTGTGCTGGGACCACTCCCTGTGTGCAGGTCTTCTTGGCAGATGCCTCACAGCTCTGGCATCATGAACTTCTCGGGGTCTCCACTGCCAACCAGGCTTCACATCCACAGCTTCACGAAATGGCCTACGGGGCCTTCTCTAGGCAGGGTCACCCCTGCTTCACACTGCCTGGCCTCTGAGGCTCTCTGAAACCTTGAAGGAAGAATTGATGACCCTTTCACTCTTGCATCTTTCATGCCTCTAAAGCCAGCACCAGGTGAACAACAATGCCAAGTTTGACTGCAAGTTTGGGGTGGACTCCAGCCTGCTTTATCCACTTTAGAAGCTTTTCTCTTCAGGGGCCCCTGCAGCATTTTCCTTTCACGAGTTGGAGGCTTAACTGGGTGAAGTCTTGCCCTGGAGGCACTCTCTCCATTGTTTAAGTTTGAATATCTAAACCCCTCCTTAATCACTTTAATCGCCTTAATCACTTTAATCTCCTTAATCACTTTAATCTCCTTCTCAATGGGATCATCTCCATCAGATGCCAGGGCACCAACATTTCTCTTCCTAGTGTTCTCTTTCAATCCAAATTATATTTCTTTTTGCCCCATTTGCTCTCTTTCACCGTAGATCTGCATAATATTCACAATTAATAGCCATGCCACCATTTCTACATTAGGCTGTCTTGAAATTTCTTCCACCAAAGAAATTAGTCCATTACATTTCAACTCAGCCTCAGGCAAGCTTTTTGGTAGAAGGCAGACTCCAGCCAGACTCTTTGCCAAAATATCCCAAGTGGGGCTTAAATCCCTCTCTCCCTCTGGAACTACATTGTTTCTCAGCACTGCCTTCTTCTAGGTGTTTACTAGAATGGCCTGTTAAGCTCTGCTTACAGCAATCAACCAATTTTCTGGCCCAAGCTTCCAAAGTCTTCCACATTCTTCCAAAACCCCACATGGTCAGGTTCTTCACAGTCAACAGCCCACTCTCTGGTACCAATTACTGTATTAGTCACTTTTCTGTTGCTGTGATAGAAACACTGACCCAAGGAACTTATAGAAGAAAGAATCTATTTGAGCTTATGGTTCCAGGGGAATTACAGTCCATCTTGGTGGGGAGGCATGGTGGCAGAGATGGCTAGAGAAGGGAAGCAGAAGCTAAGCTTTACATCTTAGTAGAAGCTAAGCTCTACAGCAGGCACAGCAAACAAGAGAGGAACTGGCTATCTGGCAAGGCTTAAGAGCTCTCTAAGCCCACCCCCCCAGTGATGTGCTTCCTCCAGGATAGCCACACCTTCTAAAACCTTGCCAAACAGCGCCATCATCTGGGGACAAAATGTCCAAACACTTGGAGCCTATGGGGAACATTTTCATTCAAACCACCACAATATTTTAGTATGATTACTAATTTCTATATTTTGTATTTAGAAACTTCATATATCAGATTTAATAATATCTCAGGTCTAAAACTAAATAAATTCATTAGTCAAGTGATAAAGTATCCATGCTTTTGTTTGTCCCATGCTTTATTGCATACAATAAACAGTGATAATGTATTTTGGTTTTGTTATAATTTTTGAAGAAAATTCGCCTAAGAGAATAAAATGATGCATAATTTTCCTTTGGGGATCTTCCATACTCCAAATGTGATAAGAATACTTTAAAATAAGAACATATTTGTTCTTTTTATAGCATGTTTATTTTAACTTCATGCTACTTTAAAATTGCTCTCATTGAGAGGTAAAGAAATGTGGACTTACACAAGTATTCTTCTTCCTGTATCACATGAATGATAATTCTTTCATTCAATGATAATGCACTATTTTTCTTCTTATTTCCCTACTCTGGCATATTACAATACTATAATATGTCTTGTTAAGTACTAAATAAATAAAAGAGAAACCACCCATGATTTCCAAGGGGCCACACCACCAGTCCATAAAGCTAGAATAACTATCTTTAAGTGGAGTATGTTAAATCTGTGAGATCATTATTTCTTTTATCAGGTAATTATTAAATATCTATGTATACTGCCTACGTTATTGCCTGCGTTAGTGGAATGAAGGGTCCATAAGGAGATAGTAATTTCCTGAACCCACTCTAGCAAAGCCTAATTTTCACCTACATGGTGTTCAAAGTGAATAGAATTTCAGCTGTGTAGAAATAAGAGACTTGGTGCTGTAAAGATGGCTCAGCTGTTAAGAGCACTGGCTGCTCTTGGAGATGACCTGGGTTTGATTCCCAGTACCCCCACATGTCAGCTAACAACCATCCATAACTGCAGTTCCAGGGGATCTGAAGCCCTCTTCTGACATCCATGGGCATGGCACAGCATGGGTGTACCTATCTACATGCAGGCAATATGCTCATACACGTTAAATAAAATACTAGAAAAGGAAATAAGTGACTGGAGGCACCCGGAGTAGTGACATGACTTCTGGTTCTCACAGTTCTCACCCTACTTGGTTGCCCTCCCTGCTGTCATCTACTTGTCATCACTACTTCCCTAACTTAGTGTAGAAAAGTCCACATTAGAATGCGTGGGACTCAGTGTGTCTCCTGCCATCTTGGGTTAGCAGAGCAATGAGCTCTGTACAGCAAATGATGGCTTACTCTTCCTCCTAGAAATGCTGCTTAAATACCACAACAAAACCTTGGGTGGGAAATTAATCAAATTCTTTAGTGTCTAAAACACCTACTCCTGTCCTGGATTGTCACTTAGGAAGACGAGGTGACAAAAACTAGTTTGTATTCATTTTCCTAGGTATTAAGAAAAAAATTAACTCTAATCATCATGTGGTCTTAGCTGTTTAATAATGCTTAAGTAAATGGAAGCATTAATTTCTAATGTTAATTGTTGAGAATGTTAACAAATAAAGACCTAGATGCTCTTAAAATGGACCTGGTCTTGATTGTTTTAAAAGGATCAGTGAAGAATCATCCAGAATTCCTTAGAACTAAATGACATCGTTCCAAATAGAAATTCTCCCACTGCCCCTAAAATATTTTCCTTGGTAAATCTAGAACTATGATAGCTGAGATTTTTGCTGTTCAACAACTTAGATGCTCAATATTACACTACATTTTTCTATGAACTTTTTGAAACACTAACAACAAAATAAACTTGGTATCACTCACTAATTTTTAAAATTTATTCATTTTTATTTTATGTATTTGTGTTTTGCTTGCATGTATGTAAACACACTGGTGTCATGTCATGCCAGTGTAGGCAAGAAGAGGGCAATGGATTCCCTGGAACTGGAGTTACAGATGGTTGTTAACTGCCATTGGGTGATGGGAACTGAACACAGTCCCTCTGCAAGAGCAGCCAGTGCTTTTAACTACTGAGCCATCTCTCCGGTCCCAATATCTACTCATTTTTGATTTGGGCAAACTTTAACTAAAAGGAAAGCAACATTTTTGATGAGTTTGAACATTAGTGATAGCTCAAGTTATAGTCTGACAAGAGCCACCGTATAATTTTTTGACTCTGGACTTACATGCGTATTTGAAGAATGTTTATTTATTTTAAAGGATTCTTGTATGCAAAAGTCTAATGTTTGCTTTATTGTGACAACAAATTAGTGCAGCACATCCATGACACAGATAACATACGGCCTCTCTCCACAATCTTTCTGTCTTTTGTCTTGTTACAAATGGCAAACAAATGCTGTCACATACTATAATTATGTTGTAATTATTCATTTTTGTTGAGGATATGTAAAATTAGATAAAGATGACTTTTATATTCATTCCTTTTAATTTATAAAGAGCTTGACCTGACTGTTAGGCCCAAGGTGAACTAATTACAGGCACAGTTATGAGGAATCAGTGCCACCTTGTCTTGGTTAATTAATTTACCCCCTGCACTGTGTTTCCTTCAAAAGAAAGAGGTTTTGGCTTGAAGCATGTGAAAGGAGAAAAAGAGCAATTCAGCCTAAGGTCTGAAGAAGACTGTCAGCTGAACAATGACCAGAGAAATGGTCACACAATTAAGCATCACTGCTCACTGGAATAACCCTGAGGTGGGATTTGGCTTCTTCTAGGCATCATTTTCTCAACCTCATTATGAACTGATATCTCTGTCCTTTAGGCTTAGTAAGAATAAATGGCAAAAGAAACATTTGCTTATTTTTATAGGTTTTTAAAAAAGAAATACAAATGGAAGACAAATTTTTTAAGGCAGTGACTTAAATTAGCTTTTCTGAATATACATTAGTGATAGTCAGAAAAACAGACAAAGAAACAGATTAAGATAAGAGCTAACAAGGAGAAATTAAATTGGTGCTGACTTCAGAGCCTCATCTCTACTGGATAGCATTCACAGTGCTGGAAGGTGCTATATGTGCAACTGAAAGACAAACAAGTCATCAACTTACCCAGATGAGAATTCGATGTGAACTACAAAGCTGACCTAGCAAGACATGCCCCCTGGTGCAAGAGTGGCACAAATATCATGAAAACCATCAACCACTTTCTAATTGAATTTAAGATTTACTTCATGGAATGGAGCCACACTGTTACCTAACATTGACATCAGGCCTA
This sequence comes from Nannospalax galili, assembly GCF_000622305.1. Lineage (NCBI taxonomy): Eukaryota > Metazoa > Chordata > Mammalia > Rodentia > Spalacidae > Nannospalax > Nannospalax galili. The sequence goes on along the minus strand of NW_008360331.1, from coordinate 8,728,900 downwards.
GGAACCTGAGACTAGCTAAGTCACAGGACATAAAAGAGAGCCTAGCACTATTATTCTGCTAAATAGTTATAGTATTAATCTGACTTCTAATGACTTATTGTTATAAGATTAGTCAGAGAACCTTCCCTATCCAGCAGGTGGTAATTAACACAGAAACCCATAACTGACCAATGTGAAGAGAACAAGAGCCTACAGAGTATTTATTCCTTAAGAGGACATCTATATCACATTTCTTCCTCCCAAAGCTCAGCGATCATTGTGGAAGAGGAGGTGGAAAGATTGTAAGAGCCAAAGGTGGTAGATTACCATGAAGGAACAGTTTTCCAGACAGCTGGTCAGTTACTTATATAAATCAACAGCAATGGTGACAGCATGCACAAGTCCCATGCAAACTCAAACCAAACAAAATCCCAGCATAGATGTGGGGAATTGGGTAATAAATCCCAAATGTATCTGAGGATACTATTGACAATCAGTGGCTGCTGGAATGGGGAGAGTCAGTCTCTTTCAAGGATATGACTCTTGGTAGGTTAACTAGGCTCCAGTGGATGAACCCATGCTGAAGAACGTTTGGGGCCACAAATTAGACTCTATAGGCCTTATTATATACATAATAGGGTACCTTAAATTGGTCAGGGGGCAGTAAAGGAAGGCACAGATAGAGGAGGGAATCTAAATAATATCAAAATATGGTGTATGAAAATTATAAAAATTCAATAAAAAATAAAGTATAAAAATTCAACAGACAAAATAATTTTCTACTTTCTTGAAATATTTCTCTGGAAACACTAATCTTAAGAAAAACAGTCTTCCTTGAACACTGAATTTTAATATTATTTAAATAGAATACATATTTACATAATGTGTGCTGCATATACGTAAAAACATATACCCATGTTCATGGACACATTGTCATACATCTCTTTAGTCATCACTTATTAAATGTTTCATTATGGCTCCATATACCAAGCAACATCAACAACAATGCTATAAATTTTCATTAATTAATCTAGCATATTTCCTTACTAAAGAAAATTGTTCTCTGTGGTATATGTTCCCATTATTTCTGCATTCTACATTTAAATCAATCATGCACAGGGACTTGGAAAAAGTATCCTTTAGGCTGACATGTTAGTGTTTAGAGATTTTTTTTTTGAAACTCTGAAACCTCAGTCTTGATGACTGTTACCATATCTGTCAAGAGAGACTGTGGTGGCAACATTCAACTTCATCATTATTTCACTCATTACATCAAGACCTTTGTTATCATTGATTTGTTTCAAAACGTACCCTAAGCTTCTTAGTCATGCATTGCAATTTGGAAAATTATTCACTTTATCATAAATGATTAGGACTCAGGGCATGTACTTTTGCACTATTAGACTAACCTTTATTTTGGAAGTCTTACAGGTCTCATACTTCAGAAGTCCATGTAAATTTCAGTGGTTGGGCATTCTGAGGAGGTAGGGGTTCAATCTTATTTATGCCTTTGTCTTCTTCCTGTAGCATGTGTATAAATTAGGTACACACAGATATTTAACCAATCTTTGTTTTTGCACAGAAACTCTACTGAAATCACATACTTTGCAGTTAGAATTTCAAAGATCAAACCTGTTCATTCCTAAAAGTTAAAAAGATGTTCCTTCCGGGTGGGTCTTCTCTTGTCAACTAAACCTCCCGGGAAACACTCGCACAAATATTCCAAGGGTGTATTCCTAAGTAATTCTAAATCCAGTCAAGTTGAGAATGAAGATTAACAATCACAACCAATAAAGGTGGTAAAACTTGCATTTAATCTTTTGATACTGGCTTTTCAGTCACTCAACATAATTCCCTGGAGATCCATCCAAGTTGAGTCATGTACCAATAACATGTTCCTTTTTATCACTATGTCATATTCAATTGTAGGAATGTACTACTATCCATTCACCATTCTGTTCATTACAAGACATCTGGGTATATTCACTCACTTTTCTATGATAAAGAAAGCTGCTAGTAACATTTGTGCACAGGATTTTTAAAAGATTTTTATCCTGTTCTATGCTGGTTTACTATCTGGGAGTCCCTTTGACCACCCTGGCCAACAACTCAAAAGAAGGTATCTCCTATCTGGCATTGTTGCTTGTTATGTAGCCTTTAGCTATGCATATGGACTCTTAAAAAATTATATTGGCCCCTTTAATATTTGGTTATGCTTTCCTTTTGGGTGCTTAAGGACATAAAGTTGGCCCAGATAAACCAATTTATTTTTACTCTTAAGGTCGTTTGAGGATCTGTTCCTCAGGGGTCACATGGGCTTGGGAGGAGCCCCTGGCTCCTTTCTTTTACCAGTTCCACCTATGTGAAGATAAGTATAAGGTCCTACAAGACCATGGTTGGCTTTGCTTGGAAGCATGGAGGAAATGATACCTCTGTGTTGACTCTCCTTTTTGTAGACTGGACACTGGTTTAAGTTCATCTCGTGGGGTCGAAATGGAGATCTTTTTTGAAGGTTAAAGCCTCATTCAATTTTATGTATTACAGAGTTTATACTGAGTACAATATTGTATAACTGTATTAATTCAACCGTAAACCTAAAAATGTATAGCCAATTTTGAAAGAGATGCATCTTTGTTCTGGAAATTGTTATTGAATTTGCCAAAGATGTTGTAATGAAATGTTTCT
>NW_008360331.1:8686259-8725452 GCF_000622305.1 Nannospalax galili | reverse complement strand
AAACCTCATTCAATTTTATGTCTTATAGGGTTTATACTGAGTTCAATATTGTATGACTGTATTAATTCAACTGTGAACCTAAAAACTTACAGCCAATTTTGAAAGAGATGCATCTTTGCTCTAGAAATTGTTATTGAATATATTAAAGCTATAATGAAATGCTTCTTCTAATGTAGTTATTAAAAAAATTTTAAAATAATGATAAAAAATAATAAATACAATTTTTAAAAAAGATTTTTATTCTACGTATAAGTTTTTGGCCTGTGTGTATGTATGTGCACCTCACGTGTGCAGGGCCCACAGAGACCAGAAGAGGGTGTCAGAATCCCTGGAAATGGAATTACAGATGGTTGTGAGGCACCATGTGGGCAATGAAAACCAAATCTGGGATCTCTGCAAGAGCAGCCAGATCTTATTTTTTAATTTAAATGAATTTGAATGTTTTACTTTTTTGAGAATTTCATATATGAGTACTGTATTTATATCATTCTTACCTCTCCCTCCCCCAACTCCAACTCCTCCCATGTCCCCCCAACTCCCTCTCAATGTCCTGCCCTCTTCTTTCATTGTTATATATACATGTGTGTGGTGTGTGTGTATATATATATATATATATATATATATATATATATATCCTACTGAGTCCATTTAGTAGCGCTAGTATGTGTATGTGTTTGGGACTGGGTTGGATAACCTGTCTTGGAGCTTGTCCCTGGAGAACTCGAATACTTCCTTCCCAGCAGTCTTTAATTGCCTGCAGCTCTTTGTCTAAAGATGGGACCTTGTGAATTTCCCCCATCCACACTGTCATGTCAGTTGGTGTTGTCATTATGCAGGTCTCATTTAGGCGACTATATTGTTGAGATGCAGCTTCCCTATCATGTCTGGAAGACACTATCTAACAGCAGGCATCCTGGTCCTCTGGCTCTTACAATCCTTCCATTCCTTCTTTCTCAATGTTCCTTGAGCTTTAGGTATAGGAGTTGCATTATTAGATGAATCAATTAGGCCTGGGAACCCCATGTACACTTATTGTCTGTATTTTGACCAGTTGTGGATCTCTGTAATCATCACCATCTGTTGCAAAAAATAAGCCTCTTTGGTGAGGGGTAAAAGGTACGCTGATTTGTGGGCTTAAGAACCACTTTTTAGGATACAGTTAGCCATCATACAAGCTTAGGGAAATGACAGTAGTAGGTTTTCCTCTAGGGTCTATAACCTCTCCAGCCACAGTTGTTTGGTTAACCACAAGATAAAAATCACCCAGGCATCTCTCCAGCCCCTTGTGCACAGGTTTATCTGTGAACATAGATTTTTGCTTCCCTGGAATAAATGTGCAATACTGTCATTGCTGAGTCATGTGGTAAGTACATACTTTGTTTTATAGGGAACAGTCAAACTGGATTGTAGAGCATCTGTACTATTTTGCGTTCCCACCAGAAATACATCAGTGGTTTGGGTTTTCTGGATTCTCAGAAGCATTTGGCAAATCACTCTTTATATTTTAAGCATCTGATAAGGGTGCAGTGATTTCTCATTGTAGTTTGAATGTACATTTCCCTGGGGGTTAATGATCTGTGCATACAATAAAAGAGGAAAATCTATCCTTGGAAAAACAAAATCCAGAATAAAACACTCAAAGTTAAAAAAAAAGATGTTCCTTCTGTTAAATTATGTATAGATTGTCTCTTGTATCAGGTGTGATCACTGCTTGCTCACTGGACAGTATCTGAATAATTTGCTTGTGTTCATGAGTTTTCTCTAAGGCAGTGCTCCTTGAAAAACTTCTGTATGATTTTGAGCAGAGCAGTTAAGAAGGAGAACTGAGGTAGAAACTGTAGGACATTTCCTTCTGGGAAACAGAAATAGAAGAAACTGGTGTAGGTCCTGTGACTTAGCTCTTTAAGGTTTGTCTTTCCTCAATTCTTAAGTGCAGAACTATGTTGAAATTGTATATTTAGTTGAACTAAATGTTGTGCTTAAATGCCATGTTAAATGGAATGGAGCTAGACCATTTTTAGAATCTGTCCTTATTTATGGTTAACTGTCTCCCTCCATGAGTTAACCAACACCATGAAGGACACTTTCTCTCCTTGCATTTGCTTTTCCATTTTTCATTTGGTCAATGTTTCTGTTCCTGAGTATTCAGAAGTCATTGTATGTCTTTGATCATAACTACAAATTTTTAGTGAATGTTTTTATTAAACCCCTCACTGTATTAAACAAATAAAATTTCAGTTGCAGTGTTTTTGTCCAACTGTGGGTGATAAATCACACAAGTCATTATTAATACAAATTAATAAATTAGGCTAGTCATCATCCCCGACCTCCCTGGACCTCATCCTGAGGACTATCCCTCTAGCTCTGGGACAGTTGGAAGCTGCCACCTTTTAACTGTATCTTTCTTGAAAACTAGCTTCAAGCTGAGGATAGGTGTAATACTAAAGTTACTTCCCTTTTGTGGAATAGCCAACATTGTAGCAACTGGTCAAGGCTAAGTTTCAAGGCCAGTCTCTTATCCCAGTGTTGGATAGCTCTGAAGGCCAATGGCAACTAAAAGGTCAACTGAGATCTGTGTTGTGATCACATGACAGTTAACCCTTCTCTTCACCCTGTTCATCTGAGTCCCTATATGTGGTGATGTGAAGAGAATTCCCTTGAATTCATTCAAATATATGACTTGTGTCTATTTGCTTCCAGAAACACCAACCTACAACCCTACACTGTTGACTTCCTTTTTTTCCCTTGTGCAGAGGAAGTATCTGAAATAACAGCATAGAATCTACTAAGATTTAATATGTTGAAAGAATTTGTAAAAGGGATATTGAAATGAATCTCTAAGAATATAAAGCCAAGATTTCAGAAATGTACAGTGGGATTCCCTGTAGCATTCAAACACTTAAAGCAATGGCTTAGATTTCTACCAATGGTTAATATAATACACAGCTATTTTCATTTACTACAAAGCTGTGCTATTATAGATCCAGATAATTGTATTCTTCCTGTCCTTTACACACAAAACTAAGGTAGCAATCTTTACCAGGATTATAGGTGAAAAATTTACTTATTCTCATTTACTGATTTATATCATGTTTCACAAATAAAAATAAAAACAAAACACACATTAGGCATAAAGTAAATATGGAGATTGCAATGTCAAGGTTCTCTCACTACGTATCAAGTCCAAGAACCCTCAAAATAGAGTTGCAATATAACATAACTGCCTTGTGTTATTAAAACTAAATCCATAAAAATCTTATTGCAATGTGTCATTGCAGAGGATAAAGCTGGAACAGAATTGAGAAAGTATTCTTGAGAAAAATTGGTAGGAAATATAAGAGATAATCCACAAACCTGGTAAATTCTGGGGTTTGCCATTTTATTATGATTTTTCTACAGACATCTTGCTCTCTGATCTCTGATCTCTTTTCTCTGGTCTCAGGCTAGGAAGGTTGACCTGGGAAGGAGGTACTTTCAGTCCCCTGTTTTAACAGACTTCTAAGGAGAGATGGGAAGAATCTGGACAAGGCAGGTCTTTCTTTCTCACTGCATGGAGTGGGTCTTCTGGAATTGCTGCTTCTTGTCTGTAGCTCCAGCACCTACTTCCTTTGTTATAGTTTGACTCAGTCAACACAGCCCACCTCCTTTGTTTGTTCCAGTTAGCAGAGGTAGCTCCACTGCGGTGTTAATTTATTTTGCCTGAGTGCTTGTTTACTTTTGTTTGTAGAGACCAGATCTAGCTCTGTAACCTTGGCTGATCTGGAGCTCACTACATAACCATTCTGACCTTGAACGTGCAGAAATCTTCCTGATTTTGCCTCTAGAGTGGTAGTACTAGACATAAGACAACATGCCCAGTTTTGCTGGTAATTTCTGTGTTTTTTCCATACCTGTCCTTGAAAACGCAGTTGTTTTCTGATACTCGTGCATGGAAGGCTCTGATTTTTTCTGATTCAGTATTTAGAATGGCTTATCATCATGCCTGCATGGCCACAAGTAGATGAAGAATACTTTTGTTCATTGCAACAACACAACACAATCTCTGACAAATACAAATGGATCTTATTACATAAGAAAATTCTCAAAATCATCTACATTTTATAAAAGAAAAGATGGGTTAAGCATAGAAGTATAACTTCCTTATGATCACATATTGTGATGGTTTGAATGTAACCCCTAAAGTTAATGTGCTAGAAACTAAACCCCCAAATTTCAAGGTTAATGGTACTGCATTGGGGGTAATCAGTATTATATGGGGTCAGGAGGGTGGGATGCTCGTGATGATGGCGTCCATAGAAGCTTTTGAAGAAGAGAAACTAGAGAAAATGTGTTTCCTACATCTTTCCATGTGATACAGTCCACTATCATAGCACAGGAAGAAGGTCCTTATCAGATACTGAGTCATGTCCTCTGACTCCCAAACCTCCAGAACCATGAACCATAAAGCTCTATTCTTTATAAATTCTGTGGTTTCATGTATTCTGAGATAGCAAAAGAAAACAGACTAAGACCCATATCTAATGCATAGCACGCATGAGGACAGCAGAAACCTGGATTAGAATCTTGATTTATATTCTTATAATCTAGGCAAAAATCCAACCTGTTCAATTTTCATATAGCATAGGGACTTAACACCTATGTTCAAAAGGGTATTGTGCTTGTTAAACAAATTAGTAATTGTTGCTTCCAACATATGTGCTCAGTTAAAGCCAGCCATCAGTAGTGTTCTTAGCTGTGTGGCTACAGTATGTTTATAATTACTTGAAATCATAAATTAGAAGTGGGTCTTAGGTTTAAGACCCACTAGGTGATATCAAAACGACCACCATGGCCTAAGGCACCAAGTTACAGCAAGCCATCACCCAGCAATTAAAATGGCAAGAGCTGACCTGCTCTTTATTTATTAAGCATGAATCTTTGGCACCCTCTGCACACACCAGTGAATTCAAGGTCTGGGTATGTATGACTCATGCCATGAAGTTGTTTTATAGGCAAAAATTATTCTTCACTGCATTGAGGCTGACACAAGATTCTTTTTATAATATGAAAATTGTCACTTCTGTGTATAATTAAAAGAAAAATGCCAGCTTTTGTAACTATCACTTAACTGATAGAAACTTTGCTTTTACTATACAAAAAACAATGTGGTCTAAGACTATCACAGTCATATCTTAAATTTTTATGTACAATATTGTTGCTAACTTTTATTTTTACCTCTATGTAGACACAATAAAGCCAAGACAGCTTTTTCTGAAAAGTTCTGTGACTCAAATACTGGTGTCTAGTGGCTGCCCTGTGGACATCCCAGAAGCCTATGGCAGTGGCTTTTGGCTATAGCAGGCCAATAGTGTAATATCCAGTTCCAGCAAAAGCCTCTAACAATTGCTATTCCAATAGCTGCTGTTTATGAAACTGCTATGAGCTAAAGGCAATGCTAGGCCACATATGTTATCTTATAAAATCTCAATAAAAATGAAAGATAGACCATGTTGTTATTGGTACACTCTCACAAAGGAAAGTGGTGATTGGTATTAACTTGACTAAAGGCTGGTAGTTACAGAAGCAGGATGAGACCTACGCATGCTCAACTGTTGGCCACTGCTTAGTATCACCTCTGACCAGCCTGTTAGAGTTTATTGACTGCTTAGTGATATGATAGAGACTTAGGAATATTCATTTCCGTTGGTACTGTCAGCGATTTCTTTGTAAAATTATTTCCTGCCCATCCCGATACCTAGTGACTACAACATTCAATGATTTAGATTGCAAACCTCTTATTTATTAATTTCTGCTTCCAAGGCTTCCATCAAGCATATTCAAATCTGAAAGAGTGTTTCACATTTTCTAAGATGGTAGGCTATGATAGAATATAATTTTTGAGAAAAGACTTTATTTTTTTTTTATTTTCTCTACATACATGAACTAAAGACATGAACAATGCAGATAGAATTGAAATAAAAGGATTATCTGAGCAGAAAAGTTAGTGGCAAGCAAAAATCCAGCTCCAGTAAATGAATGGCTGATCCATCAGGCTTTTAAAGTCTTGATCTAAAAGAATAACAGAACCCAAGGAGAAAGAAGATACTTGCTTCAGAGTGAGCAAAACTAAATCTAAGGAGGTTAATTTTCTCCCTTTTAAATACACAATAGAGCAAACTTCAGAGGGGAGGTATTGTTAATGAACAGGACTAGCTCTCTCTTGGCAGTTAAGTGAGAGCAGAGGAAATCTATTTTAAAGATAGGCTAATATCAAGGGAAGTGACCTGGATTCACTCATGACACCAGCGGATCACATGCCATGATCTTGACACACCCTGCGCAAATTCATTTGGCGTTTCCTTCAGACATACAGAGAAAGATTTGGAATAATTTAGGATTAGCTGTATTTAACGTCATAGTTCTGTCCTGTGTAAAGAATATTAATCACATTCATTTGGGGAAGTTTGCTAATGTGATCATGTAAGTGGAATTCAATTTGCTGAATTGTATGAATATCTGGAATAAATTAAAAAATGAATTTAGTGAGGCTTGAGAAGCTTCTCAAGCTTTAAGACAGAGACAAAAGAAAGCTGCTTATAGTTGTTCTTCTTACTAATTAGGTATCTACTGACACTATGGCTGTTAATGTGAGGACCAGTTAAAAGAGGAAATAACTCTAGAATTTTGAACAATACACAGATATTTTTCAAAAATATTAAGGTAAATTATAACTACAGCCATAGCTAATGATAGTCAGGTATTCAAGGAGTAGAATTTAACAATCTTTGTTTCATGTACCAAAGAGATGCTGGGGGTCTGTGAGTAGCAGATCAGGGAAAGGGCTGTTTTGAGGACTGCTGCATTGCTCCATATTTTTCTTTCCTCATCCTATCTACTACTGTGAAACTCTCATTTCTAAGCTCTTACTTGCCCAGGTCACCGAGAATCTTAGTTTATCAAATTATTAATTTGCAACCTGCATTTTAGCAGCATTTGAAAAATATTGGCCATGTACTCTAAAACCTTGATCTAAAGCCTCGGCCTCTCCTCTTCTGTGTTTCTAGATCCTCGAGAACCAGGACTTCTTTTCTGCCATTTAGATTCTTTCTATCTTGACACAATAGCCTCAAATTATCATCTCTATGTTTAGATTTCTACACATCTATCTCTAGATTCTGTTACCCTGTTTCCCTTTTGCTTTACACTGATAAACTCATTAAACTTCGATTATTTACCAAAATTTCTGCTTTAATGTCTACTGGGAACTTCACGTTTCACATGCCTGAAGAGGGATTTTAATTTAAGCCTGCTCTTCTTAACCATCTTCAAAACGACATCCTCACTGCATCAGGCCAAATACCTAGTAATCTTTCTTTCTTTCTTACATTCTTTCTGTCACACTTTAAAGCTCCTGTGTTTATAAGCCCAATGGAAGTTTTTCTTAAACTACACACTGAATTGGAGGCTTCCACATACTCATGGGTACAAGGCTTATTCAATTTGCCAGCATCACTTCTTGTCTGGACCATAATAAGTCTTCCAAGTGCCTCTTTGCTCTACTTTGCTTCATATGGAGGCATTTCTATATTTATTCTGAGTGGTCTTTAAGGACATAAATCAGAAAATGCCACTGCCCTCCTCAAAATCCTCCAGAGTCTATCATACTTAAAATAAACTCAAATCTTTGGCAAGGACGATGTCCTGCATCTCTCTTAGCAGTGTTGCCTGTACTTAGACTTTTCTTGTTGCTTTAACTACAGCGGTCTTCTTGCTACTAAACACAAAGCTTGCTTTTCTCCAGATATTAGTACTGTGACTATTTCTAGCTGGTGTGCTCTATTTATAGCTATCAGAACATCTCTCTTATCTCCTTTCATTCTGCTCTCTAATCAAATGAAATTTTCTAGGAATGTCCTTTATGACCACTTTAAGTAATATTACTGCTACCTAAATTTGTATCATGTAATATCTTGCTTTTCTACATATTATCCCCGCTTCACATAGGAAGATAAACTCTGGGAATAAATAGTTTATCTAGTTCCCCTTTTTTATTCCTTGTGCCTAGAGCTGCCTAGTATATGGACTGTGGATGAAAAGTGTTTGTTAAAACTGAATGGATGCTTTGTATGTAAATATAGAAACCTTAAGAATGGCACTATGAATAAGGGCTAGGAGAAAAGAATGAGTCTTCTCTGTAGAATTAGAAGTCAGTTTTATTAACATATTATACTGTTCTTCATGGGATAAGATAGAGAACTAGAAAACATGAAAATAGCATGTAATTAATAAGAATGATGATTCAAAGAATAAAATGATTCATCTGTCATAAAGAACTGGATGCTAGCAGATTTAGATTCAAAGGATTCTTAAAGCTGGAATTCAGAAAGGGGTCAGAGGTGAAAGAGAAAAGACTAGGGAGAGCTGAATTCAACAGCATTCTGGACATAGTCATTGACATAAAGTTATATAAATTTGGGAAGAAGGAAGAAAAGTAGACTCAGGAAAAGTGTAAGACAGGAAATAAGGGCAAAAGTGCTATATCTAAGTTTTTTTGAACCCTTGAAAGCTACACACACACACACACACACACACACACACACACACACATATATATATATATATTATTGGGGATTAATCCTAAATTAATCCTAAATATAGGCTTCAGGACATTAAAGAGTTTTAAGCAACCAGTGAAGTCCATAGCGGACATATGCCTTTTTTTCATGGCACAGCTGAATGCTTTGAGGAACTCTAACCTTTTGAGCAATAAGCCAGCTTAACCATGGTAGATGAAATGAAACAGATAATACCTGTCACTTTTCCTTGACAGAGAGAACAAGGTCATGTGGCTCATCTTTAACCAGTTGGATTCTTTTTAAGAAAATATTTATTATTTTTATTTTATTTTATGTGTATGAGTGTATTGCCTAAGTGTATATAAGCACACCCGTGTCATGCAATACTCATGGAGATCTGAAGAGGGCATCAGATTTCCCTGGAATTGGACTTATAGACAATTGTTATCTGCCACGTGGGTGCTGGGAATCAAACTTGGGTCATCTATAAGAGCAGCAGAGCTCTTAACCACTGAGTCATATCTCCAGCCCTGCCAACTGGATTCTTTTGGGGAGGTATTTGACTCCTACACAACAAAGGATATTCATAATGGTACTAGAAGAATCAAGAGTTAAGATTATAATGGTCTCTTTCTATGTATCACATTGTACCAATCCTATGGAACACCAAGCAGTGTATCACAGCTTTTAGACTTTAAAAGGACTCTTAATATTATATAAATATATATATATATATATATATATATGATGAAACTGGAAGTCAGCAAAACCACATATTGATACATACTGAGAGTGAATTAGGAAAGAAAAAAAACAAAAAGATAGATCACACCCATAAACTGACTATGAGATGCTCCAAAGAATGAACCATTATAACAGTTGCAGAGCAGTCATTCTGAGGTGACAGTGGAAACACACTAGTTTCACTACAAAAGAAAGAGACAAATAAAGAATGCTTTAGAAAGAAGGACAGAAGGAGAGTGAGTCCAGAGTCCTTCCTAGAGGGCCCAGTCCCAACCGAGGAGTGTTCTGCTCCCAGGATGGAGTAAGGGCAAGGCAAAAAAGGTGAGAGACACTACAAACTACAGAGATAGCCTCAGAAAATTCACATTTTTCTCTCCAGATAATTTATAGAGGGAGAGAGAGAGAGAGAGAGAGAGAGAGAGAGAGAGAGAGAGAGACCCTATTTAAGCATTGGCAGAGGAAAGGGTGGAAAACAAAGGAACAATGAAAAATCAAACAGACTTAAAAAGTTCACATAATATTGGATGAAATCTCACTTCTAACATTTGACCAGGGTATGGGCAGAATATATGGTCAGTCTTTACATGGCCCAGGGAATCTAGGACAAGTGTCAAGGAATTATTCTCTCAGTCCTGGCAGGCAGAATACCTATAGCTCCAAGGAAAAACATAGTGAGAGCCATGCAGCATTCCTACGGTGAAATCTCTGAGCCATAAAACAGATTGAGACTCACTGGCTTCCCAGGAGAGGAATGAGAACTGGAACATTCTTAATGGTCTCAGGGTCTAAACCAAGACAGTATAAAACTTGACCATCTGTATTAGTTACCATACACTTTAGGAAGATAAAAATGCCTGACAAAATCAAGTTAACGGAGAAAGGATTTACTTCAGCTCATAGTCCAAAAGTACAGGCCTTCATGGCAGCTGCTGTTTTAGGCAGCTGATCACGTTACATCTATAGTCAGGAAGCAGTGGGATTTGAATGATCATGCTCAGTTTGTTTTCTCTTTGTTTGCAGTCCAGGACCCAAGCCCAGAAAAGTATGCTGCTTACTTTTAGAGTGGGTATTCCCAACTTAATTATCCTAATCTATAAAATTCCTGGTCAAAGGCTAACCCAATTGAAGTGATCCTTTTCAGGTGTGCCTGGAGGCTTGTCTCCTGTGTGATTTGAGATCCTGTTGGATTGACAATGAACAAGAATCATCCTGCTACCCTTTTCAGGAGTTAGCTACTGAAAGATGCCTGTAATTAAAATACTGCGCAGCACACAACTCCTTTTGCTGTTGGTCAAACAACAGGAAGATTAACACAGGAAGTATAATGCCTTAAAGATTTGTTCTCATGAGAAGATCCCAATCCAAATATGAGAGGGAAAAGAAAACGTTGAGTTAGTATCTGCACCTGCACTCTGACCAGCGATGGCTTTATCTTAAAGATTTGTTCTCATGAGAAGATCCCAATCCAAATATGAGAGGGAAAACGTTGAGTTAGTATCTGCACCTGCACTCTGACCAGCGATGGCTTTACATTCTGCACTTGTGCTCCAGTGAGTGACCACATAGTCGGCACCTGCTGTTAGTTGAGTGACTGCATGGAGGCACTATGTCACATATAATTTCAATTTCTTAGGCCACTTATCACTCACTATTCATTCCTCTCTCCTCTCTAGCTCTTTTTCTTTGTCTTTTGAGATAGGCTCTCCCAAAGGACATAGGATGAACTTTGGCTGATTTCCCTACCTTAGGCTCCTGAGTGCTGGGATTGATTTAATTACTTGGGTTGTATTTCTTTGCCTCTTTTCCTTTATCATTCTTCCTTTGCCTGCACCTGCTTTATCCTGTTCCTTCTTTGATGAATAAAAATAAGAAACTTATTTTCTTTTCATTCCTACTTGTAAAATGAATAGCTGAATATGCACCTTATTATCATTGTGCTTTTATTTCCCCAAAGTTATGGAAATTGGAGGAGTGTTTGTTTTAATTGACTGTTACTGTATCTTCACAGGCGCCTATTCATCAATTTGGTTGCCTCTACGAATAGCCTGCTCTCAGAGTGGTAGATAAAAATTGTGCTAAGTGACCTGTGCCTGTGTTACTGAGGACCAGGGTTTGGCTCTCAACACCCACATTAAGCATCTTACAGTCCCCTGGGACTCTGGTGCCACCTGCATGCATGCGATGAAATTATAGACAAGCGGGCACATGGATACATACTTACATTAAAATATCTAGCCAATGAACTAATCCCAGAGGCACAAATCTCAGCATAGAAACACAAGATATAAATTATTAAAATAATAAAAAAATTAAAATGAAAACCTCATTAAGTCAAATAAAGTCAGTGGAATACTTCATTTATAGAATGCATCAAGTGTAAGACATAACATTGGAATAACTGAAGACAAAAATAGATTAACTATAATATTCAGATGACAAATATTAAATAATACTACACAGTTACATAACATGCAAGATGTTCCAAATAGCTTTAAAAGATCACATTTATGAATCATGGGCATAGACGGTGGATGAGGAGCACAAGCTAAAGGCATAGAAAATACACTCAGTGAAAAATCATAGATAATCACCCAAATTTAGAAAAAGAGGTGGTCATCCAGATATAGGATATGTTTAGAATGCCAAGTAGATAAGATTGTAAATAAACCTCCCTGTGTCATATTTTAGTTAAAATACTAAGTATACAGAGTGAAGTAAGGATACTGAAGAATGCAGGAGGGAAGCAGCAAGTCACATATAAGAGCAAGCCCATCAAAATAACAGCAGATTTCACAACAGAAACTACAAGATCCAGGATGGCATGAAATGATGTATTTCAAGCTCTGAAAAACAAATTGCAAATTCAGATTATCATATCCAGCAAACTATGCATACTTAAAGAATTTTTTTTCATGGGAAGACAAACTAAAGGGATTTATGACCACTAAGCTAGGACTGGAGAATATATTTGAAGTAATTCTTCCTTACACAGAAGAGAAAGAAAACATGTCCAGTGGCCAAGGGAAAGAATAAAATGTTATAGAACACTAGTCAAATGAAGAACAGCAAATTAACAAACATCGCAAAAATAATAGGGTGTCAAGAATCGATATACACATTTCAGTAATAACTGAATGTTAATAGTCTCAATTCTCTAATAAAAAATCATAGAATAGCAGATTAGATTAGAAACAGGACCTGTCTGTTGTTTACAAGAACTCACCTCATTGGCAAAGACAGCCTTGGGCTGAAAGGAGAAAAAAAAGCCATTCCAAACAAATGGAACTATATTCTATTTGGAAATGGATATAAATAGATACTGTTATCTGACAAAACAGATTTCAAGGTAAATTTTTCAGGAGAGATAAATATTCTTCATATTGATTAAAGGAACAATCTGTTCAAGGAATGTTGTAATTATAAACCTATATGAATGAATAGCAGAACACATTTCAACGGGGATTGTACTGGATCTATGTCACTTTTAAACAAGTTCTCTGGATTCATGATCACGGGAAATGTTTCCATCTTGGGGTAAATACTTCAGTTTCTTGAATCAATGATTTGCAGTTTACTAGAGAGGGCTTTCATATCCTAGGTTAGGTTCATTCGCAGGAATTTTTTAAGACATTGCAAATAGAATTATTGTCACGATTTCCTCCTCTATGTATTCACTGTGGTATATGTGAAAACCCCTGCTTCTGTAGGTTAATCTTCAGGATCGCTAAAATGTAAAGACTATTTGCAAGTAGAGGTAATCTGACTTTTTCCTTCCTCTTTGCATGCCTTATATTTATTTCTTTTTTCTCCTTGCTTTAGCTCATGCTTTCATTTAAAAATGTTGGTGCTATGTTTGCCTTTATTTTGTAGACATGTTTGTTCCCTTTCTTTGTAGTTCCTTCAAGGCTTTTATCATCAAGAGACCAACCCTAGGAACTCTGTAAAATGGCATCTTGTATTATTTGTTCTTTTTCTTTTTTTGGTGTTTTTGAGACAGGATCTCCTAGTAGTCCCAGGTGTAGACCAGGCTGGCCTTGATCTCATAGAAATCTGCGTGCTTCTGCCTCCTTAATGCTGGAACTAGTTATGTGCCACAAAGCCCAGCTTATTGGAACATTTGTTGGTTAATCATAGCCAAATGATTTTGGTAGTTCATAACAAGCTTAAGTGACTGATTCCTTTAAAGAGACTAATAACACCCAGAACTCAAATTCTAGGGGCAAAGAAAGTTGTTGAAAGTGATGGCAGACCGAGAATTTTCTTACAAAAGGTAGTTTGCCGGCAACAGTTTCCTTCCGAATAATTTAGCAGACTTGGTTACTTTTTTATTGCTTTTGACTGGAGCTATTATTTGAACTTCATGAACTCTGATCTCAGGATTTTACTTAGTATCATAGATGTATGAATCACTCAGGGCAGCTGCAAAACATGCACACCGTTCTTAATAATGATTCACTTTGCATTAAAGAACCATTCTTCAAGGCAGACTTTATGAACTGTTTTAACCATGACCTTAAGGAATGATAAGAGTATTTCATAAAATACAGGAACTGGGGAAAATTCAACATTTGTAAGAAAGATCATTAACCAAATGGCTGATACAGCTTATAGCAATAAACCTTGCTAGGCACTGGTGAACTGGACTGGAAGTTTGATAGTGCAACATGTTACACATAATTAAATATGGATCCTTCCTAATCAATAGTAAGGACATAATTACTTTTCTCAAGGTTAGTTAGGCATGGTTGTTTGAAGGGATAGCAGACAGAGTGAAAGAAATCAAGCAAACTGGAGAATCATGCATTTTGGCTCTCAGGAGGCTTTTAGGAACTTTGGCACACTTGAAAACCCAGACTATGATTTTATCAGTGGTTCCAGCAGAAAAAGATTAGACAAGGTCAGGGGAGCCTAGGAGAATTGATGGGGACATTGAAATGCTGCCTCCCCACGTCACCAAGGGGCTCAATAATAGATTTACATTTTTTTGGACATGAACATCTGCTTAAATTATTGTCCGACTTTTCTTTTTAAAAGATGTCATTGTTTCTGTACGGAAACTATAAGTGATAAATTAACAGATATTTCTAACTATGAAAAATGAAAAAGCTTCCAACCCTTGACTGTAAATCAGGAAGAAAGGAAAAAAATACTTAAGCAGTGTCAGTGTTTGTAAATATATCTTCCCTAAGCCCAACTGATGTGAGGGAGGAGAAGTAAAAATAGAACGTCAGTGGTCTGGTAAGCATTCTTATGAATGCTTCTAATTATTATATTTTCCCCACTTTTCTCCATCTCTTCCTCTATTCCTAAATATTTATTATTATACAAGTAATATAAAACATAAAAATGTTGATTCTGCTGATAAAATCAGTTATAGGATTCTAAGAAAGAGAGAAGATAACTTCAGCCCTTACTGATTTAAGGATATAAGATTGTCTACTTATCTAACTTTTGATAGAACGTTATGTAGAGGTATTTTTAATTTATTTTGGAACAAATAATGTCAGATTATGCTTATTGAAGGACAATATTTTCCTGAAACTTTTCTTTGCCCAAATATATTTGATGCAGTTTCTTATCTTTGAGATATTTTCCCTGGAAATTAACATCATTCTAAAAATAGCTTAATAGTCTAACAGATAAATCACTGAAATCACTTCCCTTGCTATTCTTGTCTTCAAAACTTTAATTTGTTTACTAAAGAGAAACAAAAAATAAAAATTCCTTTAAAAATGAATATACTACATTTAATAAGCCTCAGGAAGCTGCCAAACATTGGTGTGAAATCACAGATAATAGTCCCTTGAAATTAATGCCTAAGAAAGGAAAATATTTGTGATATAGTTTATGAAAATTAGATCTGTAGATCAAAAGTCAGTAAGTATCCTAGGTGCTTTAGTAAGATCCAGATATGCCAGAGGTTAGGAAATCAATTCCCAAGAAAATTCAGGTATTGTAATAATCAGGATTCTCTAAGGAGAGATTGCCAACAGGATACATATATACAGAGAAAGATTTATTTTAAGGAATTTTACTTTTTCTTCATTCCTTTAAATTCCGATTCGTTGAAATCTTTTCAGCTAAACCACCTGAGTGGAAATGTTCCCAGTAAGACCCTGAGTGAGACCCTCTTGAGGCTGCAGATCTAGTATTTATCCATCTCTGTCTTCCCTCTTGTGAGGTAGGCATTTATAAGGTAGCTGTGATATTGTGACATAAGAAGAAATATATTTGGTCTCTCCCACAGTTCCTGAAACAAAGCTTTAGGGAGCCTTAGAATTTCCTGGATAGGGATATTGGTATATCTTTTATTCTAACATTTGGTCTATGAACCCTTTTGCTGAAAAGGTGCTCCTAATCCTGCAATGTTCCCTGGGTGCCAGGAGCATCTTCTGTTCTAAGGAGGCTACCCTTGTTAAGCCCAGGAAGGCGTAATTAGTCGCTTATGTTGTAGAGAATCTTGGAACTTTGAGCTCCACCCACTATCTTTCAGGAAGAGGGAACATATTTGAAGTTGGATTATCAATTTTCCCTATCCAAGAATGCCTACATGAAATCCCAAATTAGAGTTCAGAGGACATCCATGTTACTGAGTATGTGAGGTCTGTATGTCTGGAGTGGTCATGGGAGCTCTGTGTCCTTGCCCTCACACCTTGTAAAAGGCATCTCTTCCTGTGAATATTTTGTATTATCCTCTATCATGAATTTGGAACAGTAAATGTAGTGTCTCCCTAATGTTTGTGAATGGTTTTAGTTGTTAGTGGAACATGAAGAGGTCATGAAAACTCTGACTTACCCCTGATTGGTCAGAAACACAGGTCACAAGCTAGAGATATGAGTGACATCCAAAGTAGGAGACAGATTTGTGGGACTGAGCTGTAAACTGTGAGATCTAACTCTATTTCGAGGTAGACAGTGTCACAATGGAATTGAATTGTGGGATGCTCAGCTGTGTCCTCTATAAAACTGTGTTTTGGTATAGAGAATTTGCTGTATTTTAGTGACCTGAAGAGCTCTGTGTTACATTGTGAAATTAAGAAAGATAGCCTAATTTCCTTACCCTTTATAATAGTAGTGAATTTTTATTGACTGATAATTATAACAACCACCACTTACTTAGCTTGAGCTATTTACCAGAAATACTTTGAGATATTTCACATTTATTTTGCATTATTCTTCATACTAAGTCTAAAAGGATTTTACAGATAAGAGAACAAGGAACCTAAAGCAGCCTCTTGCACGCAATTAAACCATTAGTAAGTATTGGCATAGCAACTTGTGCCTATATCTGCCTGTAACATTATTTTACCATGCATGACAAAAACAGCTATTTTTTCCTTGATATTAATTTTAAGGTAGATTATATGAAAACAACCCAGTTCTCTTCTGTATAACACACCTGGCATTTATTCAAGGAACTTGAATTCCATTTTTTCTTTAAACTCAACAATTTTCCAATTTACCACATAAGAAACTATGTGGGTGAGTACTGAAATTTCACGTACTGTCCTCAATTAGTCCCGCTGATATTGAACTGCTGTTATTTGGAGATTTCACTAGTGTATTGAACCATAAAAGCAACTTGTTGTTTCTTGAGAGAAATGTTTTTTTCCTATTTTTTAGGGTCTTTTAGAGATTTTAAATATCACTCTTAAAATGAGAAAAAGATCTTTCTTCCTCCTCTTCCACAATGGTCCCTGAGCCATGCGTGGGTGAGGTTCCATATGAACACAGGGAGGTGAAGGCCTCCAGACAACTGGAGACTCGCTCACGTGAGCCTGTGACAGCAATGGTGCCGAGAATGGGACCCATGTCAGCTCAATTAAGCAAGGTCCCAAAGAGGATGTGAGAAAGAGGTGGCAGGACAGAACTAGATTGATTACTTTTTGAGACTGATTGCTGCTGGGTGAGGGAGAGTATGACTTACATACAGCCACTGGATGGACTGATTCGATGCCAATGGATACATTTACACTGAAGGATATTTGGTTGCAAACACCTGATTGAATAGGACTCAGCATGTATGGCAGAGTGCAGAGGGTTCGGTGGGAGGATAGTGGGAGGCATGGATGGGGGAGGGTGTCTGGATTTGAGTGGGAAATGTTGTACGAAATTTTAAAAGCTCAATAAATTTTTTTTAAATGAGAAAATGAGTCAATATGATTTTACAATTTAGAACTCTGTGTAGATAATCCATTTTCTACATCGAAAGAGTCTGATTAGAAATGAGAACAGGTTTTCTGCTTCACTATGGGAGATTTAGTATCCAGCTCCAAAATATTTCCAGGTGCTTTCTGTGACTTATTTACATTATTCTAATAATTAAGTGAACAAGTTCACAGAAATCAACCCATAGTTGTCGCCTTGTGGCATAATACAATGGATGGCCATGTCTGGAAATAGAACAGAGCTATGTTGTTCCCCAAGCCACTCTGTTCTTTCCTAAGGAAAATTAAGACATCAAGACAGACCTGAGCATAGTTTGCAGCTTCACCAGATACCTGACAAGTGAAGGCCATCAAGGCACAGGCCATAGAATGTTCAGTTTTTCAAAAGACCCTAGTCTGTGAATCTGCCAGAGGTTGAAGGTTAGATTGTGTTCTGAAAGACCTGAATGACACCTATGGAAGAAGCTGCTATGACCTTTGACTTATCTTCATATAGACAGAACTGGTAGAAGAAAGGACTCAGGGGCTCCTCCCAAGCCCATGTGACCCCTGAAGAACAGATCCTCAAATGACCTTAAGTGTAAATATAAATTGATTTGGGCCAAAAGGAAAGTATAACCAAAGAGTAAATTGATCAGTATATTTCTTTAATAATTCAAGAGATCACACTTCTTCTCTGCCTGAATTAAAGGAGAAAGCAATGGGCTGGAGAGATGCTCTGTGGTTAAGAGCACTGACTGCTTTTGCAAAGGACCTGGGTTTGGTTCCCAGCACCCACATGGGCAGCTAACAGCCATTTGTAGCTCCAGTTCCAGGGGGATCTGACACCCTCTTCCAGCCTCTGCGGACATTGCATGCACATGGTACTCTTACATACATACAGGCAAAACACTCATATACATAAAATAAAAATAAATTATCAAAGTGCCTAAAAACAAATCCCGAGTCCATCACTCGCAAGTCCAGTCTTGGCAGACAAAAGGAAAATGAGGAGGAACCCAATAGAGGGATGCTTTTGGAAGCTCTTGTCAAGAAATTCCAGTGGACTCTCATATGAACATTTGAAATTTGCCCAATTCTGACTTTTTTCTGGTTCCCTGGGTAGAACTTGTAATGCTAACTACTCTTGACTTTACTTCTCCTTCACATCTCCTATTCACCAGTCAAGGACTTTCTTTTTCACCCTACAGATAAGAATCCCAACATTTTTCCTTTACATTTTCTATAACCTTTCCACTTCATTTTTAAAAAACTGGCTGCATTTCTACTGGTTTCTTACTTAAGTAAAGCTTGGAATTAATTCATCCTTGAATGATTTTATGTTTTTAAGTATTTGCTACGTCATTATTTCCATTAATATAGCAGATGAAAAACCTCACAGAATAATTCCAAAGCATGCAGGCCTCAAGTGGCTGATTCCAGGTTAGTAAAAATTCTCAGAAACCAAATCAGAGGGATGCCAGGAACTAAGGAAATGTTTGATAAACAAAAAGAGAATGACTTGCAGAAGAGCACAGTACAAAATAGAAAGGGCTCCTAACAGCTGAAGCTAGAGAACGATTTGAACAACAAAATCACACAGAATATTAGATTACAATCTAAAATAGAAAATAACCACAAAAGCATCTAGAGTGATATAAATGATTAAATAAGGAAATGAGAATAAAGGGACACATACATAAAAAATTCCAAATAATTTATGTAGATTGATTTATGCATCTTTCGAAGAAATAGAAACTGACACCCCTGCCAGCCTGTCGTCACGCCTACAGTGGACTGCGCTTGCTTCCCCAAAGGACAGTATGAAAGCAGTTGCGAATCAAAGGACTTTGGTGGAGTAAGATGGCAAACATTGCCTTTACCAGCCGATCAAGGTCTGTAGCACCCTCGAAGAGATGTAGCGTCATGGCCCTTCAACTTGGCAGCCTTTTTCTAAAACAGCTATAATCTCTTTTGAAAATGAAGAAGAAATCATTGAACAAACACAATTTGAAAATATTCCACAAGATATCTAACAACAGCTGCTTAAAACTGTCTAGGTCATCAAAAGCATGTGAAAGGTGACAAATTGTAACGCACTAGGGGAACGAGGAGGACTAAACACACAGTGGTGTCACAGACGTGGTCCTGGAATTAGTAAAGAACAGGAGAGAAAAATGAGGGCAGTTCAAGGAAGTTGCAGAGCTAGGCAAATATACCTAAGGTTGGCTCCTTAGCTGAGACAAATGCACCGTGAATAATAGCACAGGAAATTAAAGATAGGAGTACTTGGGGAAAGGCTATTTGATAGCTCTGTGTACTATCACCACAATGTTATTTTATAAAGATGAAAGTACCCTCAAGTAAGTCATTACAAGAAAAAAAATCATTGTTAATCTAGAATCCTAGAGGTCTCTGTTCCCAAACAACTCTGGTATCAGTTGGGTTTTCTATTTCTTTGTTGTTGTTGCTGCTGTTTGGTTCATTAATGTATTACTAAATATAGTTTGCAAGTGTGTATTGTTCAGCAGTAGAGATGAACAATTAGAGATAAATGCTTACAGTGTAGAATAAATGAAACAACACTCAGCTGTTTGACGTATAGAATAAACTTGCAATTAATATTTCTTGATTAAAGAGCATTGCAAATTATTTTCCTATGGATTAGGGTACTTATTACTTTGCTCTAGTGTCTTATACATTAAGTAAACAGGTATAAGTGAGAAATTTTAAAAGTGGAAATGTTTTAAACCCTGAGAATCACATCAGCAAGGACCAATAAATACTGTAGAAGATTAGTCACCTGGTAAATAAATTAACTCATCCAGTGAAATGGTCTTTCAGTTTATCCTGGAGGACATTTGAGAAAGGTCTATCTAGTCACAGTGACTGGGAACTATGCTCAGGAACACATAACTTGAGTGGAACTGATATGAAAGATAAATGGGTGTATCAATGATAATAACGTTCCTAAAAATAACCCAGCCATAACATGAAGAAGAAAGGGGAATCAGAAGAATAATTTGTTGGCGTTTCCCAGGCAGTCTCTCTGGACGCCCCAGGCTCTCAAAGCTTGATGTCATTAACTATTAGGTTCATTCAACTAACGAACTCTCTTTGCTCTGATTAATTTTATTTCCCATGTAGATTTTTTTTATTTTTTTACTGAGAATAGCGTACTCTCAGGTCACTTTGCTGGTTATAGTTCTCATGGTACATCTGTACATTTGCATTTGAGTTCACTCCCTGGTTTCTTGGGCATTTGGGTAACCTAGTTTTCTTATTTGCAAAATACTTGCAATTGTCTTACCTACTTACACAGTAGTCTTGAAATTAAACTTGGTGGCACAATTGATATGTGGTGCATACTAGAATATCACACACAGTATCCATTCATTTTCAAGACATGTTATTATTGCTAGCTAGTTATTGCTGCTGTTGTTATGAAATCGTTTTATATTTCTACCCTGAATTTAAATTATTCTCACAAAATTCTGGTGAAGTCCTTCACCCGAAAAATATGCTAATCAGTGGAATCAACCTCCTCTTTTTGATAGGATACAGCCTTGATTGACCTGTCTATTGGCTTATTACTTTCCTCCTGTTACCTCTGTCTCTTATTTTTCTTTTCATCCCTAGTGCCTGATGTTCTTGGATTCTAAACACTCATGACAGCTAGTAAGGGGTAGATAGGATACTTTGTAGGATGTCTTAATTCATCATTGAAATGAGGCACCTCAGAGTGGAACATAAAAGTTATCTTGCCAGCAGGTTAGGCAGCTGTGATAAATGGTGTGTGTGATTTAAATTTGAGTAGAATTGAGTTTAATTGAAAAATTGGCCACTACATGAAAGTTTCTCTGCAAAGATGAAGACGACATTGAAGGACTGCCAAGGGTGAAAAAATGTGAAGCAAAGAGTCACCTAGGTTAATACTTCATGAGGCAGTCAGTGTTTTATAAAGCAAGGTTCTAGAAAATATGTTCCAAGACCACGTTCATCAGAATCAACCAAGTCATTTGTTAAACTGTAGATCTCAGGGCTGTAGAGAAGTTCTATTGCAACCCAGAATTCCCTTAGGAGAATTCAGGAACTCACAGCTTTATTAAGGCTCAAGGATAACTCTCATTCCTCTTACAGTGCAGTTTTGCTTTATAAATCAAGGGAGTATGTTGTTACCAAGGTGCTCACAGACTATTCACATTGGTTATGTCCTTCTAAGAAGACTAGAATTTATAATGTATTGGAGGAAAAAAGAAGGTAATGTAATATGATTTGGTAGTGCTATGCCTTGTGAACCAACATTTAGAGTACAGCCTTTTAATAGTACATCTGGTAAACTAAACATTGTACTCTGTATTTTAAATAACTTCTGTGTTTTAATTTTAAAGACTTTTGGTGTGAAACTTTACTCAATTACATACAAATAGCCATGCCACCAGGTCTCATGAAGTCAAGACCTGTTTCTTGTTGAGTCCTTCCTTCTGTTTGAGGTTATTTTGCTTTTAAAACAGATTATATTCAATGCATATCGGAATCAAACCAGCTTAATCTCATTGATTTGATTAGTTTTCCCAGGTACGCACATGACCCAAGATTTGCTTTGTTCATTACTCACTATTTGTAGGCCTTGAACTATTTCTGTGAATCTTGATGTATACTGTGTCTTCATTTTCCCAAACTACCTGTCCTAATGAAAAATACACTGGATTTGTTTATTTGCAATGAAATGTTCATTATAACACCAAGTAAATGGGGTTCATCCCCAAAATAAGTCAACTAAAGTGATGAAAATTATTGTCTTGTGGTCCCATGGAGAGTAAAATAGCTTGAGTTAGAAAAAACTTCAATATAACATTAAAATAGGACCTGAAATGCAGTCTATGGGATTTCTGAGCCTCATGTTGCATAGTTATAAAAGAGTTGATCAAATATGTTATTTGTAAAATGCCTGTGCATCAGCAAAGAATGACAACAGAAACGATCCACAAGGGATCACTGAAAATGCTGCAACCCATGGAGACACTGGCTTTGCTTCTGTGTGATGTGCAGGTCTTCCTTTCCAGCACAGGACAGCCAGACTTCAGAGTACTGAAACCATCACATCAAGATGAGGAATGGGGAAAAGGCCATTTAGGGGCATAGCTAGAATGCTTAGTAATTTTATGAGTTTGGAATTTTAAAGTGACAAGAATGCTATGTACCTGAACTACATAAAGATGAGTCTGAGAGAAACTTCTACCTGGAAGCAGCAGACCTAATTCCTCTGTTACTTTCTCATTCTTTGACTGCATTTGCTCTCTCCCCCTTCATTTATGATGAATAAAAATTCTTCTACTTTTTACCTTATTGAACATACTATTTCTTATTACCATTTTTATTTTCCTCAAAGGAGAAGAAAACACAATTTCTTAGGATGAAAGAAACAACTAGGTTAAAAAAATATATGTGTATGTTGTATTGCCTACATGTGTGTAAGTACATCCATGTTGAGCAATGCCCACATAGGTCAGAAGAGAGCATTGGATCCCCTGGAACTGGAGTTATGGATGGTTGTGGATACTGGGAATTAAACTCAGGTCCTCTGCAAGAGCAGCCAGTGCTCTTAACTGCTGAGCCATCTCCCCAGCACCAACAAATAGAGATTTTAAAGTCATAATTAAAAAGAATTATTCCATCTTTAATGCTCTTTATCAAAAACAAGACATTTTAGGGAGAAAGAGATTTAAACCTTTCCCTGATTACACAATGTTTTTAGTATTCTACTAAATTGGTTTAACATTGATGGCTTAGGTTTTGCAAAATAAGGTTAAAAGAAAGGAGCTATTTCTAGGATTTGAGCAGGTGCTAGCTTAAGTGACACCATTTTGTTTTGTTTCATTTCCAACAATCTGCTTAAGTCCTTTAATTCAGATGCAAGTACCAAAAGATTGAAAAATCTCCTTCAAAAAAGTTTGCAGGGGCTGGAGAGATTTCTCAGTGGTTAAAAACATTCC
The DNA here is from genome assembly GCF_000622305.1 of Nannospalax galili. Lineage (NCBI taxonomy): Eukaryota > Metazoa > Chordata > Mammalia > Rodentia > Spalacidae > Nannospalax > Nannospalax galili. The sequence goes on along the minus strand of NW_008360331.1, from coordinate 8,702,010 downwards.
ATGTTCTTGCAGAAGACCCAGGTTCAGATCCTAGCACCCACACGGCAGCTAACAACTGTCGGTAACTCCAGTTCTAGGGGATCCAAGGCCCTCTTCTGACCTCTGTGGGCATTTGCAAGACATGGATGCATGCAGGCAATACATGCATAAAATAAAAATAATAAATAAAAAAAGTTTGCACTGCTTAAAATTTCAATTATCAGAAATATGAAGCTGATATTGATTCAAATTAGTATTAATATGAGCTGAAATTCAAAGCAAATCATTTTAAAGTTAAGAAAATGTGTTATCCAGGGCAAGAGAGATGACTCTGACTTTGAGACATGGTCTACACTGAACCTGGAGCCTGCTGTATTTCCAGCTAGCCTGCCTGAGCCATAAGCCCCAGTAATCCTCCTTTCTCCACCCTCTCTAGTATTAGGGACATTGCTGGCTTTTATGTGGCGTCTACTGATTCAAACTTGGGTTTTCATGTTCGTACAGCAAGTGCTCTTAGCCACTGAGTCATGTCCCAAGTCCCAAATTCATTGCTTTATAAACCAGTTTGTTTTAATTTATTTCTTGAGCAACACATAATTTTATTAATATGTACATTTTATACAAAGAAATGAACATCATGTGACATTTTACATATATAAAAATGCAGCACATCTGTGGTGTGTGTGTGTGTGTGTGTGTGTGTGTGTGTGTGTGCAATTCCAAATTTATTTTACTGGAATAAGTTCTTAGGATTCTTGCGTTAAGGAAAAGTTTACAGCTTTTGCTACATGTTACTAAGGAAAAATATTCTCCATGTTGCATAGAAAAATGCTGCCAGAGTTTTCACCAATATAGTGCCTGCAAATGCTAGTCTGAGAACACAGTCATTAATATTTAACATACTACTTAAAAGTTATTGCAAATTATATAAGTAAAATGGCTTCTATAGCTTTTGCGGCTTATGTGATTACTAACAAGCTATCAGTACTATAAGTAATTTTCAGTTTTACAAATTGTTTATGAAGAATAAACACTTTAATATTTGAAAATTAGGGGCTGGAGAGATGGCTCAGTGGTTAAGAACACTGGCTGGTCTTGCAGAAGTCCCGGGTTCAAATCCCAACACCCACATGGCACCTAGCAACTGTCTGTAACTCCAATCCCAGGGGATCTGACAGCCTATTCTGACCTCCACAAGCATTCCATGACACAGGTTCACTTACCTACATACAGGCAATACACGCATACACATAAAATAAAAGAAATAAATAAAATTTAAAAAAAAGAAAAAAATTGAGAATTAGCATTTATACATTCAAATAAATTCTCTATTTTAAGGAAGATTTTATGAGTTAAAATTGTTACATTTCCTCACATTTTTCAATTAAAGCACTTTAAAAATAATTTTAAATGTATTGGGACTGGAGAGTTGTCTCAGCAGTTAAGAGCACTGGTTGCTCTTGCAGAGGACTCAGGCTTGATTCCCAGCACCCACGTGGTAGCTAGCAACCATCAGTAACTCCAGTTCCAGGGGAAACCAACATACTCTTCAGACCTCTGTGGGCATTGCATGACACAGGTGCACTTACACATATGCACTAATACTTGTAAAATAAAAAAATAAGTTATTAAAAATATAAAAGTATACTTTGTATATTCAATTTTATCCTAAGCAAATAAGTAAACTCTGAGAATTCAAGATTACTTGTATGGTCTGCATTTCTCACACCTGGCATGTGCCTAATACGTAGAATACCCTCAATACATATTTTTAAGCGAGTGTCTATTCATAGTTATAAAACATTTGGTCATTAATAATTCTGGCTAAGAGAATTCTAGAGAAAAAAGACGTAGGTATTGGAGTTCTCATCTCTAACTTTATTCTTAGAACTTATTAAATATAATATTTTGAAATAAATTTCTGTTTTTCTGAATATAATGTCTTTTCATAGATATTTATAGACCTGATAAGGATTCTCCAAATTGTTATCTTTATCAAAATCATTTTTAATAATTACTGACTCTATTTTGTCACAGAATTTTCTCTGACATATCAGTCATGTACTTCAGAGGCAGGTGACTCTTGAAAACATAGACAGAAAGGAAATCTGTTGGATGTACAGCAAGGATAAGCAGAATAACTAGACTTGGAGATGCAGGAAAAGTTCTGAATGATAATGAGAGTTAACACAGGGACAGTGACCTTTTGGTCAGGGTGATGTTACAGTATCTGACAAATTGCATTGCTGGCTTTGTAAAACAGATGCTATTTGTTCTTTAGTTTCTGTGACTAAAAAAGATTTAGAAATGATATTAAACACATGGGATCAGATAATACATGTCCCATGTTTCACTCTAAGTTTTGAAAAATGTGCCTACAGTCCTGGGAGCTTCAAGGGACACTGTGCCAGACTACACAGTGATGATTCAATGACCTAGGCAGGGGCTAGTGAAGTTAAACAGAGAAGTGGCAAGTATCCAACAGATAGAGAAACACTGAAAAAATAAAACCTTTTTGCCTCCTGTAATTTATGGAAGGAAAGCAATTGCTATAGTAAAAAAAAAAGATAGCATTAAAAGATTAATAAGTGAAATTGAAGAAATTCAGCATGAATGTGTGTGCATTATATAACATACAATATGGGGGTGGCAGAGGAGAGGGGCTTTTTTGTTTGTTAAACAATTTCAATTGGTAGTCACCCAGTGCGATGGTTCATTTTCATTCTCAACCTGATAAAACATAGATTCACTTGGGACTAGAGCCTCAAAGAGGGATGTCTAGATCAGTTTGGCCTGTTGGCATGTAGGTGGGGATTGTCTTGATTGCCTTAGTTGATGTGGGAAGTCCCAATCTCAAAGTGGGCAGCACCATCTCCTGGTGGTGCTGGTCCTCAAGAACAGGTGTAAGGAAAGCTACTGAGCACTAAGCATTTGTGAGTTCATTTCTCTCTCCTCTTGATAGTGGATCTTACATGACTGGCTGTCTCGGGTTCCTCAGGTTGCTTTTTTTCCAGGATGTTTTATCACAACAGTAGATATGAAACTAGAATACCCACCTTATCTCCACATATAGGAATTTCTTAGTTAACTTATCTATAATGTTTAAGGTTATGTTTAGCTTTATATGTGACCACTCCCAAATAGTCCCAAACAGCATGTTATGTTTTATTTCCACTGTTTCTATCTTGAAAGCCCATTTTCTGTAAAGTTGTATTTGTTTTCTATATAAAATTCAACATGAAGTCATTTCTGCACACACAAGTTGAGAAAACACTATCTTCATTTGTGGAAAGGATGCCTAAAATAGCAAAGAATTCAATGATGAAATCTGAGGTGGATGATAAAGAACAAAGAGTCCAGAGGAATCTTCACAGGTTCCTAGGTATAGTCATTTAAAGGCCAGTGACCAAACTCAATGGCAAGTGAACTGCAAAGAAAAAATATCGAAAGCTGACTAGCCTCCATGTTCACAAGGTTTATTAACCTTAAATATTTCATGGTGAAACTCATAGAATATCCAAATAAGAGACCCTGGAAAATGTTTTCCTTCAAAAAATGACAAAATCTCCCAGCAACTTTGAGAAATTTGACAATTCATGAAAATTTGTGGATGCATGTATTCAAGATAAATGGCTAGACTGCTGTAAGCACTGTCGGGCTGCAGTGGTCTGAGGCATTCTGGCCTGAGACTTCTCATTTTGCTCTCAAGATTTCTGGTGCTCCATCTTTTTCAGAGAAAGTAGACTAGCAAAACAATGGCTCTCCAGACTGTAGAGAGAGGAGGTTAGTAAGAACAGTAGTGCATGTGAAACTTATTATTGAAGAAAAGAAGCTTAACTTTGTTGACAGAATCCAAGAAAGGCTAACAGTGTAGCTATTTCTAGATTATGATACTGATTATGGGTATGAATAGGTCATCACATAAGATATTAAACAAGGGAACATGTAGAGAGAATTGATATGCTCCCTTGTACCTGATCATCAGGTTATCAGAAAGACTGAATATACTCAGAAAAGACCACAGAAGGTCAACTACCAATTTGTCTGCGTATATATGTATGTATGTACATGTATGTCTGTGTATGTGTGTCTGCATGCTCATGCACTGCAGGCAAAGACCAGAAAGTGTACTCCATGAAACTCACAAATAAGAAAAAAGGAATCAGTACATACTGTTTCTGAAGAGAACTAGATGTTAGTGTAAGGATTAAATTATGCTAAGTAACTATTACAAACACAGTAAATGAAAAATTCACTAGTAGGAATACAAATCACACAAGGGCAAGTAAAAAAATATTATCAAGCTGAAGACAGATCAATTGTGATGATTAAATATAAGTAATAAGAGGAAACATGATATAAGAATTCAGAGACATTTGATTATCTCTAAGTATATTAACATGTAGGTAATTCCAAAAGAAAAAGAGAAAAAGTAAATAATAAAAAAAATTCAAGAAATATTGGCTGGAAAATTCAAAATTTCATGTAAAATGATTTAATCCATACATCCAAAATGTTCAATTAATTCTATGTGAGCAAACCAACATAGATTAACACTTAAACACACCATGGACAACTGTAGAAAAACAAAGAGGACATATTAAAATCATCAATGAAAAATGACTTATTTGATATAATGTATATCCAACAATATAATTGAAACATCAGAAACAGTAGAATGATAAAACTAAAATAACTACCAAACAAGAGTTCTATATACAGCAAAACTATTCTCCAAAAAATGACATAAGAATGAAGATTTTCCTAGAAAAATAAAACTGGAAAAGCTGTTGATACTGGGAAGAATTTACTAAAATTTCAAAGGTAGTCCTTCATGTGAAAAGGCAAGTTATTGTAGTAACTAACATTCATACAAAGAAATCAAACATATTTCTAAAGGTTTTATGAAGATAGGTACAAAGGCAGATCAATTATTATTTGTCTTTCTTCTTTAAAATCAATTAAACTTATGCTCCAAAACACAATAGTTTGAAACCTATTCTTGGGTATATAATACATTAGGTAGCATTAATATAATTATCACAATCAAGCAAAAAGATAAATCTATATTGGAACAAAATTTTATATTTTTCTGACACATGTGTTTTCATGACTTGCATTTTATTTTTATTTATTTCGTACAGGAATACTATATTTGTATTCTTACTGCCCTTCTTTGCCCTCTCCCATACAGCACATATTTTATTAGAATCTGTTCAGAGTAATTTTAGAAGTGGTGAAGTGCATCAGAGGGATATATGACATAAGATGTAGAAATCAGAGGAAAGAATGAGAGCTAATCTACCAATCTAAATAAATGCATTTGACATAACTGATTACATATTCCACTTAGAATGCAAAGGCTGTTAACACAAAGAGAAAAAGGTGATTCTTGTTATATGGATATGGGATGCTCCCCTAAATGCTTATATGTTGACAGTTTGGTACCTAAATCATGATGCTTTTGAGAAGCCTTTTGATCATGAGGATATGTACTTTATTAACAGATTAACCCAATAGTTAGTGCTTTCATGATCCAGTCACCTCTCAGTAGAACCAACATCTGGAGACTGACCTTCAACATACTTGTCTTTCAATGGAATCAACCTATTGGTAAGTTTATAGTAAATTGTTTATTAGCATTTAATCCTATTAAAAGAAGTAGGTCCCTGGAGGTGGAAATTTGATAGGTATATTTTGTCCCTGGATCTACTTTCTGTTTCTATTTTTTCTTGGCCACCATGACATAAGCATCTTTCCCCTGTAATACCTTCCCACTTTCATATTCTAACTCAAATGAAGCCCAGGAACAATAGAACATAGAGATCATGAATATAAGTCAAAATAGATCTTTCTGCCTTTCAGTTTTTTTTTTTTTTTTTTTTTTTTTATCTAGTGTTATTTCACAACCATGAAAAGTGGCTCATACAGAAAATTGCTACTGAAAAGTCAGGTCATTGCTGTCACCATTCTTGACAATGTGGTTGAGAAGACTTTGGAAAAATTTTGCAAGAGGAATTTTAAAAAATTTCAAGAATCAATCTAAGAACTGCTTAGAATGGTACAAGTAGATTTTCATGACAATTCTGGTGTGAACTCAGATGAACAGAATGCCACTAGAAATGCAGAGTAGATGGTCCATGAGGGTTCAACTAGAAACCAGGACACTTTGGGGAGCTATCTTCCTGTCATGTATGTTACATTCTGCCAAAGTATTTGTCTACATTTTAATCCTCCATAAAAATTTGTGGAGGGCTAAGTTTAAAGATAACAGACTAATCTGGATAGAGAATGTAAAAAATAAGCACAGAATTCAGTCTGTGACTTGGATATTGCTGGCTTTTTTTGTCAATTTTAATTGTCCTAAAATTTTCACTTATTTTTATCTGTATATGTGTATTATCTGCATGTGTGTAAATGCACCTATGTCATGTACCACCTGAGGAGGTCAGAAGAGGACATCAGATCTCCTGGAACTGGAGTTTTGGAGAGTTGTTAGCTACTATTTGTGTGCTGGGAATTGAACCTGGGTTCAATGCAAGAGCAGCCAGTGCTCCTAACTGCTTGAGCCATAACTCCATTCCTGGAACTTGAGTTTTTCAGAAATGATAGAAAGTTTAGAATTTGAGGACTATTGGAAGTTGGCTGCCTTCATTTTAACATATGAAATGCATGTAGGCATTTGAGGGTGGAACAGAATAATATTGAGTAGGGGTTGGGTCAGGAAGGTGTTCACTTCATCAGTGGATTAATCCACTATGAGTTAACAATGGGTGGTTTACTAGGAAGTAGGTCACTGGATGTGGAATTTAGGAGGATATATCACGTCTCCTGATCCTCCTCCTCTACCTCTTCTCTTTCCTGGCTGTTCCTGGAGCAACTTTCCTCCTCCATGCTTTGCTGACATGACGTTCTGCCCATATATGCATATCCTGAAACAATGGAGGAGAAACCATGGGCTGTAATCTCTGAAACCATGAGCAAAATTAGTTTTTTCTCCTTTGAATTGTTTTTTAACAAGCACTTTATTATATGGACAAAAAGTGACTAACATGAAGATCAAAGCCTATAATGATGCATAAGACACATAATTTCACTTCCTAGATGCCGGAGGTTCAAACCAGTGACCCCCGGGCATGATGATTGGGGATGAGTAAGCACACCATTTGCCAGCCCATGCCGCCCCCAATACCCGGGGACACTCAGACGCAACAGGGAGTCTAGTCAGGCAGGGACTCATTTATTACAGGTATTACAGAGCTTATAAAGGAACTGGAACTCCCCCCGCCCAGGGTGTATCTTAAGGATGGTCACGTGCTGATCATGCACTCCTCAGCAGTGTGGAAGTATTCTTCAGACTTTCAAAGCAAGCCAGGCCACGCCCCCAGTAACTTCCTTTTGGACCTATGCAAGGTGGGGCCTTTAGGTCCTCACATATCCCCCTTTTTATTTTAAGGCCAGACTGACTTTATTTCACAGGTTACCCACCTCATAGGCAGCTCCCTGAGGAGAGATGACTATCTCCTTTCCTCTAATCTTATGCATTTTTGCCTGACTTAGGTTGTGTCACCTCTGATCAAGACTTGCCCGTCATTGGATCAGGCACCTGGCCATGTGCATGTCCTGTCTTAGGAGTACTTGTCATGGGACATCTTACCCGTCCTTGGCTAAAAATGCATCATGATTAAGGGCAGCCATGTGGGTAATGCCAGCCCGTGACAGTCTTAGTCTCTGCCTAACTCGTTTAGCCAAGCATGGGCAACCAGAGGGGGTCCTGGGGGAGTCCGTAATCATGAGGAGGTGGGCCGTGGTAGTTTCAAGGGTCCTCTGTCTCCAAATTATCTGGTAAAATCACTTGAAGATAAGCATTATCAAGAGAAACAAAACAAGTCATGGTGTAGGACAAGCTGAAATACTTCTGAGACCATGTTCCTTTTAGCCAATCAGCCAGTTGTCTGAAAGGCAGGCTGACTGGTAATGAAGCCAAGGAACTGGGTCCTTCACCTCAGATGGATATAAATAAGGAGAGGACTTTTGTTTCATGAACTGTTGTCCACGGACGATCAGGCTAGTCAATCAGATCCTGGCCTACCCACTTAAGGTTTTTCACAGGCACCCATATGGGGTTTGAATCTCCTGTAGGGTAGACACATCCAAAGCCTCAACCCATGATTAGCAAAGGATCTGGTCCTTTCCATTGCCTGGTAATGGGGTCCTTCCATCTTACCTGTACCTCAGGTCTCTGCTCCTGTCATCCTCAATGCTTCTGAAACTGGGATTCCAACTGATTTTTTGAAAATTGAAAACATTAATACCGGATAAGATCATACCCAACTGTTGGTGGGGGCTCATTTCCCCCTTTTTTTTTTTTTTTTTTGTAATTGAATTTTTAGGTTTTGATGGTTGCAAAGCACTGGAGAAAATGAGACTGAGCATATTTAGACTTCTCTCCTGTATGAGTGGTAGCCCAACAGGTATGTGAGAATGTGTCAATGGACACAAAAGTATACTTAAGCTTTCCAAAAGGAGCATAGTGTGTAACATCCGTTTGCCACAAGGAATTGGGCTTGAGTCCCCTGGAGTTTCCCCCTGGCTGTTGCAGAGGTGGTGCCTATAAGCCATCTTGTCTGCCTCTGCATTGCCTTGGGATAAAAGCCCAGGCAATCCTTGGTGCCCCCTAGGATGCTATAAGAAAATAGAGGCTTCTTTCTCTTTAAGGAGCTTACAAGTCTGAATACCATCAGAAAACAATGGCCATGATTACCTTGAATTGAGCTGGTTTTTGGTGTCTTCTCATCTGCCCCAGTCAGTGAAAACATTGTAGGCTTTACTAAGGACTCCCTTGGCCCAGGATTTGGTGAGTGCTGCTGCCTTTGGGCTGTAACACTCGGGGTTGGAGTGGTTCCCTGGCCACCACTGAAGGGGCGAGACCCCTCCCTGAGCCACCTTCCCCAAACTGGGCCTTTTCAGCTGCCAGAGCACCGCCAAAGGTGGTTTTGTTTTTTTTTTTAAATGGGCCCGGTGGCCGCCACACCACTTCCGCCTGGCTTTCCTGCAGGCCCCTGACTCGTGCCAGTCACCAGTCGGGGGGCAGTGCCTGCTTGGCTTCCACACGAGCACCTGACTCACCGCCGGGGGACAGTGCCCCACTCCCTGACCTGCTCACGCGGTTAGTTCAAGGTAGGTGGGGTAGGCGGCTTTTGCTGCCAACCCCATGCACTCCATTCCACCCCGCCCTTCTGCCTGGGAGGCTCTGAAGCTGGCCAGGGCATGCAGGAGGTGCCGCTTGTTACTTTGGCGACTTTTGGTTTTACTTCTGTTGTATTTTTGCCTTCTTCCTCAAACCCTTCCCATGATTCCCATGTGTTCCCAGTAAAAACATAAGCCCCAAGTAACCAGGGAGCCAAATGAATCACCTCTGCCCAAACCTTTTGAGCTAGGGGATCTGACAAATCCATTCCCCTGCTTTTAAGCATATCTCTCAGCACTTTAAGCACCAGGTCTTCAAACTTAAAAGTTGCATTACCCATATTTAGGGTCTTGCTTATCCCAAACCTCTCAATTGGCCCCAATCTGTTTTCCTTCTTTCTTTGTTCTTTTTTTCTTTTCACCTTCCTTCCAGCACCACGCTGGGTGCCAGTTCCCAGGGGTTCGAACCAGCGATGCCTGGGAAGTGATGATTGGGGATGAGTAAGCATGCTGATCACCAGCCCATGCTGCCCCAATACTTGGGGACACTCAGACGCAATGGGGAGTCTAGTCAGACAGGGACTCGTTTATTACAGGTATTACAGAGCTTATAAAGGCACCTGGAACTCCCCCCCGCCCCCCAGGGTGTATCTTAAGGATGGTCACGCGCTGATCATATACTCCTCAGCAGTGCGGAAGTATTCTTCAGACTTTCAAAGCAAGCCAGGCTGCACACCCAGTAACTTCCTTTCGGACCTATGCAAGGTGGGGCCTTTAGGTCCCAACACATTGACACAAATAGAGTAAAATGTAAAGGATTTACACCTTCATTAGCCTTTATAATAGTAACCATCTGAGACAGACGTTATAGAATACCATACAAAACAGAAAGTAAGGAAATACATTACTAGAAATAAAAAGGTTATGTATGAGAAAAGACATATTAAAATGAGGTCTTCAACATACACCACACATACACACACACACACAAAGTTAAACATGAATTTAGTGTTTACCATGTGCTTGAACAATTATCTTGTTTCTATTCAAGGAAAAGGAATTGTAGTTACACATAAATAATTACATGAAAATGTTCAAAGTTACATTTATAATTAGTAAAAATGTAGACAAAATCAAATATCCATCCAATAGTGAATGTACTAAAAATGCGTTATATACATATAATTGAATGAAGTCTTATTTACTTTTCCTGTTGATGTAATAAAAACTCATGACAAAAGCAAATTAAGACACAAGGGAGATGGCACAGTGATTTAACAGCATGTGCTCTGCAAGCATAAGGACCTGAGTTCTAATCACTAGAGCCCAGGCTACTCACAGTGTGCAGGGTTTCTATAATAAACCTTATCAAGATAACCCCTGGAGGCATGTACAGAGGCTCATCTCCTAGATGATCCTAGATCTCATCGAGTTGACAGTTGAGATTCTACATTTTAGGTTCACTAAATGGTTCTAGACATAAAAAGTACATACCAAGGCTGGAAATATGGCTTGGGGGTTAAGATAATCAACTGCTCTTGCAGAAGAAAATAACAGCATCCACATGGGCAGCTAACAAACATCTAGAACTCCAGTTCCAGGGGATCCCACAGCCTCTTCTATTGTTTGCAGGCGCTGAATGACACAGGTGCAGATATCTATACAGGGATATCAAGCATACATATAAACTAAAAAGAAAACAAAATTTTAATTAAAAAAACAAAAAGTGTACTCAATTTCATTTTAAAAAGTGACTAGGGGCTGGAGAAATGGTTTGGTTCAGTGGTTTAAGAGTGCTGGCTGCTTTGCAGAGAACCTGGGTATAATTCCCATTATCCACATGGTGGCTAACAACTGTCTGTAACTCCAGTTCCAGGGATTCTGATGCCCTCTTCTGACCTCTGCAGGCATTGCATGGCATGGGTACACATACATGCAGGCAAAACACTCATACAGTTAAAAATAAGTGAAAATTTAAAAACAATTAGAAAGTGACCAAAATTCACAAAACTAATCCTTTGGGTTAGATATCAGGACTATGAACAGAGCCTCATTGGGAACTGGGAATGCCAACAATATGTTGTTCACCTGCATGTGGGTTCACTTGGCTTCATTTGGGTAAAAATGGAACCATGTCATGAACACATGGTGTGCATATTTTAATAGATTTGTTTTATATTTCAACAAAAAGTTTCAAAAGTTAAAAAAATAGAGAACTATGTCTAGCTCTATCCAGTTCTGCTTTGTCTTAGTGGGCCAATTAAGCTATTTGTTCTTTAATTATTTTTCTGCCCTAGAATACTACCAAATTCATGCTGACAGACATTAAATTTCATGAAAAAAGTAAAATAGTATGTACTAAATAGTTACAGGATCACTATGATATACAAAGACCTTATTATTGTCAATATGTTAATAATATATGATTGATATTTAATAATATATGATTGATATATTATGCTTGAGAGCAATTATTTTTCAATGTGCATTGATTTTTTAAATTAATATATTAAAGCCTAAATTTTCTACATATGTATTAGGAAATATGTTTCAATACATATACACATGATGTAATGTTTGAATGAAGCTAAGCATTTTTTATACTCACACATCTAGCATTTCTTTTCTTTTTTTATCCTAAAGAAAGGCAATTTTAACACATTTTCCAGAAATAACTTGAAGCACGTTATATTATATATATTATATATACATAATATATATATATATATGTATATACAATGATATTTAAGGGTGGAAAAGTAAGGATAAGAAATCAAAGATCAAAGCTGGGCATGGTGGTGCACAACTTCAGTCCCAGCACTTGGGAGGCAGAATGAGGCAGATCTTTGTGAATTCAAGTCTGGTTCACAGAGCAAGTTCCAGGCCGGCTAGGGCTACAGAGAGACCTGCCCCTGTCTCAAAAAGACCAAAGGAAAAAAAAAAAATCAAAGATGAAAGGATTTGCAAATATGGGGTCAACTTTGGTGGAATAATTAAGGTTTCCATTAGAGGCCTTTTTTTTTTTTTTTAATCCTAACTAGTTTATTGAACTTGTTAACAGAGCATAGGGTGGGGGTTTATTTAAGAAAGTTGGCGCCCCCCCCCATTTATAGTTTTCCTGGAAAGTCCACACTCAAATATAGATCCTGTGAGTTCCCGACAACTTTCTTTATAGGGAAAACTTTCAAAATCCTTTCCTCTAGCTTTTTGTACTCTATAATACATAACTGATGTAATAATTTGATGTAAAAATCTCCATCATTAAAATAATCTCTGAGATCACATTGTCATCTTTTGAAATATTTCAGCTTTGAAAATTTAGTAATTGTAACATTGGGGTAGTTTGAATGAGAATGTCCCCTACAGGCTCTGGGTATTTGAAAATTTTATCCCCCATTGGTGGCACTGTTTTTGGAAGCCTTAGAAGATGTGGCCTTGCTGGAGGAAGCACATCATCACCAGGGGTGGCTTTGAGGGGTTCTTAAACTTTGCCAGATCCTAGTCATTCACACTGCTTCCTGTGCTGCCTGAAGATGTGAATGATCCTCTAGGCCTGCTGTAATCCCTCTGCAAACTGGAACTGTAAATGCAAACTGTTCCTTTTATAAGTCATAAGTTCCTTTTGTCACTGTGTTTTATCACAGCAAAGAAAGCAACTAATACAGAAGTTGTTATCAGGATTGTATATTGTTGTGACAGACCTAGCCATGTGGGTTTTTGAAGGAACATGGAAAACTTTGGAAATTTGAAGTAGAAAAGTGGTTGAAAGTTGTAAGCAGAGCTTAAAAGGCTGTCCTAGTAGGAGCCTGGAAGAAAGTAGTGCTGAGACAATGTAATTCCAGAGGGAAATAAGGACTTTAGCAGCAACTGGGATATTTTGGCAAAGAGCTTGGCTGGAGTCTTCCTACAGCTGAAAAGCTTGTCTAAGGCTAAGGTGAAAATTAAAGGACTAATTTCTCTGGCAGAGTAAATTTCAGAAGAGCCTAATGTAGAAATGGTGGCATGGCTAGTAATGGTGGGTAGTATGCAGGTCTGCAGTGAAAAAGAGCAAATAGGGAGAAAGAAACAGAATGTACAGTTTGAATTAAAAAAGAGTAAGAGGAAGATTAAAGTTGGAGCCAAGTCATAATCTGAAGGAGAGTCTCTCTTTGATAAGGAGATTAAAATGTTTAAGGTGTGGTCTAGAGATTTTCATTTAAACAATGGAAAGAATACCTTTTGGGCAAGATAATGCCCAGCTAAATCTGCAACTCCTGAAAGGAAAAAGCCTGAGTCATTTTCTCAAAGGGAAGTGTAACCCACAAAACCTGCAAATGTGAATGAAGGGGGTAAGGGTCCATCTCAGCCTGGCAGCCAAACTTGGCAGAGCTGTTTGCAAGGTTACCAGCTTTAGAGGCATGAAAGATGCAAGACTGAAGGAGTCATTGGTTCTTCCTTCAGTTTTTCAGAGAGCCTCTGAGGCCAGGCAGGATGACATACAGCAGGGGTGTCTCTGCATAAAGAAATCCCTGATAGGCCAAGCGGTGAAGGTGAAACCTGGTAGGCAGTAGAGACCCCAAGAAGATGTTGGACATGCCAGAGTCATAAGACATCTGTCAAGGAGCATTGCATAGAGGGAGTGGTACCAGCCCAAGGGAGAGATGTATGTTGTTTGCAGAAAAGCTGGAAAGGCTGAGTCATCTAAGCCTGTTGGAAGTGAAATCCCTAAAGTTTGACATGGTGCTTCAGGATTTGATATTTTCCCTGCTGGTTTTCGGTCTTATTTTGGTTTGGTATTTCTTCATTATGCCCTCATTCCTACTTTTTGGAATGGGAATGTGTATTCACTTTCACCCTGATTTAGAAATATGTAATTTGTCTTTTGATTTTACAGGGGCTTACAATTATGAGATTGCCCTGAATCTCAGAAGAGACTTTGGACTCTGGACTTTATGATAACTTTAAGATTGCTTAAGACTATGGGGACTTTTAAGTTTAGAGTAAATTGATTTTGTATTTTATATGGTCATGAGCTGATGGGTGCCAGGGAGTGGAATGTGGTGCTTTGAATGAGAATGTCACCCATAAGCTCCAAGTGTTTAGAAATTTTGTCTCCAGTTGATGGTGCTGTTTTGTGAGGTCTTAGAAGATGTGGCCTTGCTTAAGGAAACATATCACTTGGGGGCTTTGAGGGGTTCCTAAGCCTTTCCAGATTCCCAGTAGCTCTCTCTGCTTCTGGTGGCTTCTTGAAGATATGAGCGAGCCTCTTTTTGCTCCTGCTCAGGACACCTCACCATGCTTCCCCAACATGACAGACTCTTATCCCTCTGGAACCTGAAACTGTAAGCTCAAACTTTTCCTTTTATAAGTTTCCTTGGCCACAGTATTTTATCATAGCAATGGAAAGGTAACTCATATAAGCATTTTACTATTACAATACATTTTTCTCCTAATCCTTTCATTTCAGTGTTCCCTAAGAAGAGGGCCTTAAACAAGGTTTCCTGAGCTCAAATCCAGGTTCTAATGCCACAATGTTTTCTGAGCCTTGGGAAAAGAGTGTGATACAGATGCCCTTAGAGCCAAGCACACAACCATCCACCATCACTTATTTTCTATACTTTTGTCAGTTATGAGTCTCTATTTTAACTTTCATTCACTTCAAAAAGAAGTGTCTATGATCAGGGCTGAGAGATGTAATATTCTTTGGTATAAAGATAGCCAGGTCTATTTTAAACCAGGGTAGAAAGCTTATTTTAATTGACTGTCCGATCTCAGCCCAGTATGCAAAAAGAAAGTTTACTTCTTACATGTTACTAGAAGAATGTCTTACCAGAATATAAAAAAGGAAAGATTCCAGTTATGACTGTATAATTATTCCATGTATCTAGAACATTGTAACTATTCCTGTATCTAGAACATTAGAAATTTGAATGGAAATGAAAAAGAGCAGGGCAGGCATTCAAGCCTTGCAATATTTCTCTAATCATGAGCAATAATTTTCATGATTAGCAAAGGGAAAGCACCACTGCTGTACTTGAGTGGCATGGAAAAATTAAGGGCTGTTTAGAAGTTAGTAACACAGATGCCTTATATAAAGACCTAAGGTGAAAAGCTGTCATATTTAGGTTGCAATGTGAATTGTAGATTTTTTGTGAAATAAAAGGCACTGCTCTGATTGATGAGATTCAGGAGATACAGCTTGGTGTTCTAAACCAAGCAATGTGATGACAACATAAAAGTTGAGCATGCTATAATGCATCTCCCCTTGGACAAATCTTTCTCTCATCTTCAAGGCAATATCACTTCAGAAAAAGAAATGAAGTAATCAACATCTTGAGATATTAAAAAGATCTTGAAAATAAAAATAATATTTAATTTATTCTTAATATGATCAAATGCAGTCATACATGCTTAATAGACACATGTTGATGTCATGTGGTGAGCACAAAGCAGGGCAAAGCAGAGTATTAAAATGGACACAACTCTTGGTTACAAGAGAAGTCTCTTGATAGAAAAACAAGAATTTAGAAGCATTTGTTGAACAAAGGAGTAGTAATTCTTTCTACAACTTCCTAAATGACCCTAAGTTGTGAGCATAATGATT